>NW_005187533.1:1626008-1646806 GCF_000239375.1 Pundamilia nyererei | reverse complement strand
TGTATGCGTGTGTGTGCATAGATAAAATCAGACAGGGTGCAGACAAATGTAATCACACTCCAGCCGTAGAGCACGAATCAGATCCACTTCTTGAAGGCATTCCCACATCAGTTTCATCAGGTCTTTTTCTATTCAAATGCCTGAACACAGATAGGATTGGTTTTAGGTGTTATGACACAGAATCCAAATTTAATGAAGAGGAAGATAAACCAAGGAGGCAGGATTGCATAAGAAGGATGAATTTAAATGTTTTAAAAAAATATGTAACCTCAATAACTAATACATTAGTGAGTCATGCTTGCATCTTTCTTTTATGTATTGACATTTACATACAAGCCATTCGTTGTCTGTCTGTGTCTCAAGACAAGTGGAAACTCACTAAATAATCACCGCCTCAGACACCACACTAATCAAAGTCTAAAGACTCTGTAATGTTTGTGAATGAACCCCAAGATTCATTTCTCAACCAGCCACTGGTTATCTCTATGATATACACTCCCTGGCCACTTTTTTAGGCACACTGCATTAGTAGCAGGGCGGACTCCCTTTTACCTTCATCTGGGAATCTCCACCATTTGACCCTAGAACTGAAGAAGCTTCTCGGATGAGATGTGAAACGTCTTCAACCAACTTAAAGAAGTCCAGATGCTTTTCTTTCCAAGCTCCTTAGACCCGTGTACCAGACCATGTGGCCTCTTTCAAGGTTGGAGGCACTAGAAACTCCATCTGCAAACTTCAGGTTTCAGGTGTTGCTCTTTACCCATGAAGCAAAACTATTAGCAAATGAGCTGCATCCTTCAAGTCATAAACACTGAATATTGATAACATGAGACTGAAACATTTCGGAGTGAAACATACTGATTGTCTGTAAGTATTTTAACACTGAGTTCAACCTTAGAAGACTTTAATGTCACTGAATGAGCTTCATGAGCAAGTGAACAGTCCTAACTGTTGAAACACACACACATGTACACAGACACACACACATAGACACAGGTATCGTTCTCATGTCAACATCTGTGAAGGACAGATTTCCCTCTAAATCTGGCTGTGATCCTGCTGCAGACTCTGTGGGTGGGTGTATGCGTGTGAGTTATGTAACTGCTTCCTCTTTCTTTTCTTGGTGTATTTATGAATGCACAGATATTTTTTCCTCTCCCATACCCTAATTAGAATGATTACTTTGGCACGCAGACAGACATGGGGTATTAAAAAAGCTCATCCTTTTCTCTTTCAACCATCCCTGCTTTATATTTTTTCATGCCTCTGTTTACTCCACTCAGTTTGATTTCAATAATACATCAAGAATATGTATATTTTAGTTGCTTTGTGCAATATTCACTCACGCACAGTATAGAAGTGCCTCATAGCTGCTCAGGAACAGAGGAACAGACCTCACATATACCAGCAGGTCTAACGAATAGACACCAGCAGAGCAAAGATGAGGGAAGGACAAAGACAACCGTGTGAAAGTAAGCTAGATCAGAGGACTAGCCTAGCCGAGGCAAAGATAATGGCATCGATGTAGAGCTGCGCCTCAACTTTGTTGATTTTATTCATTACTTTTGTCTTTGAAGTCTTTGTTGTGCTTTTGCCCTCCACATCTCAAGAGATCACATGTCAGTCAACACATGCAAAACCTAGAGATGCTTTTCCTTGAAATGTTTTGATAGGAAACTTGGCTTTCTTTGAAAATCCTGCCATTTTCCCTTTCACTGCTCACTCTGACCCTTTTCACAGTTGCGTAATGTAATGCACTCTTGCTTTCAGTGGAAAAGTAGTCAAACATGAATTTTCTAAATTACCCAGTTTGATATATTGCTACTAAATGCCTTATTTACTTAACGTCACCAATTATAAAGCACAATTTGACGTCAAACATTTTCACTTTTTCAAACTGGAAAGCTTTCTGAGACAGAAAAAAACCATTGTTTTGTGTTTGCAGTGGCTTCAATCTCACCGCAGCGCTTCAAAAGTCCAACTTAGCAGGAACAAGCAATGACACGAGATGAGGAAACCGGGAGGAAAAGGCCGGATGATGAAAGTGTGGGAGTCGGAGTGGAGGATGGTGGATGATGAGATGGGATTGGATGGGGGGTGGGGTGGGGGGGGAGTTGTAGATGTCAACCTGACAAAGGAGTATTGATTATCTTTGGGAAGCACACGCGCTCCTATTGATTTGGAGCGTTGGCAAATGAATTGCAGTTTGTGAAGAGATGTTTTAATCCCCAAAGATGTAGGATAGTCTATTATTTGTCTCCCTTGCGGAATTTGTAACCACGTGTATTGTGTACTTGCAGGTATTTCGACTCAGAGTTGATTTTGTTGTGTAATAAAAACAGAAACAAGCTGATATTATCAGCTACGGTTCTCCTTTGAGGAAGAACAAACTCCTGGAGGGGGGTCGGTAGAGAAAAAGCAGTTAGTTGACGAGAGAGGGAAACACAGGTTATCCAGGCCTCGTACACACAGCTGAGCAGGGCGTCAGAGTGGAGCCCGCATTAGCAAAACTCTCATAGGAGCCAAGCATAGAGTAATGAAGACAGAATTCCAAGTTTGCATGTACGAAAGCCTGGGGAGGGAGACGGACGGGTGGGAAGGACAGACAGGTGTTGGGAGGGGGATGAGCTTGAAGAGCTCGAGCTGTCTGCATACTAGTCACTTTTTCTCACAGCTGAGAATGAGAATGGACACACACACTCACGCTCACGTCTCCTGTTGCACATGCAGATGATGGTAAAGAGTGATTCAGCTGAGCTTGTGGCTGATTAAAACCTGGGTAATTAGCATTTTCACAATATTGATGAGGAGAGCCAAAAGGGACATTTAAGAAAACCCATTGTCCCTTTAGTTTCACATCTTCAAAAACTCCTTAATTGGCTTTCAGGGTAATGGCTCAAACACCACAAGCCACAGAGGAGAACATCAACCTTTTGACAATTTATAACTTTGATCAGCTTAGCGATGAAAAGGTTTGGCAGCTGGCTCCCGTACTGTACACGAGCCCAGCATTTATACATTATTTTCCAGTATAACTGATGCTCCTAGGTGATCTTTGCACTACATAAAGCAGCTCTAACGCAGAACTGTTCAATATATATATATATATTTTTAAACCTGTATTACTTGCAGTGTGATCATAAAAGGTCTTGCCAAAAGGTTTTCAAAACCACAAAGATCATTGTCAGCTGAAGACGTCTGCAGAAACGGCCAGTACTTGTCCTTTCCTGGCTCCAGTTTTTAGGCTTTTGGCACCCTAACTAGGAATTCAAGAAACTGAGTTCAGAGATTTTTAAAGCAGGGGGAGGAAGATTTGTGGTGTGGGGTGGCTTTAAGTGTCACATCTGGTCTGATTCACCCAGCGCTGCATTTTTGGATTTTGAAACGTGACGAGCCAGTCGCTATGTTTACTGCAGCACACAGACGATAAAAGCTGTGTGCATCTTTGCTCTGCATCAGTGTCTGTTTTAGAGTAAAGACAGTCAAATTTGATATAATTTACTGCATTGTCGTGCTCGACTTCAAGCTTTTTGCCCCAAAAAGCAGCAAAAGCTGAATATTGATACTGTTTAAAAGCTCAGTGAAACCCACTGGTGTACTTATAAAGTGAACAACCAACTGCAGAATAATCAGGCTAAGTAAAGACAAAGATACACACAAAGATTAAAAAGATTATGTCAGATTGTTGACCTGCCAGTGTACTTAGCCATTATGTAATACACAGACACACAAAACAAAACAATCCCCCAAACTACTTTCTCTCTGCGCACAGATGCTAATTATTTTACATAATGTTGCCACTAGAATGCTTGCGCTTCTATATTTTACGATGAAAGACTTTCTCGATTCCCAAGTTGACCCAAGCTGAAGTGTTAAGCATCTGCTTTTTTTTTAGAGTTTAAAGTTTAAAAAGCTCTTGGTCTTTCCCTGCCACCTTTTTCACATGTTACCAGTCCATTAAACAACCATTATCACTTATTATCACGTGTCACCAGTGGGCTTGAAGCTCAAAATCCCCTCATTTCTGGAGGTATTGAAAGACACTGTCTGCTTTAACAAAAGAGAACCACAACAAAGAGAGCTTGAGAGCATAAATCAGACTTCACCCTGCAGACTTGATGTTAAACCCTTTCTTTGTTTCCCCACTAGCTCTTTACCTTTTGTGTCAGTTCCTGTGTTTGATTTATTTATCATTATTATATTTTTTTTTATAAATGTAGCTCTTCCACACACGATTTGACAAAGAGGGCATCATGTGACTTGCCTGTTTAAGCTGGGTTTAGTTCTGCTTGTTGGTAATCGGCGTGTACAACAATGCGCCTTTTGGATTTCTATATGTACAACAGGAGTGAGCTCATCATAGGGGATATTTAATTGGGTTATAGCAGTCACAGTGGAGGCTAATGTCCACTTCCTTTGTGTCTCTGCAAACAAGATCGTCAAAGAGGTGAATCTGTTTGACGATCTTATTGTGAGTGTTAAGGTGTTAATGTGTGATATTATTTATCTGCATTAGTTCTATACCACAAATGCATTGATGAATTTTCATTGGTGTTTCTGAAGGACCTTCTGCTGCTGATTTCAATTGGTCAAATTCTCCTTCAGTCAGAAAGATTTGATTTGAAAGATTTGATTTAAGAAGGAAGTTTTAAATCTCTCCCGATCGTGGTGTCGGTTATTCTCAAAGATATGTTTTATGGACAGAAAAGCTTTGTTCAGGGCCCATGGCTGCCCAGGAGTCAAATGAACAGTAAAGCACTTTCCTAGTATCCATCCTACATCCTGTTTCTTTCACTTTGCTCTTCCATCTCTAGTTCTCTGACTCCGTCAGCCTTGGATGCTCTTAATTAAATATAGTCAATGTAATTGTGATTGATCATTCAAGCAATATGGGAGTTTAAAGGAGTTTAAATTGATTGTCAAATCAAATTGTGGAGGCGCCGGTTGCCTGAATGAATACAGGATGAACTATGATAAACATGCTGAACAAAAATATTAAATATAATTATAATTATGGACATGTTTATTGTGGCATTAACCATTTTGTTTGCAAGTGTTGTGTCAATTTTGTCTCTGTTGGATGATATGCCTGATGTAAGATTCAAGCTTAATGCCCTGCATAACAGTGCTTTGAACTTTGGTGATATGAAAACTCTGTAGGTTATGTTGCTCTCACTGATGGATAGATGGCAAATTCCAAGATGGCTGTTGTAAAATAGAATTTCCACTCCTCACTAATTTTGGCCTAGGCTGCTGTGGACTTCCTCTGATCCACTGATGTGTTTTTACACCCCTCTGCATTTAATCATTACTTATAATTTATCGCTGGCTCTCTTCCACTGTGTGTGTTTTTTTTGTTTTTTTTGTCCTGTCTTCCTCCCCTCACCCCCAGCCGGTCCCAACAGATGGCCGCCCCTCCCTGAGCCTGGTTCTGCTGGAGGTTTCTTCCTGTTAAACGGGAGTTTTTCCTTCCCACCAAAGCGCTTGCTCACAGAGTGACAGTGGGGTTTTCTGTTTTCTCTGTGTTATTATAGGGTCTTTACCTTACAATATGCGCCTTGAGGCAACTGTTGTTGTGACTTGGTGCTATATAAATAAAATTGAATTGAACTGAATTAAACTAAATATAACTTCAAATATGTATCATATCAGTTTTTCTTTAAGTACATTTTATACTCTGCAGTGTTTTCATTTTATTTTCGATGACCCTGGAGGGTCCGACTATAAGAAAATCTAAAATGTTCTTTCACTTTTTGTCTTATCTTCCTTTGTCTTTGTCCATGTTTCACGATAAAGTCAAAAACCAAAACTTGCTTCCTTTTACTCCCAGCACGTTCCAGCATTTTTTTTTACATTTATTTTTTACTCTAAAGAACAATATAGAAGATATAGGCACCCCCGTCCCCCACCACCACCAGTATTTCCATTTTGCCGGTATAGTCCTCTGTGTTGGGATTATTGCCAAAAATAATACGGACCGACACACTGTGCATTAATTTCTCTCTCTTTATGCCGTCTGCTTTGTGATCCATTAAACACCGCGGTGCGTGCACGCCCAGCTTGGCTCTCTGCTCGTTTCTCGCGCCCGGGTGTGAGTCTCCTACTGTGCGCCGTATTCCTAAAGCCGGGGATCACGTCACGTGTCACGGCTCCCGGGTCCTGGGCCAAGTTTTTTTTTTTTTTAAATTCCGTGTCAGACCATCCACGGAGCTTCAGCTCAGAAAGCCACACGCCCCGACCCTCCTGCGCGCATCTCCGCTCCACGCTGCGTAACGAGCACCTCAGAGAGGAGCGGATGGATGGATGCATGGATGTGGATAGATGTTCCCGTTTAACTGAACGCGCCAAATCAAGACGACTTTAAGTGACTTATTTGATTACTTCCAGCGATTTCCAACGACCCTCGGATTACATCTGATCTTTGGCAAGCCAAGGAAGGATATTTTTTTTGTTTTGTTGTGATTTTTTTTAAGCGAGAGAGAAGAGAGGAAAGAAGGAAAGGGAAGCTGAGAAAGGCTGGGTGCGCTAGAAAGACGGAAAGTCACGGATCATGCTTATGGGAACTTCCGATTCCGTCTCAATAAGGTAGTTTAAAACAATAAAGTTCTTCTGTTTGCATGTGATTATTTTTATACACACTGAGTGCAGGAGATAGTCCACTTTTTAGGGGCGAAAAACGGGAAAAGGCACCGATGATGCGCGCTCTGGTGGCTTCTACTTCCATTAATACCGTTTAAAACGCGTATGGAAGTACTTTTACAGCAACTGTTCATATCAAAGTGTTTTTAATATTGTTCGGTGTTTATAAAAGAACCCCAGGAGGAGAGCTTCCAACTGCCTGAAGAGTCAGATGCGCTCTTCTCACGTAACACCAAACGGCGGACAACAAAGCCCGTTGAAAAAGAAAGAAAAAAGAAAAGCTTCCTCAAAAGGGCAAAGTCTGTTTGCTGGATTACGATCACTAATGTTTTTGTTCTCGACGTTATTCCACTTATTACAATAATAATCAGTATTGCTGTGGTGGTTTGGTTTTTTTCCTCTTTTTTGGCGCATTCCCTGCCCACCATTGCGTGGTGTGGGCTAAAAACCTTCAGCAGACCAGAGACAGAACAGTCCATCTGTTCAATCACATAGCAACAGGAAGAGAGAGAATGAGAGAGAGAGAGGGAGACAGAGTGGGAAAAACATCCCTCTACTATTATGATACTCTTATAGTACTCGCACTTAATTGTTACCTAATTTCATTAAACACATTTTCGCATTTCTACTAATTGCTGCAACAGCAGGCAGTTGTCAGTCTGTAGTGCTCCATGGTGCCTTTACTGTGTTATTACTATGGCTACTATGAAATTCAGGCTTGATGTTCTGACAGAGACTCCCAGTTTTGTCTGATGAAAGCATTTATTGTTTGTTTTTTTGTTCGTTTTAAGGGGAAAAGAACACAACTGAGAAGAAAGGCTATTTAAAAAAAAAAGCCCATGAAAAGCCTAAAGCCCTGGCAGATTTGTAAAAGGACTGTATTGGAAATCTGTGTTTTAGATTGATTGGAAGCTCCTGCTGCTCAGGGATTGGAGGAGGAAATGGCCTAAGTGTTTATTTGGCTCCTTGTGCGATTTGTCTCCAGTTGCTCTTTGCCAAGTTGATCTTTCACTCGCTTCTTTTTCTGTCACCGTTAATCTGCGTCTTTCCTCTACCTTCATGTCTGCCTCCTTTGACTCACCGTGGGCTCCCTCCCCACTTTCCGACTCCCTCTAACCTTCTTCTCTCCTCTGACCTCCCTTCAGAGTGGCTCTGCCTGATGCTCTATCATGACTGATGGCGAAGGGAGAGCGCGCTTTCAGTACGCAGAGTGCCAGGAGCTGGAGGAGGTGCAGGAGGAGGTAAGGCTTGCTGTACCGACATCCTACAGGAATGATGGCCAAGGTCATGAAGATGACCCAGGAAGAAGACGCCCGGATGATGAGGAGGAAGAGGAGGAGGTGGAGAGGACGAGAAGGAGCAGCAGGAGGAGGAGGAGGAGGAGCAGCAGCAGTAGCATTCAAGGAGATGGAGAAAATGAGTGGAGTCCTGAAGTTCAGGGGGATGAAGAACAGGAACCGGAGCTGGAAGTGGAAGATGGACCAACACTGGGAGTTCGCATCACGGCTCCCATCCGTGATCCAGACTGCGTCTCCGAGGAGGAGGAACAGCAGCCGTATGCGGCCCTGGCCCCCGTGGCCTTCTTCTGCTTAAAGCAAACAACGAGGCCTCGCAACTGGTGTCTCCGCATGGTCTGCAATCCATATCCTTTAACATGCTGGAAATCTGACCCTGGTAATCGGTAAGACAAAATATGTCCTCTGCAATGTTTGTGTGTGTGTGTGGTGGCACGCCTGCATACACGTTTGAGTTGTCAGTAGAAACTTGCTGCTTCTATATAAATACACAAGCACCAGTGAGAGACTCACACTGGTGACACGTGCAGACATGAAGGGCGTGTCTTGGTATTGGGCAAGAAGTAGATGTTACCTGTTGTGAGTCTTTGTCCTTTGCTGATGTGAGATTTGGCTGTTTTACATGCTAAATCTTTTGTGCAACAATTTGCATTTCCCTCTGTGTCTATAAGGTTGGTATTATAACCTCCAAATCTGGTGGGTTGGTTATTTTTAGGTAAATTAGCTTTTCTGTTATAGGACCTGTTAACACGCCTAATTGAGACAGCCCCAAGTACACCCAGCACTCGGTCTGTTTGCCTCTATAGACTGAAAGTGCTGTAACACTTACCTGGGCTGCTTTAGGCTCAGATTCAAGCACCTGGCTATATATATATTCTTTTGAAGCTCATCAGTCAGTTCGAGCTGTATTCCCTCTACTAACAGTTCTGGCAGCCATTTTATTTGAATAATCAGATATTTTAATTTAATTTCAAAGTGCCAAGTAGTCCAAGTGAAATTACTTCCTAGGAGAAGTGCTCATGTCTGCTTTACTTTCTATTATTACCCCCTCAGCCGAACATCCTGCCGGGATCATTTTCATCTGTGGGATGTTTTAACACACCGGAGCATAAGAACATAATGTGCATCCAGATATAGGCGCTATGAAAAGAAGCTGAAGATGAACCGCTGTAATATGTTTTTTTTTTTTCATTCGTGATGTGGTTAAGTGGGTGGTGTAAAAACAAAATTAGGACCTGACTCACATTTATTTTCCTAAGTGCTTCCTGAGTACCTGGAATTTAATATAGAAGGTACCAAGAGTATAAAAATACAAGCACGATTATAAAAGTAAACTACATTTATTCTGTCTCTGAGATTCTATCTCTTTGTCTTCAAGTGATTAAAAAACCCAACTCTGAATAGGTGCATTCTGACAAGCTTCTGCTGTGTTCTTGTAGACCTATGATAGTGGAAGCTTGAAGGTGTAGTGAATCTAAGAAGGATGATCTGACGTGGTGTTTGAAGTCGGAGAAGAAAAACATGGTGTAGAAAGGTAGATACACAGCTAGATAAAGGGGCAACCTTATGCCCACAAATTTCCTCTCTGAGACTTCTGTGTGTTTTGAAGCGGAAGAAATCGAAAAACAAACTTTAAAACGGCGACATATGCACACACACACACAGTTTTGTTTCAAAGATTCATTAATTTGCCTTCATCATTAAAGATCATTAAAGATTATCAGCTCTAGAGATTGGAGTGGATGATTCATGCGGTATTCAGACTGACACTGTGACGTGGGTCAAACCCACGTTGATGATCTGTCTGAATAGGTCAGTGTGCGTCAGCCAACGATCCCTCACGACCCTCCTCTCGAGAAGAGCTGAGCATTGTTGTGGTGGACCGCTGTTTCTATTAGAAATGTACCAAAAGGAAGTTGCAAGTTGCAAGTCGTGTCTTCTGTCATGACTTGTGGACTTGTGCCTAATGATGGTTTGCTAAAAGATTTGACGCACATGTTTTGTGTTCGGTTGCTTTGGTGATTTTGTCTTTCCGCTGCTACAAACAACTCTACAAAAGAAAGGTCAAAACCATTGCAGGACCTTTAGCCCTCAATGTGAGCAAAGCCTCAGAAGAGCAACTTTTTTCAATTGATTTAAAAAAAATCAACTCAAACCTTTATTGACATTTCTAATCTTACATATGCACAAATACAAATTTATTGGTCTGACAATACTACAAGGGTTGTCACCGTAGTAGAATTTCAAACTGATACTGGTACTGGGAAAATACTCAATAATCGATGCAATTTTTGGTACCACAGAGACAGAAAAAAGGACAAAATTAAAAAAAAAAAAAAACCAACGAAAGATAAGAGCAATAATGGTTCGTGTAAATAGACTCAGCTACACCTCTGTTTATTTCCTTTGCTTTTGGTGACTTGGCACCATATATTTCATGGTGATCAAATAGTGTTGGTAAGGTTGGCTGTATTGTTTCTGCCTATAGGCAGAAACAATACAGCCAACCTTACCAGTAGACTCTTCTCAGGTTCAACAAGGGGCTTTAAGAGACACTTTTTAGAGGTAAATAATTTGTTATCCTGTTAAATTAATCCTTCCTAATAACATCACTGACAGGTAGGACCGATGATGGCAACAGTAACGTTATCATTTTTTACTACCTATACCTGGTACCTTAACAATAACCTAACTGTTGGCTAATGTGTGGAACTGCTAACAGTTAAGCAGCTAACACCATCATAAACGTTAATATCTGTGTTCAGCAACTCAGTGCTGCTGAAACAGGAGCTTTACTGACCTCGCGGAATTCTTCAAGACTTCGGTGTCAGTCTTTAACACGCTTTGTTTTATTATGCCACTGCTAATGTGTTCAACTGCTAGTGACGGGAGGGGCTGGGTGTCTGCCTGTCTGCTGTGTGTGAAGTTTGTCAGTGAAAAGAGGGAAATATGGTATCAATACTGCTGCAAATGAGTATCTAATCTGATTGCAATCAGGCATGTATTTATTTATTATGACAGCCCTACTTGGTACATACAGTAACTCCAGTACTGAAAAAGGTGACGTTTTTTTAGAATTTTGGTATTGAAAAGCACTCTGTCTGTTTTGATGTCATCACTGTCTGTTACCGATGTAAGCCTTTCTGCAGCATTTCTACCATATATTTTTTAAAACTGAACCCTTGCTTACAACCTAGATGATATTATCAGAAACTCTTTCTCCTTCATGATCTGACCTTTAAGTGAAAAATTGGTTGCCCATGACTCCACACTCTGGTCCCTTGTTGATCTCGTGTCAGCTGGAGTGATAAGAAGACTGTTTAATTGTCCTTGAGAAGAAAACCTAGTATTCCCTCATGGGGTAAAGTGCCAGTGAGCCATCACCTAATTGATCACATGTCTCTAAGCACCAAAAAGCATCTCTACCAGCTTCCTCATTTCATTTTTGTGGATAGTACAGAACTCACAGGGAATTTCTCATGGGGATTAAAATCCCATTTTTTTTATGAGTTGTGCTCGCTGCAGGCGCTCAAGAATCGAGGCGTGAAAAAGTAAGGCAAGTTATGTTCTCTTACAGAACATGCTAATGGCTAATAGAGATATTAAAATGGGACTGTCCTGCAGCGGGAGAAAGCTGCATCTAAAATTTGTTGTTAAATAATTTAAAGGGCTATAACGTGCCAAGCATGTGTTGGCTTCTTCTTTTTAAAAAATGGACCAAAAAGCAAAAAGTGATAGGAAGTCCGGTTGGGTCTTTTTCATCGAATGTTTTGGATTTGGACATAGAAGTCGTAGATGTTATTTGTAATTGTTCACTAAGACGAATACAGCGCCAACTGGAGCAAGCAGATGAGGAACAAAGAAGGTCCGAAAGGATTAAAGCATGTCCAGTTAAGCAAGCTGACACATAGGACTTATGGTTTGGTAACCTGCTGTCCGACAGATGCTAGTGTTGCGTTACATTACCTCTGTTTTGTTCACCGCACTGTAGCAGGGCTAATACTGCAGTAGCTGCTGAAGCAGACCACTACTATGAAGCAGATGCTCCTATGGTTAGCACATGTGCGCTTCACTGCTTGTGCGCTGATCACATGTCTGATTTCTATCTGAGTGCAGACTTATTTATTCATTTTTTAAGATATGTTGTTTGAAGTTGACAGGCTGGGCTATTTGTACCAAGACAGCAAGGCTAATGAATGAGGCGCGTACTGTCACATGCTCGGCCTTGCATTATGACTGCTCGTTTAAAACTGGATACGGGTTATGTCATAAGAGCTGATCTCACCGGACATCTCTCTGTGTTGTATTCCTGCATGTCTGTGAGTGTGTGGGCGTGCGCGCAGAACCCACTGTTAGCAGCGCAGAGTTGGTGGTCCACAGTAGGTTATGTAAATATTTTTCGGAGCATAAATTCTCTGCCACTCAGCAACAAAATGAATGAACACATTGGGAGAAACGAGAGACTGTAGAGGAGGGGAAAAAAGAAATAAAGAAACAACTACATCCATAAATTTCAAACCACGCACTTCTGAATAAAATCACATCCCGATTCCAACATGTGTAGTCCAACAGTAAAATATTGAATCTGTACTGAGACGGTCATTGATCACCTGTGACAGTAAAAACAGGTCAACAGTTGCTCACAGTTACCAGAATAGCATTTCAGCACAACAGCATTTGTCATTCAAGTCAAGTCTGTTCCTCACTGGTGATCAACTAGTCTGCTCATGTCCAGGAAAATGCACACTTAATAGAGCAATTGATTAGGTCTTGATTAGCCTAGCATGCAAATAGACTTTAAAGACAAAATTGGCATTTTTTATTAATTTCTTTTTAAACTGATGAAAGTCACCCTAAAATATATTGGTTTAGGTGATCTCTGAGTACAGCGTGCATCCACTAGATCTCTGTAGATCCCCCTAACAATCTTCTGCTATTCCCAAACTTTTGCACCCAGACATCACGCAGATGTTGAGCGGTAGTTGGTTAAAGAGCACTGGATGCCCTACCTGCTCAAGTTGGACATTTGCGTTCTCATGTGCAGCTTCATTGTGTGACATTGAGAAAGTACATGGCTACATTGCACATGTGAGAAATCCTAAGGAGTGACAGTAGTACTGTGGCCCTGAGAGGTCAAAAACACTGCAACTAAAGGCAACATCAGCAAATAGAAAAACGCTGTGCACAAAACACAACAGAAGTTGAGTAAAATAAAATGGAAGTGTTTTGGGGAGACAATAACGTGACAGAGCAGCTGTGGGAGTGACAGAAACCACAACATGTGACATTACATTGAGACCTGCTTAAAAGAAGCTATCTGTGTTGTGAGGAAGAAAAAGATGCAGATAATGTGTGCTTTAATTGCACAATTCATGTAATACTGCAGGTACATGTTTGCTATTAGCCATTTGTTGTTAGCCTGTCACTGGCGCAGATTTTCCTTCATGTTAATGTCTCTCCTAAGACACTTCTGCTGTGTTGCATTCAACCTCCGCTATGTTTTGTGTGATTTTGCAGCTTTTTTTTCTATTTGCTGGTGTTTTATTTAGTTGCAGTGCATTTGACCTTTTAGAGCCACTGTACAAAAGCCCTAAAATATGGACAAAAAGAATGTAGCTAGCTAATGCTGTTTATGCTAATAAACAGCATTAGCTAGCATCAGCGTTCTTTCTTTTGTTTAAAACAACTGCTTTTTAGATGTTCCTGTTGAGTAGAGACCTAAAATAAATCTGACAGTTACATCTGAAACAATCTGAAAACAAATGCAGGATCACAAGAATGAACATTATGGAGTCGCTGATTAGACGGTGTTAAAGAATAACAACCTGAGTCAAGCTGATTAAATCTGGTTCAGGAGCCCAGGCAAGGTTAATCCATTACAGATGAGTTGATTCATCGTGCTTATCTGTCTCCATTAGTCATCTATACTCTAAAACATATTAAAGGGGGCCTTTTCACTTCCATTGTGATAGATGTTTCTACACAGAGATACAAGCACACAGATCACCTGACTTTTTTGAAGTATCAGATGGATTTGATGACTTTAGATGGGGATTTTTTTTCCAATGTATTTAGTGGTAAAAATATCTGTGGATTAGCGGTTCAAAATAAATCAAGTGGAAGAGGTTTCTCTCTTTGTTTGAAGTTTTGATGGATTGGACTTGCTGTATAAAACTAGAGACAGGCTTAAAGCTGCATGAGATCAAATCGGCTGCATGAAGAATGTCAGTCAAATGTAGCTTAGATGAATCGAGGAGGCCTGTTAATGTGCAGCTTGTATCAGCGATAAAAAGGACTATCTTCAGGGCAAGAAAGTTGGATTGGTTACTACCCTTTACTCCTGCAGTTCCATTCCTTTTTTTCTTTTTCACCCCTCCTGTTGTGTATGTATGCCTATTTATGTCTTTAAATGACTTCATCTCTGCAGTGTGTGGGATAAAGAGACTTAGCCTTCAAATTAGCAGGTAGTCCTTCTCCAACTGCCCTTCTGACTGGCATCCTGAGGTTTAGGTGTGTATGTGAGACTCGCTTCTCTGCATCCCTCCCTCTCTGCCGGTCTCAGAGCTCGACTCACTGTATTTGTATTGAGCAGTTGATCAGTGTGTGTGTGATTGTGTGTTCGGTGACTCATTATATTTGGCCTGTTCTCATCATAACAGCAGATTGGGGGTCGTGAGGTGCCCATTTCTGCAGAGACAGAGGGATCCTGTCTCTTTGACGTATCAAGTCCTGGCACACCTTGCGCAGTGCTCAAACTGTGGGTGGTTGAGCATCACTTGTGTGCTGTGTAGTGGACAAGGCCCACGCTTTCAAACGTGTTTGGTGTCTGCCAGACGTTATAACAAAACTTTGTTACAAATGTGGTGTAACAAAAGCTTTTAATTTGTCACTCTTCTGCTATTATGTACGTATTTAATCATTAGTTATTATTAATCTCAGGCTGTGTTTACAGCATGTCTATTGTCCTGTCTCCATCTCCTCAACCCAACCAGTCACAGCAGATAGCTACCCCTCCCTGAGCCTGCTTCTGCTGGAGGTTTCTTCCTTTTAAAAGGGAGTTTTTTCTTCCCCCATTTGCTCAAAGGGTGTTATCATGTTGTTGGAGTTTTCACTGTTTTCTTTGTAGTATTGTAGAGTCTTTACTTTACAATATAGAGCACCTCGAGGCAACTGTTGCTGTGATTTGGTACTATATAAAAAAAATTTATTGAACTGACTGTAATGTGTACAGCTCTGCTATACCGCACGCGCCTACATCACCTACATATTTCTGCTCTAAATGTAAAATTTTTAGGAACTTTCTTTTTAAATGTAACATAGTGTCGCACATATTTTAAAAAAACAAAACAAAACAACAACAACAAAAAAAGCCGATGTGTTGTCAAAAAAAGAGAAAACAAAGTAGAGATTAAGCTTCATATACATCTTGTTCTGGGTGGAGTTTCTCCTCGTGGTGCTCCATGTCGTGGTGCTTGTTTAGCTGTGGCTGGATGGTAATATAAAGTTATTACATATAATATATGTTATAATAGCATATATAATAGCATAATATAATATGTTAACAATAGCAATATCATGAAATTTAGCAGTATTTCGTTTGATATTGATATAAAAAACAAAAAACAAAACAAAAAAACATGTAAGTCCTTTATTAAAAAGTCACTTTAAATTTGAAATCACTGACATGGTGGTGGCAGACTGTTTATTTAAAATGTTTTTTGTTGCCATGACACAGAATGAAATATTAGGGTGGTTGCTAAATAGTTTACTAACGTTACTTCGAGGTATAGTGTTATTTACATTATATTAGCTTAAGCATTTACATAGCATTTAGCATTACCCAGTGCAAACATTTTAGCCTGTAGGATCTGGTTGATTTCACAACAGCAATGCCTGGTGACTCAAATATTATACTATGCCACACTTACTGCGTTTCTTACATATACATGATATTAACTAGCGACAGACCTAACTCTGAATAAAAGCTAAGTAGACGTAAACATTAAATGGTAAATGGCCTGTATTTGTATAGCGCTTTTCTAGTCCCTAAAAGCTTTTCTAGTCCCTAAAAGCTTTTCTAGTCCCTAAAAGCGCTTTGGGGTCCTTAATTAAGCTAGCAGTCACTGTTTGGTTTGGGAAGTCTGCAGCTGTGAGAATGCAGGGGTGCTTCTCACAAGCAGTCTGTTCTTCCTGCTGCCAAAAATAATAGATCAGCCCTGGAAGGCTGAAATTAATACCAGAGATTGAAGACCAGTGAAAATTGTTTGGATGAGAGCATATTGACTAAACAATCAACCACTTGACCCTGAGACCTCAACAACAGAAAGAAAAAAGGTTTGGAAAGGGGAAGTGAAAAATATGATTAAGGGTTGTACAGTAGCATACACGTATTAGTATTTAAAGGATATGTATTTGGTCATATCCATAGATAGGAGAACTTTTGAAAATCAATATTTAATTAAAATACATTTAGGCAAAATATAAATTGAACATTTTAGGAAATTTTTAAAAAGTAGCTTTGGTACTAGAACTCAAGCTTCATATCACTACTCAGTAGAGTAAAATGATGTTTAGGCCCACTTGGAGGATAATTTTTGTTTACCAAAGCATTATGTAGCCAAACATGTTAAGTAAACAAATGTGCATTTCCAAGTTAAAGTGTTTGAAGCCCTTCCAGATATTTATTGCAGAGCAAAAACTGCTGCCTTCGCCAAGTTGTGGAGCAGGGTGTTTACTTATGGTTGGGTTTCCTTATATCCTTTGGGTGTTTTGAGACTTATGAACTATGCAAGAGCTTACTAACTATAATTATTAAAATTGTTTTATGACTTTTTTTTTACTTGCAAATCCTAAAAATGAGCAATTTTTTGTGAATATACGAGGCTAATTTTGTCATTAACAGTTCGGGGCCACACTGTGTGTTTCAAAGCTATTTTTAGCTGCGGGAACCTGCCCCAACTGCTAATTTATCTCACTTAGGATTTGTAAAGTCTTGTTATTATTCCAAATACCGGTGCTGTGTTAACATCAACACAATTTACAACCAGTAACAAATCATCGCCACCAGCAGCGAGTCCACAGTAATTTGCATTGGAATCAATAAAGGGCCTTTCACTGGTGTGCTTGTTACCAATGAGAATAAGCCTCTCTACAGTGACCGCATGTTTGCTGCCATCTTTGCTCGTAATGCTTCGCAAGACTTGTTCAAATGGCCACTGTTTGCACAAGCAGTGCTTTGGCTCAGATCTCATGTATGTAATTGGAGCGGGTGTGGCTCAGGTGGTAGAGCGGGTTGCTCACATATGGTAGGGTTGCCCGGCCCTCCCCATACACTGGTTTGGTCCACTGCTCCTCCGTGTGTGTTTGTGTCATCTCAAACAGAAAGTACTTGTTTCTTATTTTTGGATCGTTAATGTTTGAAGCATCGTGCGTAAATGTGTGTAAATCTTTATGCGTCAGTTTGAGCACGCCTGTGAGAGGGCAAACGCGTGTGCTGTTTGCTGTGTGTGTGTTGTGGGATAACTTCCACTGCAGTAGGATCTTTTGTTTATCCCCAGGCTCACTGTTTACAGGCTGCTTCACAAAATGATCTGGAACTAATAGCGCTGATTTTCATGTGTGCACTGGCTGAGTGTGTGTGCCCCCGTGCACGAGAGCTTACTTGAGTGCGCTGTAAGAATGTGCCATTTGGCATTCGCAGAACACCATGTGTTTAGGCAGTGACCCACACCTGCCCCAGGCACAAATGGTCTGTGGAATCAGAGGATCTGCGCTCTGCTGCACTGCACCGCTGTTGTTGTTGTACCGTTACATTACGTCACACTCATTTACCGAGCACTTTTCCAAAATGACTTTGAGTGAAAATAGTACCAAAAAAGACCCTTCTGCTAGCAAACCACATGGTTTCCTGCAGAGTCTGGGTCAATCTAAATGAGTTTGTTAGCTGTTGGTGTTCACTGTTAGAAGGTTCATGTAAAGCAGACTACTAATGGAATACTCCAGAATACGCTGAGATGACCCCTGATCAGTTGGAGGATGAACATTTGACTTTCTTTTTCTTATGATACCTATCTCCCAGTCTTCAGGCACTCCTCATTTCTTTAAATTTGTTCTCACTGCTTTCGCTGAATCTATGGAAAAAGCCAGTGATGACAGAATTCGACATGCATAAGATAGTATTTTTGCAACGAGGTGATTCCCAAAGAGATATTTGCCAATAAAGTTGTCATATCTTGGCATGGTGTGAGGTGTCTCCTCAAAAAATGTAAGGAAACTGGATATGTAGAGGACAAAAAAAAACACCTGTTATGCTTTTAAAAAAAGTCCTTAAGAAATAAAGAAAAAAAAGCAAAGACCTGAGAGACGCATCTAGCCCTTCACTTGATCCATCTACTCTTCACTGAAGCTTCATCAGAAATGGTCTCAGTGGAAGGGCCACTGTCAAGAAGCCATTTACAAGGAAGGGAAATAGGGAGAAAAGGCTGACGTATGCCAAATTACATAAGAACTGGACAGAAAATCAGTGTCAACAGGTCTGATGGAGCGATATACTGTATCCAGATAGTTCTTATGAAACGCGATGGAGGCTCATGTCATATCGGGTTTTGAGGCTGCATTTCAGCCACTGGTGATAAGGATTGCTTTAAGTTTGGTGGCGATATGAGCACAGAAAAGTACAGTCAGATTTTGATCCACCATGCGATACCATCTGGAAAGCGTCTGATTGGCAACAGCATCATTTATCAGCATGGCAATGATCCCAAACACACTGCCAGTGCAGTAAAAGCGTAGCTGGGTAGAAAGACAAACAGAGAAAAATAAATGTTGTCAAATATTGACTTTAAAGCTCATTAGAACAAACTCTGCGTTTCCCTTACGTACTGTATTTCCGTTTCTGTTTGCACATGTTCCAATACGGTATTCTGACTCTTCACCTATTTCAGAATTACAATACTTTATAAATCAAAGGGCAATTGTTTGTTACAGACACTCACAGATAGTATAGCTCTGAGAGATAGAAAATATAAACACTATTTAAAAAAATGATGCATTATTAAGTAAAAATAAGACAAAAATGTTACAGAGAGAAAACACAACAGTGTGCAGCAGAGACAAGTGAAAACAGGTGAACAGGTGACATAAAATTCTGAGGCATCCAGTGATGCATTGTGGTTGAATGAGTCTTTTGGTGCTCCTGTTGCTGTCCAGCACGAGATAGAGAGGGTGTGAGGGATTTTTCAGTATTGACTGCAACTTGGACTCATTTCTGAAACCTCTGTCGGAGAGTTAAGCTCCACCCCCACAGTGTTACTGGTCTTGCAGATCAGTTTATTGAGTGTGTTGTTATCTGTACACCACAGTCCTCAGTATAAAACATTGAAGGGAGATATAAACTGATTACATAGAAGTGAACACATTCTTTTACTATAGTGACATATCGAGGAGACGGTACAGTGGCCTACAGTGTTCTTTCTGCTCGGTATGGTGTTTCACTCCTGTCAGTCAAATCCCCTGTAGTGGCAATGCCACACTGATTGGGCCTCTGGTACCGTGGGTGGGTTTTTTCAGCAGCTGTTGCCATGGCTGCGTATCATGTTGATGAATGTACGCAGATCAGCTCTGTATCCAGAACATTTCCCGCTACCCTCACCAGGGATATCCATACTGAAAGTGTGAAGCGGTTTCTTTTAATCGAAGCGTTATGGAAAGATGCTAAAACAAGGCTGGAAACACGAGACAGGGACAAATAGGGCAAACTCTTTAGGAGATGAGAAAGAGGGACTGGGATGATTGGGAGATGCCAAGCGAGCAGAAAGTTAAGAAATCGGAGAGGAAAAAGAAGCAAGTGATATAAAACAGACGAGGGAGGTCAAAGACAGAGGACAGGAAGTTAACAAGTGAGGCGAGAACGAGGGCGAGGAGAGAAGGATAAACAGTGCAAAGAGGAGAATCAGAACAGCGAGAGGGATGACGAAAAGCGGCGTCGAGCAATATGAACAGGAGGGTAGAAAGTAGAGAAAACTGGTCTTTTGAAGCACGGCTTGTGCACGTACAGAGCGCTCGGCCAATCACAAGTGCGAGCGATGAACATGTGCCCCTGTGTCCTGTTTTTTTCTCCCCTGCTTGTTGATGGTTGCTGCAGTGAAGATGCAGCGGCGCTCTCAACCTCAACATACAACTCCATTCTCACCCTCCTCCCCTTCCCCCGTCTCCCTTCTAAAGAACAACAAAAAAAAAGCTGCAGGTGAAAAATAAAGCATGCTCCTTCTTTGTTCCTCTTCCCTTCTCCTGTCATTGTTTTGTTTCGTCTTGCTGCTAAAATGCGCGCGACTCCTGACTGCAAATGCATCAAAGCACTTTTTTTTTTGTCACTCTGTTGGAGGCAGAGATCAGTTATGGGTGTTATTTTCAGTGTGCTGCAGTGTGAAATATGCATTTTAATGCACACATAAGCTGTTTTAATACAGAGGGATTTAAAAAAATATATATATTTTGTGTGTGTGTGTGTGTGTGTGTGCTTTAAACATAATTGTTGGATGTTGCATTTTCTGTCATGATTTCTCTCACACTGTCAGCATTTGACATGAGCTCACTCCTAGTAGTGTATTGATTTTAAGGTTGAGTGTGTGTGTGCGTGTGTGCGTGTGTGTTTGTGTGTGTGCGTGCGTGTTGCCCTGGTGGCTAAAAGGTGGAAGTGGAGGGGAATAGAGTTCAGTGAAAGAGGATTGATCCAGACTATAAAACAGGAGGTGAAAAGACAGAGAGTCGGGAAGTGTAATTGAAAATCTGAGAGATTCAGAGGGGCCACTGGCTCTAACACACACACACACACACACACACACACACACACACACACACACACAC
>NW_005187533.1:1615921-1625988 GCF_000239375.1 Pundamilia nyererei | reverse complement strand
ACACACACACACACACACACACACACACACACACACACACACACACACAACCTTAAGGGGTCATGGAGAACTGGTTAGGGCTGAGATTATCATAGTCAACTTTCTTCATTTCGTCCTCAACTTGGTGCTTAGTATTCAGTTATGTTTTTAGGTCATATTGCTTTGTTGCGCTTGCTATTTAGTAGCTGCACTGCTGCTCCTAATGAGCTTTTTTTATTTTTTTTTATTTTAGTGGGATGCGTGTGTTCATGCTGCTTTGAGCCATCTCCCCACAGTCAGTCTCCACATGAATAGCACAGCAGAGCTCGTCTTGCTGCTGAACACATTACTGCCTGAAAGATGGTTAGAATGACAGAAACACACACACAGGGAAAGAAAAGAGGGACGCAGCACATGACTTGACACTAATCACTTACTTTGCAGCTTTTAAATTTCAGACAGCACTGTTCAGCAAAAATCTTGCACCAACCCAGACACACGCTTTTGTTTGTGTGCGTGCGTGTTGCAGGATATTGATGATTAGGTAAAGGGCGAGCTTGCGAAAAAAATGCAGGAGTGTGCATCCAGCGGCGCACACGTGCACATGTGTGCCTATGCGTATGAAAGAGTAATGTGGAGATGGATGAATAAATAAAAGATCTGGGAAACCCATCAGCAGCTAGCACTGGGTTGTCATGGCAATGCGGACAGCACAGCACATAGTGCGTGCATGTGTGTGTGCGTTTGTGTGACTGAGTGTTAGAGAGATCATATCACTGCAATGTTTTAGCAAGTATGTGTAACTTTGTTTCAGTCCAGACCTCCTTGAAATCTAACAAAGAGAAGCTTACTTTTCCTTTTTTCTCCTTTCAATCTGCTGCACTCGATTCTGAGTCTGAAATCACTTTAAAGCAAAATACAAAAATATAAAGCAACAGTTTTGTATTCAAGCACAGTGACTTGAGTGGGGTGGTTTTGCTTGACACGCAAACTTTAATATTTGCCTCGTCTTGTTATGCAACCGCTGATGATGTAGCCTGTCCTTCCTGTATTATGCTGTTTGACATTCCTTATAAAGAGTAATGACTGTTTTTATGCCAAATTTACAGCTACATGCTCCTCACCCATCATTGTGTGTGCTTTGTGATAGAGTGATGCTTTTACAGCGGTGGTGTATTATATAGCCCAATACTCAGTGCATCTCTTTAGAGACCTGAAAACTGCAGCCTCTTCCTTCTGCTCCTCTTCCCCTCTCCGCTCTGCAGTATGTGTTGCCGCTTTTGTCTACAAAATAGGCCTGTGTGCATGTCTGTGTGTGTGTAGGTGTGTGCGTATAAATGGAGACAGTGTACGCATAGACGTGTAGATAAGTGTAGCGTGTGGCGCAACCTAGTTTTACGACATGGCGGTGATTGAAGGTTGATGGTGAAGAAAAGTGCCGGGTGAATTCAAAGTGCATGTGCGGAGTTTAATGAAAGCAACTTCAAACGGCACAGATGTGTGTGTGTGTAAGAGAGTGAGAGTGGGAGGAAGAGGAAGAAGTCTAGGACAGTGGGATTCTCTCAGCAAAGAGGCTCTCACTAGAAACTCTACCTGGTTACTAGGCAACAGCATAGCACTGCTGCACATTGGAGCGCTGGGAAGGGGAGGTGTCTATCTACAACATGTGTGTTTGCGTGTGTGAGTGCTGAGTCAATAGCTGTATTATTTATGAGTATTTTATAGGAAGCGCACGCGTGGCGTGAGATGGACGGAGGGGGTGAATCAAGGGTAAATTAAGGTTGTGTGCGCACGAGGCTCACATGTGCCACAATTGCAATAGTTTGCCGTCATCCTCTGTGGTTAACGGTAAACTAGTACAGGGTAAAAAGTGTCTGACTGTGTTGTTGTGAGGCGGCGGGGAACTGGCTGCCTCCCTTTGAAGTATTGGAGATAAGGTGGAGTGATTCAACACACAGATGGCTGCGTAAAAAGAAAGGAAGGGAAAGGAAGGGGGGGGGGCTTGCTAAGCTGACCCAACATTCATTCTCAGCCACGAATTGCTGCTCATATCTGATTTTCTTTTTGGGTGACTTAGCATCCATTCGAGGGTGTAACCCGCACCAAACTGAACTGGCAGTGAACTCGCAAAGAGAGGTCCAGAGCGGGAGAAGCCGTCACATCTGCTTCATCTGGGTTGGGGGGGGAGAGGAGTTTAGCAGTTGTTCATGCTGCACAGTCGAATTAAGGCATCTGACCAAAAACGAGCCATATCAGCAATCTTTTGGTTTGTTTTGGCTGAACTTTTTCAATCTCTGTTGAAAGAATTTGCCTCAGTGAGGTAATTGCAGCTCACTGGAGCTCTGCATTGGACTGAATGGTAACTACTTAAACTAAATGCTTTGCAATCTAGTTAATGTGAATCTCTGCTGTCAGTCTCACTGTGAAGCGCTGGACGGAAAGAGGTGTATGACTGAAATGAAACCCGGTGAACTCCCCTCACTGTAAATGAACAATTGCTCTTCGGAGCAAAGTTGGCATTGTTTGGGTTGAAATCAAAGAGGGTGCACACAAGTAGATGCAGGGTCAACGTGGATGGATTCTTCTTCTTCTGACAGTTCTAGTGATCATTAATTGTGTTGTAAAGAAGAGGCAGTCCTATCAAAAACATGTCTTATTTGCTGTTGTGTGTGTCTGTGTGCATAAGGGGGGCATTTAATGTCCATTAGACCGTAATGAAGGAACAGTGCTCTCTGTGGCTACATGTAGGCTCGCTAATAGCCCTCTATTATCACAGTTCAAACACAAACACCGAAACACACGCGCAGAGGGACGCGTGAGGACGCACGCACCCGTGCTGTCTTTGTTCGAGTTGAAAGGGCGCTGTGAAGCAGCTGAAGCAGCTGAAGTGCAGGACGCCTGGTATGTGTTAAACAGCCTGTTTTTAGCTGAAGTGTCTCTATCGTGGTGCTGTTACATACTTGTCTGGAGAGGACTCAGCTACACGTCTCAGAACAAAACACGGAACACTGTTACACTGAATATAAATCCAGCAATTAGCTGGAGCCTCATAATGCTGCTTCAGTGCAAACATGAAAACATGAGGACACTTTGATACAAAAGGATTGGAATCTTTCTGAGCTTTTGTGCTTGGTGATTTTCTTTGTGATACGAAGATATAATATCCGTTGTATACCACTGTGTGGTTTATGTAACACTTAAAGATATGCCCTGAACTATGTAAAAGCTAAAGGTTGTAAGAGAAATTTAGTGAGAGATTAGATTCGGTATTCGCGTAAAATATTTGAACACCTGTCATTTTTTTATAATTTGCTTTCTTGTATTTTTTTTTAAAGTGTTCTTTAGTTATAATACTCTAGGATTTCTGAAGATCTTTCAAAGTGTTTTCTTTGGACATTGGCTGTAATTCCCAGTGTTAATACCTGGATTGAAAAACACACAATCAGTCATGGATTGGCCTCCCCAGAGCCCAGACAGTGTGGGATGTGAGGCAATGTGGGATCATCTCGACAGAGAATGAAACAAAAAGTGAGCCGACAGGCAAAGAAGAGCTTTGAATGTCCTTCAAGCCCGGAGAACTATTTCTGAAGACTACTTAAATAAATGACAAGAAAGCTGCCTAAGAGAGTTCCGGCTGTGTTGAAGAATAAAGGCGCTCATACCAAATATCGACTTTCTAGCTTGTTAGAATTGTACAAACTGTACACTGCACCTATTTCCCATTTCCCCACTAAAATATATAGAAATGACTTTTGCACAGTACTGTATTTCCACACACTGATATATCTGAACATAGTCTCACTGCAGATGACTGTAAATGCATTTGTTACACTTCATGACAGATACTGTTGTGCAGAAGAAAAATGTAATAAAGGAAGGAAGTCTAGAAATAAAACTTATCCAGGAATCTGCACAACACATCGCTCAAGTGAAACTTTGGAACACCTGGTTAGATTTCATTTACAAATGGTTCTAAAATACCATTTTTTCTTTTTTGGCCTCCATATCTTTAGATTATAAATACTCCAGCTAATGCAGCAGTGGGATCACCTTTGCATTCACTGCTGTCTCTCTGTCCTCTGATGTACGACGCAGACCAGAGGTCTCCGACACAAATCTTGGTTGCGTCTTTGACTGCAGAAACATGACTGGAAACCTAATGGAAATCAGGCTGTTTACACAAAGTATGACTCTTTTGTGTGACACACCTGTGATCCACACATAAAACTTTCTGCAGCAGCAATCAGCCACTTCCCTACTGCGGAGCAACAAAGTTAAGCTCGGTGTACCATTTTATCGACACGCGCACATGACTAAAACCAGGCAGACGATAACACGCTGACATTAAATTAATGCAGTGGAAAGAGAGCGGCAGAGCACATCAAAAAGTGACTCACTCATATACGATTTATTCATTCTTCCCTTTTGCTCACTCACTTAACCACTTAGAGTTAGTGGCCATTAGCATGGAGTTTGCAAGCGTGTTTTTTATTACATATTGTCTCCCGAGCTGCTCTTCCTCTGGACGACATATGCGAGCTAATAGAACATGAGCGAGTTGCTTTCTGCATTCATGCTGTTTTCCCGAGTTAAAACTTTCTCACGCTGTGAGGCAGAGCGTAGAGACGCAAGACCTCCGGTGGTAAATGTCTGCAGCTTGCAGACAGCTAATTGTGGAAAAGCATCATCTGGTTCTCACCCACTGTTTAGAGCCACCTCGGACAGACTTTCAGAAACAACGACGTTCAGTTAGTTTAACCTGCAATTAACCCAGCAAGGAGAACAATTCAGTGTTTTACTGTGGAAACTCAACAAATACAAATGCAGTAAAGTAAGGCACCAGTTGGTCCTTTATGGTATGATAGTGTGCGTATGCTGATTGTCAACGTTTAGCGTACCTCTGTGGGTTTTTGTGAATAACACAGCGGTCACAAGCTTCAGCCAACATTTGTTATTTTTGTTTGGTTTTTTTTCATCGTCTTTCTATCTGTTTGGATGCCCAGTGGTGTTTATGTGTGTATGCCATAGTGCACTGCAGGCAAAGGATGCGCTAACATGAGGCTCTGTGACGGGCCTCCCACGCACCGAGCTCTGATCTGGTTTCATCCGGTCGGCGGCTCTGTGACGGCATCACTGTGGAGTTTGAGCAGGCCCTCCTTTTGGCTAGCTGTGCACCAGGAGCAGAGATTTAACAAGATGCTGCGCTAATGAACATATCAGAGAGCGATGGACTGAGGACTGTTTGTGTGGGTATGTGTGACAGAGAGGGAGGAAGAATGCGTGCCCGACATAGCGCTTGTCTCTCAGGTCAACTAAGGGTAGCAATGCTCAAGTCCATACTGGTCTGTTACTCGGAACTACACATCAGTCAAGACCAGTACAAGACGGTTACTTCCCCTTTGCAATAAATGAATCAGTAAATGTACTTTAGAACAGCATATTTCAACATCACATGTGAGCGGGAGGAGTGAGGCCAGGGGTCCAGGGCTGGAGGAGGAGCTGGCCCTTTGGTCGAGGTCTGGGCTGGTGGGCTGCTCTGCTGCTGGTGGTCTGTTCGTCTCCACCCCAGTGTGCAGGGGGCCATCTACTGGGTCTGAGTGAAGGGGGAACATCTCCAGGCGGTGAAAGGACCTGGGAGTTTGAATGGGGAGTGTGAGTGTGTGTACAGCATCCATTTCTATGTCTCTATAATTGGTTGTGTGTGTTGAGTGTTTGTGTACGTGTGCATGAGGGAGGGAATGTATACTTGTGTCTGTGTGTGCCTGTTTGTCTATGTGTCAGGACAGGTCTTAGACTCCTCTCTCTTAGAGCATCTCAGACTCCCCCAGGTGAGGGGCCTATTTCCCCCACCACCATCCCTCCCAGTGGCTGGTGTCCCTACCCACTGGTGGTTCTCTATGTCCAGGGCTGTGTGCCTGGGTGCTTACTTGCCCATTCCTGGGCCCCCTGGCTCTGTTGGGCCCCTGCTGGGAAGTTGGGTACCCTTGGGTCTCTAGGCCCAGAGCTCACTTGGGCTTGTCACTGCAGCCACCGGGTGCTTCTGCACTGTGGCTGCCAGGTGACACCCCCCAGGGCTCTTCTCTGCTCTTCTCTAGGTGGGGTTCAAGGTTTTCCCTGCAGTGGTCCTCCTGGGGCTCTCACACCCTGGGGAGCCTCTAGATGTCTGGGGCCTGGATCTCCTTCATGCCGTCTTCAGGTCCTAAGAGGTGGGGCTGTGGCTCCCCACACCCACTATTAGACACTTACATGGAGAAACCTTATAATCACAAGCGCGCTCACACAGGTTTTCACAGACACACTATTTTGGGCTGCTGCTACCTCTGAAATATCTTGTATTATAAGTACTGTGTGCTGTTCAGTAAGATCGTCATTGTTATTCATGCATATGTTGGTTGTTGCCGTGGTTTCTCTGCTGTACTTTTTTTCCTCAACAGGTGTTGACGCAGATTCTGAGTGTTTTTTCTCTCTCTCTTACTCTCTCTCTCTCTTTCTGTTAACTTTCTCCCCAACTTCACGTTCTTTCTTATTTTTTTCTTTCCATCCCCCATTTTTATCCGTTATGATTGTAATAATCCAAAATAAAAAATCCCATTAAAGTTCTAATAAAAAAAGCTTTTTGACTTCCTGAAACTTATGATGTTATTTTATATCACGCCAATACATAATAAATACAGCAGTGTGTAAACTGTAAAAAGGTGGGTTGTAAAGCAGCTTGCAGATTCACATCAGCTGTAGGTAGACAAAAACAGTTTAAATAGACCACGATGTATTGTATTTAACAAAGGGTATGCAGCTGATGTGCCTGCATTGCAGTGAAACGTGTCTTAGTGGCCTATCAGACTCCAATAAATGTAAAACTCCATCTTAAACCTAAAAGGAAGAAACATGTCTTTAGTTTGTAGAAAGACTTCAAAGAAACACACATACAGACACATCTCTATCAAAAGAGTTTGTCCAAACTGCAGCAGTGACACTAAAGGCAGTGAAATCAGAACATTAGAGGAACAAACCATGTCACAAATATAAAAAGATACTATTTGTCATAGTATGTCAGCGGCACAAAGCGAGTTTTGTCTTTCTGCTGTCATCTACAGATCACCACCCTGTCAGATTTTACAGTTTCTGTTAATAGACCAGTCCTTACGCAAAGAATGAGGCTAAAGGTAACTGTCGGCCACCCAGACTCATAGTTGTGCTGTCGGTGAAGCTCTTGAAATAGCAAGGAAACTATATATCTGTTCACCTATATCATGAACTGCAGTCTACAAAGACCTTAAACTCTTGCTGTAAGTACCATAAATGCCCCTTTGAAACATAGATCTCTTTCAAGATTCAAAATCCTGTATATTACACCGCTTGAAGTTATACAAT
The DNA here is from genome assembly GCF_000239375.1 of Pundamilia nyererei. Taxonomy (NCBI): domain Eukaryota; kingdom Metazoa; phylum Chordata; class Actinopteri; order Cichliformes; family Cichlidae; genus Pundamilia; species Pundamilia nyererei. The sequence goes on along the minus strand of NW_005187533.1, from coordinate 1,618,638 downwards.
ATCATATCATAGATTTCCTGCTAGCTGTTTATCTGTTGTTAGTTTTATGCTAAATGCTTCTAATACCTTGGAAGCCCCAGCCTCCTGTGTGTGTGTGTGTGTGTGTGTGTGTGTGTGTGTGTGTGTGTGTGTGTGTGTGTCTATATCTGTGTAAATTTTTCCTAACTGAGTTGAACATGATGTTTGTGCGACGTTGCATATTATTTCCTAATTTGGTAACTCACATGGTGAGCTTTGCTGCAAGTCTGTGTGTGTGTGCGCGCCATGTGTGTGTGTGTGAAAGGGAGAATGTGGGTATATCTTCACAAGCGTCTAGTGTTTTTTCTGAATGATTACTATCAGGTGTAGTGAATTATGTGAATGCGTATTTGTCAGTGCTTTTGAGGGTATTGTTGTTAAGAGTCGCAGTCGTGCTTCCTAAGTTATGGCAGAGAGCGGGAGAGAGAGGTGACCGGTGAGAAAGCATAAAGCCATCTGGGCGAGAGAGAAATTCAGCCCAGTGAGATATCAGCAGGGAGGAGATAAAACACAATATGATGTTATTTTTAAAACAGAGCCAAGTTGGGATTTTTGGGGGTGAGTATAAGATGACCCCCACCTTAAGGATACTTCTGCTTTCGCTCAAGTACTTGAAACTAACCCACCGAGACGACTAAAACAGTTTTAACCTTGGGAGAAGGGATGTGGCATTAAAAGCTCAGCGTGGATAGCTTCTAATTTTACACATATTCTTGCCCACTTATATTTGTGTCTGTAGTGGTTTGAATAGTGAGGAGGAAACTATAATTCAGGGTTTAAACTAGGAGAAAGGAAAGATGCACTGAGCAGATGTGTACCCATACAGATGCTACTCAGGCCAAAATCATGGGGGGATTGTGGTCAGCGTATTTGGTAACAAGATATTTTTAGAGCACAATCACTTTTTGCAACACAACACTATTTACTGATACATTGCTCACACAGGGAACAAATACATAGTGGTATTAAACATATCCAATTCTTCAGGTAAAGATAAATTTGCTCAAGATAAGGGTTGTTAGAGATGTTAGTTTCCATCAGACAAAAGCTCAAGGTATCCGCACCATGTTAAATAATGAATGCTTCATCTCAAAAGAATGAGTTTAAGAATGAAACAGCCTCAGCTCAAATATTCCAACATAAAGTTTAACTCTTGGTGTTGTTCTAGAGTTACGATTGAGGAATGCTGTCAGCTTGTTTGACAACTCAACATCTTGGATGCTTTGATTTAATATGTAAAACAATATTGTCTCCCAGTTAATGAATCCTGGTAATTATAGTGATCCTCTGACTTTTCTTCTACTACTACTTTCTTCTGCTTCTTCTTCTGCTCTCTAAATCCTCCTCTATGCATTAGTCAGTCTGGATGAATATATATAAACTGCCCACAATACCAGGGTTGTCAACATCTAGGTAGCTTTGGAAATGATGACTCCTTACAAATGAATAGTGACATTACGTGTACGTTAGGTATATGTGTATGTTATTCATATTGTGTGTACATTGTTCTTAGCGCAGTGGCACTTTATGATCACAGGTATCTTTAAATTCACTAAACAATGATGCTAAGGGGGTCTCTAACTGATTACTTTTTCTCATACAATGAATATTTAGGCTACGTAGAAGGTGAATATAGTTATGATGTTTATGAACAGCCATTCTTCGAGTAAGAAATATATGACCAGATTTACTAAATGGGGTAAAATAGCATGAAATGTGATCATAGGTGTGGCTAGTTTTACAGGTAATTTACAAAGTTACGCTGTTTTCTAAACCCAGGCACAGTCAGTTCATTTCAATATTAAGCACAAAAATTTAATGCATGCTAAATTTTAAGCGGTAAATTGTGTGTTGATAAATCAGCTTCAGTGCTTGATTTAAATATTCTCCTTCCTTGAGAAAGGAACTTGTAAACATACATACGTGACAGGGTTGGTTGCAAAATTTGAGTTACCACCAGTTATATAGGTATCTTGTAACTGCGCCCTATTTGGAAATACAGACGATACTTTTTTACACCAAAATAGTTTGCGCTGGTGTTAACATGTTAGTAAATCTGGCCTATAGTCAGATTTTGAATCACTGTGATTGAAGATCACCTAAACGTATGTTGAAATCATACATTTAAAAAAATTCAACAACAGAACTCAGTTATGGTTAATAGTGAAAATAAAAGCATTTCCACACAAACACAATGAGAAGAACCAACCTCAGTGATACTAATAAAAAAAAGCCTTCAATTTGCTATGGAGCATAAGGATTAGACTCAGAAGTGATGGAAAAAAGGTGATGAGTCCATATTTACCCTGTGTACAAGCCTGAGGGAGCACTGTTATGATGTGGGGTAGCTTCGTTTGCACAACGTAATGTGCCAAAATGTGCTGGACAAGAGTTTACAGAGTGATCTCACTCTTCCATCATCAATACAAGATCACGGGGAAAAATGAATGGAACTCTGGTGGAAGTAAATACGCTTATGGAAGTGATGCCACAGTGAATGCATGCTTTTTCTCTATCCACAAATTGTCTTGTACTTAATGTGAACATGCTGAATATTATTGCCTCTGAATGTCAACACGTTGTCAGCGTAATCATGTTAACAAGCTGACGATGGGAATTAGCTCAAATACAGCCTGACAGAGTTGGCTGTAGATGCTTAGTTTTGTTTATTGCCTTGTTGATTGGGTTTTTCCCGGCTC
>NW_005187533.1:1595475-1615798 GCF_000239375.1 Pundamilia nyererei | reverse complement strand
TCTAAACTAGAAAAAAAAACTAGACTTCAATTTAGTTGAGGCTGACAAACTTTTGCAGTGAACTTCATTGCTTTAAATCTCCAATTTGTACAAAAGTGGCAAAACTTTCAGTAACACACATGAAAGGCCTGGAAATGAGTGAAAATCCCCAAAACAAAAGACAGTTCTTGTGGAAAAAGAAGAAGCTGCTTTCAACCACTCTCTTATATACAAGGGATCACCACAGCAGCTCCCCATGTTTCATTTAGCAGATTTTTTTACCCTTTCTGACGCAAACCCAAAAGGATTTGTGTCTCCTTGTGAGATCAAACTGGGGATCTTTCATTTACTAGGTGTTAGGTGTGCAACCCACTATCTGGAAGGAGACAGCCGTGTGTCTTTTCCAAGGGAAACTCTGTTACTTAGTTTCTGCAGAAAAATGTTCCAAATATAGAAAGTAATGGGAATGAGGGTTACATAACAAAAACTCTTATCAAACTGCTATAAAACGTTCACAAAAAATAATTTACATCTCCCAGTGGTCGATTTATTTTGATGGGTGGTTAAATGAGATGGTCACATTCTAATTGGGCCATAATAAAGGTTGTTGGGGTAAACATGGCTAATAGGAGCAGCCTAGAGGAACAAAGATTCACGGTTGAGAGGAGCTTCAATCAGAAAATGAACAAATGAATGGTGAAAACAAAAGGTGGAACAAAATGGGAAAGCTTAACAATAACTAGTGTTGATGAGTGGAAAAATGGCCTTTTCCTCAACTAGTCTGGACGAGACACTCTGAGCTAAAAGACAGATATGTGACAAAAAAGCAATTGTCTGGCAATTGCTTTGGAAAAGATGGTGCTTTTGACCATTAGGCCAGTGGCTTTGAGGCACTTGAGCAGTTATAAACATTTAATTATATAAAACATAACAGCTCTTATTAGCTATTATGAAATCCATAATACTACATATCCATTCAGGGTCATGTGAGGGTGCTAATTCCAGCTGACATCAGGAGAGGTGATGTACACTGGAGAGGTTGCCAGTCAATCATAGGGCTTAATACTTTATATACATTATTAGTAGTTCTAACAGTAAAATATGTATAAAGTTTAATTAACCAATAATTTGCCTTTATTTTAGAATGTTTATTACAGTGTTACCAATAGAATAATACAAGGTGGTGAATAAAAAAAGAGAAGTAAAAGAAAAATATTCATAAAACTCAGTGACAGAAGAGGAGGTGAGAGCATAGCGAGGAGGGTTGACAAGGAAACAATGACACAAGGGGAAAGGAAATGAGATGAGATACAAGAGGATGGGTGCAAGAGGAAGGAGGAAGTGTGGAAAAAAGACTTGAGTTTCCCGCAGCAGAGACAGACTGCAGCAGAGCAAAAGAAAGCCAAGAGATGTTTCACTTCGTGGCTTCATCCACACACAGCTACGAGAAGTGCAGGAGTTTTAAAAATAGTTGTTTCTCTTTCTGACTCTGTGTCTCAGCTGTGATGCAACAATACACACTGCAGCTCATAGTTTTTAATTATTTAATTTTGTTTTTGTATAAGGTGTGGGAACACCAGGGGGACTGTGTGCATGTGTATTTGCTGTCAGCGAATAAGAACAGCTCTGTGTTCTTTTGCATGTGTGTGAGTGAGCGAGCCCCCCAAAGGCAAAGGCTCCAGATGGCTGTAAAACAATGAACAGTCTTTCTGACCCTCTTGTTACTCTCTCCAATTCAATTAACAGCTGATCAAACCAAGTGGGCGAAAATTGTTCACTTCTAGAGGTTCAATCACCTCAACAACCATGTACACACACACACACACACACACACACACACACAAACATGGAATGATGTTCTCACAGACAGTCCGAGGCACGCATAAATATGAAAATAATATGAAAGTACCAACAACATGAAACATACTCACTTAAGCAGATGGGACATCGGAGGATAAATCCGGAGAAAGCAAACAACAAACAACGATAGAAAAAGGCCAGGCAGGAATGGAGAGGGACAAGTAGCAGAGGTAGTGCTCCCATTTCAAATCAATTCAGCTTTATTTATATAGTGCCCAGTCACAACAACAGTAGTCTTTACTTTACTTTACTTTAAAATATATGGTAAAGGCCTTAAAATAATACAGAGAAAACCCTCAAAATCAGTGGGAAAAGAAAAACTCCCCTTTAACAGGAAGAAACCAATGGCAGAACCAGGCTCAGGGAGGGGCAGCCATGACAGATAGGGGTGAGGGGAGGAAAGCAGGACAGAAGACGCAAAGTAACCCAACACAAAACAGTGCAAAGAGGTGAGTGAAGAAGAAACACTCAGTGGATTATGGGAAACCTCCCAGCAGCTTAGACCTACTAAGGGAGGGTTCAGGGTCACCTAATCCAGCCCTAACTGTAAGCTATATCAAAAGCCACATTTTTAATTGTATAAAATTACTGTATGTGAAAATTACACTTTGTAGCACAAATAGGAAACAAGTGAAAGTGACACACCTCCACAGACCATTCCTCTCTTGTCCTTCCTGACTTTCTTTGCTACTGTCACTACCGTTTGCATTAGGATACATTCCGCATATTGTGGCTGTCCAGCTCATCCACCTCCTCCAGGACGCCACATCCCATGGTGCCGTCACAACATGATTTGCTGTATCCCCCTCCATATTCTCAAGGGTGTGGAGGACATACCAGGAGAAGGGAGCAGGTTCACACTGAGCACATGTGACAGATGTGAAGGAGTCTGGAGAAGCCGTGGCAAATGTTATGCTACCTGTAACGTCATCTGTGAAGAGACTAGGGCGCCAGTGTTCTCTGGCGAAAGACGATCAAGCTGCACAGCAATGGTCAGCGACAAAAAGCACAGCATCTCAGGCCCTCATCCCATGATCATGGAGTCTGTTTCTGACAGTTTGATTAGAAACATGCACGTGGGTAGCCTGCAGAAGTCATTTTATAGGGCTCTGACAGCGCTCTTCCTCCTCCTCCGTGCTCTTGATACTGTGCAGGGAGATGCTGCAAACCTTAGTGTGATGTCACATGTGGATGTGCAGTCATGCAGTCATGAGGGACGAGTAGAGAGCAATGGTCTGTGGCCAACACCTGGAAAAACCATTCCCTTTTGGGAGTTTCCTCATTATTGCCTCTCTAGTGCACCTGTTGTCACTTTCGCTGCAGCAAAACAGGTGAAATGGATTCATAATGGTTTAGCCCTTAAACTGGAAAGACTGATATCCCTAAAGTTTGACTGAGTGCGTGTTGCGCTGTGATGATCGAGTGTTACTTTATTTTTCCCTATTTGAGCACTGTAGAATTTAATCAGGAGGTGTTGCACTGGATTGCATTAGATTTCGCAGGTGTACCTGATGAAGTGGCTGGTATTTCCTCATGTGAGCATTAGGCCTCTGCATTCTGTATGCGAGTGTGTGTGTGTGTGTATTCAAGTGAGAGAAGATGCTGATGAGGTTAATGGAATGATAGCCCTCTTACAAGCCCTCTCATTAGGTGTAATGGGGGCCTCTGTAAATTACTTCTGCCACGCACACATGCATGGACAGTGACACACACACATAGAAAGAGACAGGAAATGGGTATGGCAGAAAGTTGGATGTGGTGACATTTGATTTAAAGGAGGCGAGCATGATGTAAAGTACAGGCAGAAATGGGGAGAAATACTTTGGGAGAGAAAGACTCAAAATTCAGAGAGTATTGGGGAAAGGCTAGAATAAGCCAATATTTGTAGACTCATTTAAGAGTCTCCCGGCTGGCCTTTAAATCTGTCAGTTCCAGCTGAAATACTGTCAGTATAGGTTGTAAAATTGGCTCCCTGTGCAGCAATCTCTGCACACCTACTGGTATAGTATCTTGGCTTATGACTGGCCTTTGAATAAAACAATAAGTTCTGTCCAGTCAGCGTGACTCACCTCAGACATAATAGCCATGATACACTGCATGATTGCACTTTTATTGTAATATTCAGAAATTTACACTGTTTTTCTTTTTGCAGCCAGTTTTAATGAACTTAGTTTAATTTTGTGTTAAGTTCAATGGAGACTTTTATTTCTATATCTTCTGTTTTTTTTCTATCACAGTTGAGGACTTTCTGAATTGCATCTCAACATAAGAATGTAACATTTAGAACATTATGAATGACATGACATGAGCGGTATAAGAGGTTCAATATAAACCCGTGGGCTCTTTTATCAGGTACAGTTATTCAACTGCTGGTTAACGCAAGTCCTTAATGAGCTAGTGCATTCAGGCATGTAGACATGATCAAGACAACCTGCCAAATGGGACAGAACAATGATTTAACTGGCTTGAGTGTTTAGGTGAGGGATTCAACACATGGAGCCTTAAAGCAGATGGGCCACAGCAGCAGAAGACCTCATCCAGTGTCACTCCTGTCAACTAAGAACAGGAAACAGAAGCTACAATTCTCACAGGCTCGACAAAATTGGGCAACAGAAGATTGGAAAAACAATGTCGGATCTGATAAGTATTGATTTCTTCCGTGACATTCAGATGGTAGCCTCAGAATTTGGCAGGAACAACATGAGAGCATGGATCTATCGGCTGTGTATCAACCATTCATGCTGTTGGTGGTGGTGTTAAGATGTGGGGGGATCTTTTACTCTGCACTCTTTAGGCTCCTTAGTGGCAGCTGAACTGAAACACCACAGGTTACATGAGTATTGTTGGTGGTCAAGTGCATCCCTTTATAGGACAGTGTCTACAGATGGGAACTTAGAACCGGTTCTTGTAGAAAACCAGTTCCCAGTAGTCCAATTCTTTGGAATTGTTATTTTGCCTGCCTATCGATCCCGCTTATCGATTCCTGCACTTGCACTACAATCAGCTTATTTCACATGTCAGAAGAGGAAATTTATGATGCACTCTAGAGCGTGGATATGAACATTTGTTTTTATTGCACAAAAGGACGAGATAAACGACAAAGTGCAAAACTGCAACCAGGACAGGAACAACCACGTTATGCTGCTAACACAACTTCGTTTTTATGTTAGCATCTGCCAAAACAGCATGGTAACACTAAGCTAGCAAAAAACCCCAGAGCGAAGCTGAATGAGTGCCAAACCCAGCAGCCCGAACCTTAACAGCCAGGCCCTCAACAGGTAACAAGCAGATGAGCAGTCTCCCTTTCTACCTGTTCATGTTATGAAAGCAGAATCACTGGAGATCGTTTTTTTGTGCTGGCTTTCATCTTTGCTTTATGCGATCAGCTTTGTATTTTAGTAAGAGAAAGGTCTTAGAGATGTGTGTCCTCATTAGGGATCATTGTTGCTGTGTGGGGTTCTGGCCTCAGGTTTAAATTGTTAAATGGTGACTATGAGACAGTGTGTTCCAGCTGTTTTACAGAGTAACATGAAAGTAATGTAAGGAATAGTATAAAAAAAAACTTTTTCCCCAGAAGTGATGTAATAAGTGATATTAATAATGGAAAGGAAAATATTTTTAACAGAAGCAGTCTGTTGAGTAGCCTACTAATGTAGCAGTTAGATTAGCATCACTGTTTAATGTTAGCTTTAGCAAACATTTCAGCTTGTGGAACAAAGCTGTCCCAAACAAAATGGTAACATGCATTTCACAATAATGTAAGACGGATAATATATCGGATGGTGTTAATATAAATTGAAACTTGAATTCTTCAAGTAGATCTGGATGCCGGTCTTTTAGCTGCTCTGCTAAATTGGAAGTATTTCCTCTTCCCAGTCCAAAAAACAGACTAACATCATTTGCGTATTGCCTTTTGGGACTCAATTATCATTCCTTGGTCACCTCCTCCATGACTGCAAAGTATTTCCATAGCCAACTCCGCTTTTCTTACCAATGAGTCGGAGCAGAGCTGTTGCAGCAGTTCCGTCGCAACTGTAGTTCTGTCAGGCTTGCCGAGCTTTCTCCTTCGTCTTCTTCAGCATACAATAATACGCTAGAATGTAGCCATCTGAGGATTCTTCAGGTCCCGTTTCAGTGCATAAACTGCCTATGTCACATTACAGTGGGATCACAGACTAAGAAAGGTAGGAAAAAGCTAAACGATAGAGATGTGGGGATAAGATAGCAGAGAAGGTTTAAGGAAATAAAAGGAAGACGAGTTCAGAAGAGGACCGAAATGAAGCAGTCTAGCAAAGCAAGAAGCAGTACAGTCATAAATACAGAAGAGGGAGCAAAGTCAGGTTAATTACATTAGGAATGAGATGAGGTTGGGAGAGACATTGGAGAATAAGCGTGAGAGGGAGAAGTAATGTGTTTTGAAGGCTGAACGAGTGCCGTCATGAGAGAGCATCAATCTTTCCCTCTGCAAGACATGCAATCATTAATTTAGCGTGGAAGCAGCAGGTCATATCTGGTTTGTTTAGTGCACGCAACTCAAAGAGGAGAACATGCTGCCTCTTACACTACACCTGCCTCCCATGTCTTTAACCTCTTAAATTGTATTCATGTATATAACACTACCAGCATTGACAAAGATGCCAAGTGTGTTTCATTCTAACTTTTAAAGCAGTCGGCACAACAATCATCTTTGGCACCGTAAAACACGTCGTGTCCTTTATTCACTCTGCACAGAGAGAGTAAGAGAGGACAGAAAGTGAAAAAGCAATTCACTTTATAAGTGCCTTTGACAGGGAAGATAAATGTGACATTAAAACCCTTTGTATCGCTTCAGCTCTAAACAACCAGCTCTGTGCATATATGTGTGTTTCTACCTATGAGCACGTGAGCCAGAGGGACTATGAGACTATGGGAAAATGACTGCCTTAATCATGTTCAGCATAATGTTTTCAGTTTTTATGCAACTCTGCAATGAATGCCACTTCTGCTGGGGGGAAGATCTGAGCATGATCGGGTCTTATCTGTGTTCTGGTTTAGCGTAAAGATGTACACACAGTGATGTGATGGGAGCTGATTTATCTCCAAGCCCGAGACAGGTTTGACCTTTAACTTCACTAGGGGGGAAGAAAACGAGGGAGCAAAAAGCATGGCGAGAGAAAAAGGGGAGAAGAAAGGAGGTCGGAGGGGTGGCAGAGGAGCTGGAGGGGGAGGAGTGAAACTGCTTATTGTCAGTTCTTTGTGATTGCCTTTTATATTAAACACCCGTGTTGACGCTTATCTTCACAAATACACAATCACTTTTATAAAATGTCACATTATTGCTTTTAGTTTCTGAAGCTGGCTGTCTGAATGCCAATTTTTGTGAATCAAGACACAGTATGTGTCTACTTAGCGCACAGCCTGGAGCTGGTGGAGCATGATTTAGTCTGGAAATCACAGCTTGATCATACTTTGACATGCACACAGTTTAAATTGGAGACTGCACATAAATCTGACAATAAGATATTCACGAGGGCACACATTCTTTTGTGCACTGCTTCATACGTAACTGTATACAAAAGATAGATGTAGCCCCCTTGGATTATCTTAAAGCCTCCATTCTGACATCATGGCTGTTGCCATCTTGCTTTTTTTGTGAAATCAAAGGTTATGTGTCTTTTGCTGCCAACCAAAATTACCCACTGGAAAACACCTTGAAACAGCAAATTGCTACAAAAACCAAGAAAAATGTCACAATGGAGAATTTGGAATTACAAAAAAAAACAACAACAATACAAACATATTTTGACATCCCAGTTTGCATCAATTAAAAATCTCAGCTAGATGAAGATTGGTTGCAAAATGTCAGGTTCGTCCAAGCTTATAATGGCTTTAACCAATGCCGTACTGCATACTTAAACCATGTGTGTGTCGTGTCGTTTGACCTGTGTTGGCCTCAATTTTTTCCACACAGATAATTCAATAAGGAATCAATAAGAGAACTGACAAAGAATGGGATCAGTAAGCAGAAATAACAACACTGGTATCAGTAAGATCCTGGTAGCATCCACCCCTGCTCGTCAGAGACAACTGAAAAAAGCAGCAGAGGGTGGAAGTATAGACATTTAGAAGGCGGTACTTGTTTCAGAAGTCATAGTTATATGATAGAGTAGAAGGTTTTGTCCATTTCAGGAGCCCTTTTTGCATGTGCTGACCCCAGTTGGAGTCACGTGTGGTGTACTTTTGCCACCAAAATAATGAAAGGGCAGAGAAAAGCTGCACCCCAGGAAATGTTACTCCTGCATAAAAAGTGGAGCTGGAAAATGTTCTGTTCACTGAGCTGTCTGATTTAACAGAGGTTAAATAAAAGAGAGTAATTATGTGCATGATGAGTGTTTCCTTTTTTTTTAAAGCTGTGTGTGTATGTGCGTGCAAGTGAGCGACTATGCATGAGGTACAAAGTGAGTATTTGTATGTATAAAGGCTTTAGGGTAATCCTATTGTATTCAGCTGGATCAAAGTTGCTTTTTAAGCTCCATTTGTTGACAATGTGATCCTGCTAATGGACTAATGTCTCCACCAAACACTGGTTTTACATGCTTGGCCACTTTAGGTGTGTATTTTTGTGTATGTAGTCACCGTAGGACTGAAAGAAATCACACAGACAAACACACAAAAGGAATTATCTAGTCTTTGGTTAGAGTTCTGACATGCTTCATTGTACACCATGCCAATGATCTCCTCTTAACACACACACTTATGCACGTACACACACATGTACAGCAGGTGGCTGTCAAGTAGGGCCGTGGTGTTCTGTTCAGTCTCCTCAAGCATGTGACAGCTTCTAGACAGCAGGAGAGACATAACGATGGATAAGAGAGGGGAGAAAGTGGAGAGCAGTGGAGAGGGGAGCTGCCGGGGAACAGAATAAAAGAAACGAGATGCACAAAAAGGCCGAAGGGAAAAATAAAGAGCTAGAGGACGCTGAGATACATTTTGTGTTGTATTGCCTCTGTACTCCACTGTAAGTTTTCACATCCGCTTTTTGTGTAGGCTTTTCAGTCCTGCTCCAGTGCCTGTGACAAAACAGCAATACATGCAAGTGCAGAAAAGAAACCAGTGTGCTAAAGCAGAAAGTGAAGATGGCCTGTTAGAACTCCATCACCAGGGAAATACAGATGTAGGTAGGCGAAGAGCAGAATATATCCAAACATTTTCAAGAGATCGGTTTGTGGCAGGGATCAAGCTACATGGCTGATATGTGTTTATATGTAATATAGTTTGCAACGTTTCTTTAAAAGCTTGACTATGACTGTTTTCATGTTGGCTTTAAATAAATTATCATCCTCTGCTGATAACTTAAGCACGCGTGTCCCTTTCACACCTAGGTTGGCATGTGTGTATCTGTACTTTCGGACTGCAGGTGGTGACAGTGAGAGTTGTTGTCAGGTTATTCAGCTTGTTCTCAGACTTGACTTGGGTGGGGTGCAGCAGCACATGAAGCTCTTCTACACCACCTATCCTCTGGTCAGAGTAGCCTTTTGACATGAAACAGGATTTAATACCGCGCCCAAATGAAGGCGTAAAAAGTTGGGTTGAAGTCTGTCCAACCTCACAAAGAGATGTTGAGGAAATTCATGGCTTTGTTAGGTGAGCACTGTTAAAAGGGCTCTTCCAAGGATTTGAGAAGAAAGCTCAAGGTCTTCTTCATTATCAACAGTTCCAATATTTTGGGGCTTCAATTGGGAAAATTAAAAAGGTGCATATGCCTGTAAACTTAGGAAAAGGTGCTAATTAGTAAAGAATTTAAAAAAAAATCACATCTGAGGAAATGTTGCCTCAGGTTAGTGTAACTTTAGGCTGCGTCCACACCGCATTGTTTTCTCTCGGTTTTGGCCTCCCGTCCACACTGAGACGTCGTTTTCGCTGATGGAAAATGCAGCGTTTCCAAAACGCTCTCGAAAACGTCTACATTTCAAAACGGTGCTTTCGCGTCGCAGTGTGGACGGAGACTTTCTAAAATGATGACACGTTAGTCATATGATGAAGTCATGTGACCAATTAAACTAAGCTAGCAGTTTTTTGTTTGCTCTCAATTTTGACAGCCCTATTAAAGATTAATATCAGTCTGTACGTGCTCCAGATAGCTTTTCTTCAAATTCTTTAATTCTCACTCACGTTTGCATCTTTGTACCTTTGTGGTACTAGCAGCAACAACTCCACTTCATTGTTAGTCCATTTAAAAAACTCGGTGCTTTTCCTCGACATTTTGCCGCAATGTTTCAAAGAGCCGGAAAGTAAATAAGGGACAGACAGAAATGAGGTGGGTCGAATCTTCTTCCATTTCACGCATGCGCAGGACTGGAACGTAAGCGTTTTCGGCCGTTTCAATGTGGAAGCAGAACTCTGTGAAAGCGACTGAAAATGCTAGTGTTGACACGTAGCGTTTTCAGACGAAAACGCCGTTTTCAAATTTATCCGGGCTAGTGTGGACGTAGCCGGAGTCAAAGGGAGCATTTGTGGTTGCAAGTGCCTGCGTTAACACCAGTGCAACAGGAACGTAGATAAGAGGAAGAACGGTGTTAATGTGTTAACTGTTTTTGGATGAACCGCATCGTTTTTACAGGAATCGAGCTCCTCCACACCACAGTCAAGAGTTTACCTTGTAACGTTTGTTAGCTAATGTATTTAGAGCCATGCTGCCAGGAGGACAAGCAAACTGGGGTTTTCATGTGGACTCACGAGTTGCTCACGTTGCCTGGCTGTCTTCCTGACTTTTAAAAGCATGAAAGAATGAGCCCGGGGACTTCAATTGCTATTCATGAACACGATTGATCAAAAACAAGTATGATCAAAAATACATGAACAGAACAAGATAGTCTAACGATTTGTCCAGACTTTTTGTTGTGATTGCAAACTTGAGGAATTGCTCGCTGTTTGCAGAAGACAAATTTTGTGCTCTCATATTGATTTTGTTTTGTTTTGTTGTAATCTTTGGGTTGTGCAGCTTAAATAATTTCACTTGCCTGCTTTGAGACTTAATTTACTAGTTAGAGTGGCATGAAGTATGGCTTTAATTTGAATGCATTTAAACATTATTGTTTTACTTTTACAGTTTGGAGGGGAATACAAATCTGATAAAGCTTATAAATTATTAATAACCGGTTTAAGAAGTCTCTTGGGGTCACTGGGCATATGGATTCTCAGTGACTGATTACTCTTCTCTCATTAAACTTTAATACTTTCCATTTGTGTTGCTCAAACAATTTAATTGGGAAATTGGGGAGCGATTATGCTGTGTATCTGGCACTGTCTCAGACTGTGACAGGAAATTGCATCAAGCAGCAGACATATGGGAAGTCTTGGAAGCTCCTGACCCACAGCTAGAGTTCATTACTGAGCCCCAGACTTGAACATATGATCTAAAATTTTTTTTTTTTTTTTTTTTTAATTTAATTTATGATCTAAATTAAGTAACAGGTCAGATTCATTTTTAAATATATTATTGCTATCAATAAATCCCGACATCAATGTTATTACTATTGTCTTCCTCTCTGAGTGCTATATGATCACTCCGGTGCTTTGTTTGTGTATTTTCCAATCGAGAATGCCTGTCCTCAACTTGGAATTAAATATGCAAAACATATTTGGTGTACTCTATTTTTTTTTTTATCAAATAATAAGAAAATATATCTTTGGAAAGAAGGTGTTCCTGACTTCTGAAAAAACTGGAACATGCAGACCAAGCTCTGTGCTACACTGTGAAAAGACTCCTGCAATTGTCCACCCACACCAGTTAGAGCATTATGGTATGGCTCATTCACACGGATAGAGAGGCTTCTGTACATATTTTATCTGTTTCTATGGAAACCGTAACTTGAGACACAGTTAGCTATGAAATCGATGACATTTACCTGGCTTTTAGTCAAGATTATACGGCATGTTTCGTATGTGTATGATCCCCTCAGATCATGCCAAGATATGATGCAGTTGATTTGAAGAACAGACACACACAAAAACGCACACATATACACAAACTTACCATGCTGCCAGTGTACTTTAGTTAGTGCTAGACAGATTTGGTGCAACAGTGCAGTCTAGTGTCTCAGAGCCAGAGCATTCAACAGTGTTTCAGCAGCCCACTTCTCATTTCGGCCATTATTGTGCTTCTATTGGTACTGAAGCAGAAATTGCCTTATAAAATTGAAATTCATTGCAGCTTCTCCTGGTTTGTATAGCAGAACATTGCAAACACAGAGAAAAGAAAACTTGCTTTTCTCAGTTTTTCTGCCGTGTCACTTCTCACTTGGAGCGGAATCGAGAGAAAAAAGGCATTTCTTCGAACGTCTGATTTTGGGCAGAAAACGATTTTCCGTAAAAATACATTTGCATGCCCCTTGTTTTGCAAATAGGCTGGTAACTCAACAACACGTTGGAGGGGAATGATCAGTGGTTGCGTAACAAGGAGTGAATAAGAAGTACTTTTAATCAATGTGAAACTGCTAAAGGTAACACTTATGTGTTGAGCTGAAGGTTGCAGGGTGTTGTGGAGATTAAGGTCCTTGTGGAGTTTAAAGTGAAGCTTGCTAATAACTGAGGGTTAATGGATTAGTGTTAAACTTGACTTTAAGTGCAGTGAAGCTGTAGAAGCTTTGGGGGAACTGTGATTTGGTTTAGGTATGCAATGGTAGCAACTGCATATGGTGTTGCAGGGTGAACGAGGTACCCATTTAGTTTTTTGCGGCTCTTAGAAAGATTAAATTCAAGACTAGTAATTCGTTTTTGAGGATTGGTTCTAAAGCTGAGCATATTTGCCGAAAAAGGCACCAAACATCCGAAGAGGACTTTTGAATGTCCTTCAAGAAGCATGGAGAACTATTTCTGAACACTACTTAAAGAAATGCCAAGAAAGCTACCCAAGAGAGTTCAGACTGTGTTGAAGAACAACTGTGGTCATACCAAATATTACATTTAAAGATATATAAGTGTACAAACTCTGATGTTGCCTTATTGTTGCTTCCCCTGCAGCTGTTATTTTTCTATTTTTCTCTATTTTTCTAGCAAAATACAAAGAAATAAGGGTTGGCTCAAATTTTTTGCACAGTACTGTACATCATGTAAATGATTATATTAGAAACTATTGGTTTTAAGTTAGTAGGGTAAAACTATGTTTAGGTTAGCGTTAGTATACAGTTTAAGGTTCAGTCTAACAGTGGTTGTAGTTAGGGTGGTAATGTCCTCTGAAGAGATGGAAACCCGCCTGTGTGTATGTGTGTATAGGAGCAGGAGTGAGAGTGAGGAAGTGTGTGGGCATAAGTAATGAATGTATTGTCACTTTCTATTTGCTATACTAAGGCCTCACTGCACTCGTCTCCCACGGGAGGAAACACTACCTACCTCGTTTAGCTTTAAGGCTGGAGTGGAAGACCGAGGGAAGGAGGGAGTGAAGGGTGACATGCTGAAAAAAACAAAACAAAATAAAAAAATATTAGCTGAAAAGCAAAAAGATTAAATAGAAATCGAGATAGACACAGACACAAAAAAGGGAGGACAGTAGAAAAAGAGAATAAAAGATAAACAGAAACTTTGAGATATCAGATTCAGTTAGACTGCACAGGTGTACCTAATGAAGTGGACATCCGGTCTAGGTTTGCTCTGTGAAGTATAGGGCCTCTCTCAAACACACATATAGGAAAATCTACATGCTCATCGTTGGATTAAACAGAGCTTTCTTACATGGGCTTAAAACAATGAAACTACATTTGCCAGAAATCCGTAATGATCCTGACACGACTTCCTTCTGCAGGTGTTCCAGACATTGGGAACAAGATCAGGATTCATATGTTTACATACAAACACTCAGTGATTTCATTTCTTGAGATGCTGGATATAAACAACTCGGTTTATCCAATTACCAAAGCAGGGATACGCATTCATCCCAATTTAGAGAAATCCAAAAACAGGGCATATTTTATCCTCTGAATTATTTTTGTTTTTTTTACTTTCTCTTTATTGCAGTCCATGTAAGCTCTGTTTCCATGGTAATTTTCAGTAGGCTTATAGTCTGTTTGTTAATGTACAAGATATTGGAGAGTGTGATGCGCATATAAGGATACATATGATGAATGTGAACGTGACCTCAACAGTGAACGTGATGCCTCACTGACAAACACATGGATTCTCTTTTGGGGCCGCCTGCATTGTATTGACACTAGTTAATATTAACCCCTGTACTTCCTGTGAGTACAGCCCCTCCACCCCCTTCTTATTGCCAAATTGAAGCAGTTGCTGTGGCAATTTTGCGGTACCTGCCCCAGGTGCATCCCATGTCGTCAGCTGTTGCCATGGCTGCAATATATGTGGTTTTACTACTGTTTACTGATCACTCTTGGCCAGTGAGGCATGAACTGTACTCAAATGTCAAATAATGTGTTTTCCCTGTGGAAAGTGTTGCGTCATTACAACAGAGTAAAATGTTGAGATGATGAAGTTTGGCGTGAGATTGAGTTTTATAGTAGCACTGACGCAGTACCGACGTAGCACTGACGTAATGCACTGACTGATAACTGTCATGTTGCCTTCCCAGAAGAGTGCATACGTCGGCGTCGACTCTAACCTTAAATCCTTTCAACCTTTTGTGCGTTGTAGTACAGAACTACAACAGCAACTTTCATTCAGTGCGATCAAACATCGAGAGTTTAGTTTGTGCCGAACCAATTAAAGCAATAAAGGCTGTTTAAGTTAAAGAGCACAGTTAAGCAATCAGCTCATTTTGGGTGACGGGGGTAATGTTTTGCTCAGGTTTCTAAGGGAATCTATACTGTATGTGTTTTTATCTGGTAATCATCCGCTTATGTAATAGACTGGACGAGAGGCAGGATGAGATAGTCTTTTCCTCCTGTGTTACATTTACTGTTGTTTTCATGCTGTGAGAGCAGTTTAGATGTGCACATAAACCTTCCTTTTCCTTTGGATCAAATCCATCACCAAAGCCAGTCTGCTATGTCTCCTGCTGTCTTGGCTAATAATAACAAAAAAAACCCCACTGAAATATCCTGCCCACTCTCTCGTGGCTGTGCTGTAAAAACCACGAGGACCTCTGGCCCGGTGTGTAGACACCCTTCCACGGCTCTGCATATCCATCTCTGTTAGGCGTGGCAAAATGCTGAAGGTTATTTGGAGAAGCTGCGTGGTGAATAAGTGAAGCACATCAGAAGTTATCTTGTGTTGTCAGCTGCTGTACACTTAGACTACTACTGTGTGCCGTCATAAATGTTTCATGATGCAGATATCTATTTGTCTATTTCTGTATCAAAAATAAAGCCCTTAATAATCTGATTGTTGGGTCTTAGACATTGAAACTCAAACAGTACCTACATCATAAGAGCATTTCAGCAATAGAGGCAAGCACATACTCATTATACACATACATTATTTTTATTTAAAGGTTAGTGTATTGTCTGTATACGTTCCATTTTTAATCAGTAGGCCCTAAAATTCGAGCTTTTTAATTAATTATTGATGAAAACCTGTGGTAGGATATAGCCACTGTGAAGCCTTAGCTCTTATCTAGCTATTTCTGGAAGCAAATTTGAGCAAACAATGGAGTACAATTCAAACTTTTAAGCTAACACTTGCTAGTCTGTTTAGAGAAACACATGTTCACTTTTTCCTGAGTTTATCGGCTTACTCACTTGTTTGGGGTCATATTGTATAAAAGATAAAGTCTATTTTTTAAATCTTGGTCATAGTATGTTTCAGAAAGGAGGAGTTTGCGGGATATGGTCATTGGCTCCCATGTGGAGAAATTCCTCTCTGCAGTTAACCCATTCACTCAGTGAAGCAGTGGACAGCCGCCAATCCAGCGCCTGGACGCAGTGTGTTGGGATGGTACCTCAGGCTGGCTGTTTGGTGGATCTGAACCCCTGACCTTCCGATCATGGGGGAACACTCCACCTACTGAGCTATCTCCTCCCAACCACCATCCAGATGGAGACAGTGAAGACACTGATATTGGGGCTTTGGAACTGGGCTTCAGTGGGTAACAGTGTACACAGAAAAATGGGTGACATGTTTAATAATCTATGAAACAACCTCAAAAACCCAATCAGGAAGTGCAGATTTTGTCCTTTTTCAGCTAAAGAGGTTGACACTTTTGCTGAAAAAGGACCAACAACCTAAACGTTGGTGATTTTTGTATAATTTTCACTAATTTTATGGTTTTATTAAGAGAAAAAGACAGTATTGGATTAAAGCGGTGTTATATAAGTAAGTAAATGAAGGCACAGCAGTCAGAGAGAGCTTCATCTTAGACTTCGGTGAAGCAGTGCTCTCTGAGGACAGACCATTGTAGATCAAAAACCATTGAGTAGTGGAGCCCGGGAGGGAGAAACTGGAGCGTACTCTTTAACTGCATTAATTGCAGGTAATAAATAACAATTACACGACCAGCCGTGTGCTCCAGTTTCCTCCTGGGCTCCGCTACTCAAGGTCTGAGATTAACATAGTTCTGTAATCCAACACCCTTTGGATTGTGGAGCAAACCTTGATGTCTGCGGAAAAAAAATAAAATAAAAATAATATAAAATTGTGTGTTTAAGTCTGTGTGCTGAAGGATGAGCTGCAAGGAAATGTGGTTCCTATGGTAACACATCCTAAAAATATGGAAACAAATTCAATTACTCTTTCACTCGATTTCTGCCCTATGCTGCCTCTGATCTCCATTTTGTGTCTCTCCGTGTCCCTCGGTCCTCCCGCTCTCTGTCTGGCGCCTGGCGATCGAGGTGATTTGGAGCAGACTCATAGGAAGGAAGTTGTTGCGTCTAAGTGCCACGGATTTAGGTTTTTAATGAAAGAGAGCGGCGAAACAACACATTCGCCAATCTGTCGGATTTTGGCGGCCTGCGCGTGTGTGTAGGTGTGTGTGTTTGTTTGTTTATATTCGTGCACGGTTGGCTTTTCTGGGGATGAGGAGGAGTTATTTTACAGATATGAGGCAATAAGCAGAAAATTTTTGCAGAGTGCGCCAAACCGTGGTCAGCATGAATGTGTGTGAGACGTCACTGTGTCAGCACAGGAAACGTTAAAAGCTCTCCATCGCGTTTCTTTGTTCCTGTCTTGCTGTTTCTTCCTGATACGTTTTCATCTCTTTGCAGTGCCTCTTGTTTTTTCCTGTCAGTCTTTCTGTTAATCCACTTTTTAATCCCTTGTCTCTCTCTGTCTTTCTTGCCCTCTTGGGTCCTTCAGTTCTACTGCAGGGGCGAGGCTCTCTGCTCCCAAATGAAAAACGAAGAGCCAGATAGAAAACTTTTATGGAGGGAAGACGAATGTCATCTTTTAACAGCTCGGGGCTTTTCTTCTACTGGAATAATCCTTTCAGTGCGCGTGTGATAAAAGAAACTTCTCATTATGCCCGAGGAGTTGTGCCTTCTTTATTTTATAGGGGAGCTGATGCTGGATTGGGGAACACGCACACACACACACACACACACACACACACACACACGCACACAAAGACTACAGACACATACTTTGGACACACCATAACACACGCAGTCTGTCACACAGCCATGTCAGACTGATTGCTGGGTATTTTCAATTATGACTCAGCTTTGGAGTGCAGAAAATGTGAGTTATTCCCACATAAGCATAATGTTTGAGACATAGCTTGTGCTTTTAATGCAGACTAGAGGCCTTGCTTGTTGTTGGACTCAGCGTCTTCACTATAATGACTGCTGACCGCTTGCCAGAACTCTGTATTGCACTGTCAGACTGAAAGTGTGTAGGTAGTTTCTAGTACTTTGTAGTTAATTTGTTTCACTAAATCAGTGCTAATGGATTTTTTTCTCTTTCACAGCATCAGCATATTGAATAGATATATTTGTAGGTATATTTTTATGCACGTTATGCAGTCGAGTCCAGTTTTTACATTTCTTGGTGTTGCTCTACCAAATCGTCCTGGTGTATAGCGCTTACCTGTCAAACCACAGCAAAAATCAGAGTAAAATTACTACATTTCTGTGTTTTTTTAACAGATGAAGAAGATGTTAATACTCTGAACCTTAATCCCTTAATTTCTCTGTTTTTAGCAAGAGCTTAGAAAAAGAAGATGCTAGCACTCTAAACCTTAATCCCTTAATTAATTAATGCTTGTGTGCCAAAAGTGAACGAGGATTAATGAAAAAGATGGAGATACAAAGATTACATGAAAGTAATAAATGTGCAAAAATTCTCAAAATCTTTGCACCTGCTTACCATTCATGCAGCATTTTTTATTAAAACACACTACATATGGTAACCTCAGTGTGCTGTAGTTTTTGCAGTGAATTTTTAAAGCATCTGATTCTGACTTTTCCCTGACCGATTACGAATTATAAGGATTGAAATCTCTGCCTAACAAGCACAAGATCCTGGTTTTGATTCCAAGAGAAGCCGAAAATCTTTGCCTCCAGGAAGTGTATCAGCTGTAAAAGCTTCCAAATCAAACATGCGGAGCTACCTACATGATGACCGCTTTTGAACAATCGAGCAATTGAAAGTAGATATAAGTAACAATAAACTTTGCATGTGGACAAATAAAAAAGGAGTTTATTGTTTATTCTTAACAGAGAGAAGTGAACATAATTCAATTACAGCAACACCGAACTATGTATGACTGTTTTAGACTCTTAAACTATTGTCACTTATAGCTATCAAGGCTGTTAACAAGAAAAGGAGGAAATGGAAATTCTGGGTCCAACCAAATCTCACGAGAAGGCAGCAGCAGCTAGAATTTCATGGCTTAATCCAGGTGTTGAAGCTGTGTCACAACTTTTTGAGAACTTCTTCTTGTTTGCCCCCCACAGTTTCTTCATTTAACTCCACAACTGAACTGAAACAACTGAAAACCTGACACGGTTGGACTTCAACATATAATACATGGGTCTGCGGTCAAACAAGTGAGCCGATTCAGTGAGAAATATATTTCCTCAAGAAAATAAAGAAGATATTTTAATGCTCAGCTTGAGTTTGGGCTCTTTGTGCCATTTCTTTTCAAGTCATCTTACATAAAAGCGCTGGCTAGATAGCAAATATGTACCCAATACTAATTTGGTTTTGCTGTATAATGTTTAACTGTGATCATCTTCAGCACTAATGCAGCAGAGGAACCTGAAGGCAGGCTTATATAATAGTTATCCGACAATGTGCCCGGTCATTTGGGGATGTGGCCAGCTTGTGGATCAGGTGAGCTCACAGAGAAATCTGCCAAGTTTCTTTGCTCGCACATGGCCACACACAAGCTCATATACAGGTTGTGTGCACATACACTATATGCAAATACACAGGCGTTATACTGGATGTGTGTGTGCGGTGTGGCGGATACCTGGTATATTTTCTTCATTGCTACTGGCTCTACATGATGACTGATTTTGCAAGAGATTTATAATAAGATATAACATGATTTTCTTGTTTTTTCTTAAGACGTGCCTGCATGCACACACACACGCACAAGCATTCATCCATGAATATTTATCATGTTTAGCTATGAGAGTGGGTGTGTGTACCAAGTGCTCATGGCTTGGTTTGTGTCCAGATGCCCATATGCTAGCTGGCAGGGCAGGGCATATGGCCATCTGGTGGAATGTAGAAATACAACCGATAGACTTTGACCTTTTGAGTTGTTTCTGTAATGGTAGATTCTATGGCCAATGGTCATATGATGTCTCGTTCACGTCATTGCAGAAGATGCGTTTTTGTCTGTTTCTGCTGAGAAACTTAAGAGTACATTCATACACAACCCTGTTTCCAAAACAGTTGTTTAAACTTCATGGAGAATAGAACTACTCTTTGTGTCCTGCCATTTGGTGTATTTTCCACTGATTTCTCCCTGTAAAGGAGGCATTTCCTTTGTATGTTTTTACATTATACCGAAGGAAAAGAACAACTTTGTACTACACTTGTGCTAACCCTGAAATTTTAATAGGGAACACAACACAATTTACATAGTCATCACAACCACTGCTAGATTTACCCTTGTTGGTTCTCATAATTTGTATCTGTTGATTGCTGATCGCTCTCCTGCTATATTACCTCAGCTGTTGGTAGATTACTTCAAGAAGCAAAACCAGAACTTTCCAGGTTCTTTCAACTCTGTAGGATCCCCCTCAAGCAGTTCCTTTTCACTGCTCACAGATATAAACGCTCACTCCTTGCTTTGAAACACTTTTCTCATAACCATCATTAACAACCCGAAGACTGATAATTAATTGATTTCTTTTAGACCCCAAAAAGACATAGTTAGGTTCAAATTATGTCTTTATTAGGAGGGTCGATGATCTTGAAGTTTAACACAATGGTTAATAGATGCATACATTTAGAAAGGGCTTTGCTTCATTCGTGTATGTGTTGGCAGAGAGATTAAGGAGTAAATGTAAAGGATTACGGTTGCATTATATTACATGGACTGGTGATGCAGTTGGCATGCAGAGGCGGAGAAAAAAGAGGGGGAAAAAAGGAGAAGGGAAATGAG
>NW_005187533.1:1592846-1594867 GCF_000239375.1 Pundamilia nyererei | reverse complement strand
TATATATATATATGTAGAAGAGCCAGGAAGTTCAGGTGATATGTTTATGGCTTATTTGTATAGGGACAAATATGCCACATACTTAAGCTAATTTGCAATGCCCGTCCCGAGGAGCACTGCTCATCCTGTCAAAACAGTTGCATAATGTCTTCTGCGGCTCCACAGGAGCTTTATCAAGCCTCTGAAAATAACCCTGACGGCATCAAAGTTAGAATAACAGATTGCCTCAATTCGAGGTCGTGACTTTAAAGTTAAGACAGAATTCTTGTTCCAGTTTATGGTTGTGGAAATTCAACAGGGACCGTCTTAATAAAGGGAGCTTTGACTTTAATTTTGAAAAATGTAGATTTAATCAAGATTAAACCCAGTGATAGAAACTAAAAGTCATGAGTCTACTGGTTTAGTTTTGATTAGGTATGTTGTTGTTGCCTCATGGTAATACAGTGAAGCATTTCTAGTAATTCAGTAAATTGCTGATTTTTGTCTACAGTTTATATATTTATAGTAACTTTATAGAGAACATTGCCCTTTTTATTCTTGAAGCAAGGACACCAGATCAGGCATGTGATGGAGGTGGAGCTGAGCAACTGCACTATGTTTGGCACACTCAGGTGCACGGGACTGCATGTCTGTGCTCCAAATATTAGCTATGTTGTGGGTGGGAGTGATTTACAGAGTTATGTTATTGGCATGTGGCTTTCATGTGGGGAAAAATTAAATGTGAAGGCGTATTTTAATTGTGTGTGTGAGTTTGTAGCTGTACAGGTTTAAGGCTAAGCCCCTCTAGATGCATCTGCTCTATTTAGGGTCACATGATGGTCCAGATGACATAGAAAAGAGAGTTTCACCTTGGGATGCCTTTGGTTCAGGTATGTCAGGATTGTTTCAGTCCAGTAAGTCATGTGCACGCTGCGGCACAGCAGAGGACAAACGCTTGTGTTATCTGTTTCTGTTACATCGCAGCGAAACTGAGAACATCTATATCTGTCTTTTGTCAAAGCACAGACAGCTTTTATGGCTTTAACTGCTTCGGCAAGGACCACAAAGATGTGAAGTTTACGAGAAAACATTTCGCTACTGAAAAAAGTGTCACATCGTCCTGGAAGATTAAAGGGGCTGTGGAAAATTCGTGGGAGATGAAAGAGCACGCAGGCGAGAGACAGAGGGAATCCTGGTGTAAGTGCGTCACTGCTGCCTCATCCTCCTCTCAGGGGTGTTAGAAGGAGGAGGGACAGAGAAACGCAGGGATCGAGAGATGAAAGCGAGAACGAGGAGACGAGGAATAGAGGAGCGAGTTCAGGGACAGGCTGATTTATGAGTTTCTGTTTCTGAGTCGTGCCGTCTTTGGGGACTCAACTAAGAGGAGCCAATGTGTGGAGTTCGCACGCCCTCACACACACACACGGAAAAGCACGCTCACGCTGTAGACACATGAGACACATGCGGCTCTGCAACTAGTCATTCTGTTGGCAAAATCCTTAAAGTAGTGATCACAGCAGGGGGGAGTCTTTTTATGTTTGAGGTAATGGTTATGTGTGTGCGTGCGTGCTCTAGGTGGCAGATGGTGAAATAAATGAACAATCATTCCTATCAAACAGGGCCTGGAATCTGGATTGGAAACACTCCACTGCCACATTGACAGAGTGAGACGGATAACTAGGATGCAAAGAGGAGGGAAAGGAGTTAAGGGACAGACGAAAATGGAGTGGGCGGAAAAGAGGGAAAAATGGCTGGTTTTGGTTTGAGCGGGGATCCACGGCCGAGTTTGGAGATGAGCGATAGAGGGTAAAATAAAAAGGAAAAGGAAGAAAGGACAGCAGAGGGGAAACAGAGCTCATTAACAGTGAACGGAGGGATAAGGAAGGAGGACAAACAGCTTGGGATGGTCAGTCAGGCGTTGCCAGCAGTTGGGAGAAGCTCTGAATCCTACAGAGCTCTTCAAAGCTGCTAGTTGGTTGAAATAGTAATAAGTTCCCCTGAGATTTCCTCACCACTGAATCAGTAAAAAGTAGTAATTGGTG
>NW_005187533.1:1590455-1592608 GCF_000239375.1 Pundamilia nyererei | reverse complement strand
CAAGCAAACACATGTAATAAACACTCACCAGCCCCTCGGTGTGTCCTGCTCGAAGCAGCCATCAGAAGATGGAACTGTGGTTATAAAGGGATCGACGTGATCAGTAGCGTAGTCAGGTAGGCTGTGGGGTTTAAATGATGCTTAGTTATTACTGAGGGGCCCAAAATGTGCCAAGAAAATATCCCCCACACCATTACACCACCAGCCTGAACTGTTACAAGGCAGGATGGATTCATGCTTTTCTCTTATTTCTGCCAAATTCTGACCAAATATCACGGCAGAAATCAATACCAGACCAGGCAACAATTTTCCAATTTTGGTGAGCTTGTGTAAATTTTAGCCTTATATTCCTCTTCTTAGCTGATAGTAATTATACCCTGTGTGGTGTTCTGCTGAGAGGCACTCTTCTGCTTACCTTAGTGGTTATTTGAGTAAAGTTGCCCTCGTATCAGCTCAAAAGCAGCTTGGCCTTCTCCTCTGATCTCTAGAATCAACAAGACATTGTCACCCAGAGAACTGCCGCTCACTGGATATTTTCCATTCTCCAACTACTCTAGAGATGGTTTTGCAGAAAAATCCCAGTCAATCAGTGTGGCAGTCGGGTGTGGTCGGGCTCACCTGTAGCATTGAGAGCTAGGGCGGATTAGGGAGTGGTCCTAGCTGGTAAGAGTGGTACAAATTAGAGCAGGGCGGTATGACCAAAAATATTTATCACGATATACATTTGAAAATTTGCGATAACGATATAACTGACGATATAATTGACACTAGACAAAATACTTTACCACTTCACAATTTTATTACTGCAAAAAAACCAAAAAAAAAAACATTAATGTATTTTCACTTGAACAAGCAGCTGTTTTTTATGTGCGTTGCAGTTATATAAAAATGTAACAGTGCAAATGCAAATTCCTTGCTGACAGTTTAACCAAAAGGCATTTCCAGTGGAAACATATCCTGAGCATAACCATGTATAATATCCACAAAACTTAAAAGGGGTTATACACACACAATACGGTAATTTTATGTTGAAGCACAGTGAGTATCACTCCGCAAGGCGCCTGCCTAATATAGCCGTAATGCTCCGACAATCCATCAAGCAGTGCGGCTTCATAGCTTAGCAAAGTTGTACTGAAACATTTGACAGATTTTTGAGCGCCGTGTACATAAAATCGTTTCGAGATCAGTAAACACAACCAGAATTCATGCATAATACAGAATTATAAGGGGCACTGTCGTTTTTCAGAAAAATCAAAGGATTGATTTTAAGTGTGCCGTATTTTCCACAAAACACTATAATAACGACGGCCCGCTAGCACGCTCTACCAAAAATAGTGCTTTGTTGTGTATCTGACGGACGGAAGCTAAACCAGTTCCACACCACTGAAGTTGCAGCATTTTTACAAACCAGTTCTGGTTCATCCGTTTCATTCAACGATCCGCTTTCGCCCTTCTCATTCTCCGTCATTTCTGCCATACACACATGGCAGAAAAATGCCATGTGTGTATGAAAACAAAGGCACTGCGCATGCGCGTTTTACCCATATTCTATCGCGATGTTTCATTTTCTTATCGTTGCCCAACATTATACCGGTATTACTGTGAACGGTATGATATGGCCCAGCCCTAGTACAAATGTGTCAGCTAATTCACGTCTCTCCCAATAAAGTTGGTGTGGACTGGAGGGAAAGGACAGAAACCTGGAAGTGCAACAGGACAGAGCTGCGTTCCAGCAGCCGCAGAGCATCAGCTCACACATAAACCGTGTTTGCTATTTGACAATAAAGTATTGTGACTGTGCGTCTGATATGTGATTTGCGTTACTGCACCTTGAGGCAATTGTTGTTGTGATTTGGTGCTATATAAATAAAATTCAACCGAACTGAACTGAGGAGAAAGCACAGTGACATGTTTCTGCTCACCATCAGAGTCACTAAAATCACCTCTGTTTCCAAGTCCGTTTCTCGATTTGATCTTCGGTAGTTTGTCTCGACCATGTTTACATGACTAAATGCACTGAGTTGCAGCACACGATGAGCCCAAGTGCTCATGCTAACTAATGTACACTGACCCTTTTTAAGTAAAATAAACACAAACATTATGTGGTGCCACACTTATACCAAATCATTGTTTAAAATAACAATTTGACAGAT
>NW_005187533.1:1551395-1590435 GCF_000239375.1 Pundamilia nyererei | reverse complement strand
TGCCATGTGTGTATGAAAACAAAGGCACTGCGCATGCGCGTTTTACCCATATTCTATCGCGATGTTTCATTTTCTTATCGTTGCCCAACATTATACCGGTATTACTGTGAACGGTATGATATGGCCCAGCCCTAGTACAAATGTGTCAGCTAATTCACGTCTCTCCCAATAAAGTTGGTGTGGACTGGAGGGAAAGGACAGAAACCTGGAAGTGCAACAGGACAGAGCTGCGTTCCAGCAGCCGCAGAGCATCAGCTCACACATAAACCGTGTTTGCTATTTGACAATAAAGTATTGTGACTGTGCGTCTGATATGTGATTTGCGTTACTGCACCTTGAGGCAATTGTTGTTGTGATTTGGTGCTATATAAATAAAATTCAACCGAACTGAACTGAGGAGAAAGCACAGTGACATGTTTCTGCTCACCATCAGAGTCACTAAAATCACCTCTGTTTCCAAGTCCGTTTCTCGATTTGATCTTCGGTAGTTTGTCTCGACCATGTTTACATGACTAAATGCACTGAGTTGCAGCACACGATGAGCCCAAGTGCTCATGCTAACTAATGTACACTGACCCTTTTTAAGTAAAATAAACACAAACATTATGTGGTGCCACACTTATACCAAATCATTGTTTAAAATAACAATTTGACAGATGTAATTTTTTAAAGTTTTATAAATATTTATTATTTGCTCTACATTTACCATTGAAGATCTGTCTATTGAATAAAATATCCATTTTATCTGCCAACTGGTTGATAACAACCAGCATGGCTGATATCAATGATAACAATGCTGGTCTCATACAAACGTGCGTCCCGTACATAAATACTTTACCCATCAACTTTCATCCAGTTTTTTTAAGGTATTTAAAGCACAGAGGAAATGTTGTCTTTAACATAATTGGGAACACAAATATATACTAACAAGCACCTTTTTTATACTGAGTAAACACACACAGAGCCGCACACACTGTCCTGCTGATCGACCTGAGCCAATAGCGTGATTAGCCTATTACATCTGATGGAATTGAGTTTGCTTTTCTGTAATGAAAGAGGGATGGACCAGAGCATGAAGAGCGAGGATGAGGGTGTGCAGGAGAATAGATATCGAAAGAAGCTGGAAGGAAATCCGAGGAAACGGAGGAGGACACTCGGATCAAGAGAGAGGTGAAAGGTTAAGAGGACAGATAGAAGGTGGATAACGTAGTGAGATAATGGTGGCAGCTGGAGAAAGGGGTGGAGGTTAAAGTTGAGGAAAAGGGAAGAGAGGAATAGAGATACAGCAAGATTTTGGGCCAGGGGGTAGAGGAAGAGAAAAAAGGGGGGAGGGTTAACCTTGTTTTCAGCAGGGGAGTGGGGGTTAATGCTCCTGCACTCCTGCGATATTACATTTTCTGTAACATCAGCATGAATTTATGTCATGTCAGAAAATTAAATAAACTATGTACATTAGAGAAATTAAATGCATAAGGCCTAAAAGAGAAAGAGGGCGAGGACAGGGTTTATAGAAGTCAGACCCAGTAGCACTGACTAATGAGAAGAGGGCAAAGATTACGTTTACGTGGAGAGAAAATAAACAAAGATTTCGTCAGCTTTTATCCTTTTTATGTTTTTGACCCCCTTAAAAAAGATGAAGAAAAAGAACAACTTTTAAAAAGTAGCCCAGCAATGAGATGTCTCGCTCTAAGTATCCACTTGGTGACATTGGGAAGGAAAAACTCCCTTTTAACAGGAAGAAACCTTGCAGAACCAGGATGGCCATCTTCTGAGACTGGTTGGGAGTGATGGGAGGAATCCAGGTCAGAAAACACACTGTGTTTAGAAGGTGTAGAGATGGATGTTTTTTTGTAAGTGATAAAAAGGGTTCAGATATGAAACTTTTTGTCACTAGTAGTAAATTTTGCATAAAGACAGAGAGATCTTTCACGTGAGATGGAAGTTCGTAGCAGTTTCACAGTGTTGTGACAGCCAGTTTTCTGCACTCTGGTTTGCACAAGCATAGCTGAAGTGTAACCTACTGAGGAGAAGTGCTTTTTAAGCCTGATTTTGGGGCCAAGTCACATTTTCTAAGTGGTTTGACTAGAGATTTTATAAATCACTGTTGAAATTAAAGCCATGGTTTCATATAACTGCCCTAAAGCATTACCAAAATGGGGGCTAAGTGGTGAGACTGGCTTTCTAAAAGGACTTTGATAAAGATTTGAATGCAATTTCTAGAATACAAGGCAAATCCCCCTGGAATTTTTCCTCTTTTCACTGCTTTTGCTTAAATTTTTTCAACAGAGTTGCACTCCATTAGCCTTCAAAGCACTTTAAGACCCACTTCAGTGTTGCAGACCTGGCTGTGTTTTTCTCCGCCTCGCTCTGTGCGTATGGATGCATAGATTTGCCTTTGTAAGCCATCTGTCTTCATGACGGAGCTAAGTGCTGTGACTGGTCACTGATCTGACCCTTTCACATTTACACTAATTACATTTCATTAAGGTCCCAATTTAGTGGAATGAGGCAAACAAAGCAAAGCAGAGAGTTGAAGTTTATCCATTTGACTGAGAAATTTCACTTGACACGAGAAAGCAACAGCCATCGAGCTTAAGAGGGGAAACCGTGAGGCTCTTTAAACTGTGCCCACCAACTGTGACCAATGTCATCTGCACAGAAACATTTTAAAATATTTTAGATTCCCTTTGCCTTCCTGGCTTACTGCTGCACAAATGAGAGAAAAAAAACCCTGCAGAGTGATGTCATTCCATGCCGTAGCATTTTATTTGACTGCTCATTGTTCAAATCAAACTCATGTTCTTGTGTGAATGTGTGGTCGGACAAAGAAAACATTGCCTCACTGTGTAGGAAAGGGAAGTTTAGGAGCTGTAACCAGAGGGGACAGCCTAAATTTGTAGCTTATCGTAGAACAAAGAGCACTAAGCCGTGGAGCAGTGAGGGATAAGTTCTGCTTGTGAGCCGAGAGCTATGGCCCTCTTTAACTCATATGGACAAACAGAGAGTCGAGGGAGGATGGAGGCGAGAAAGAGGGTAGGGCAGATGAAATAAAGGAAGCCATAACTGGGAAAAAGAAGACAAAAGCATCCCAAATATGGTCTTAATCTTTATGCAGATGAATTGCTCCTGAGATGGGAGACAACTGGGCATCTCTATGTCTGTACTGCTTCAGTGATTATTTACTGAACTGCAACCTCCTTCCTCCCCTCTGTGCTCTCTATGGCTTCCTCTTGTATTCACTGGCTTCAGCCTGACAGCTCAACTGGAGTGTCCTTGATATGTGTGTGTGTTTGTGTGTGTGATCTCTCTTGTGTATTCAAGCTTCTGTGTATCCATGTATGCCTACATGGAGCGTAAGGGTATTGTTGTTTTCTTGTAACAGCAGCAGCTTGTGTCCAAGTGTGTGTGTGTGTGTGTCAAAGCACTGTTGAACATGTAATGCTGTACTGTGTATGCTCTTATGTCCACCGCAAAAAATAGAGAAACAAGCACAGAAAATAATGCAACCTGCAAATCATGAACCAAGCGTGAGTGTAAATGCGTATACAAATACTATGCACTGTTATGTGTGTGAACTTTGTGAATGTGTGTAAGTGTTTTCACAGTCGCTGTAGGTGTGAGACTTTGCTGTGACAGAATGTGGTGCAAATGTAACAGGCTCCTACAAACGTGTAGTACTGCATTGTGATAGCTGTGTCTTGTTTACCTTGGATGGGTTTAATTGTTGCATATTTGTAGAGCAGATGCTTAAAGATGAACAGTGAACCGTACAGGTCGTGAATGTTGTGCCATATATATTTCCTAGGTGTGAGGATAAAATCAGTATATATAGCGTTATTTTGTGTGGCTACATTGCATTAATACAGGGATACGAAATATTGATATCCATCTTTTTCCGCTTTATCCGGGGCCGGGTCACAGGGGCAGCAGCCTAAGCAGAGAAGCCCAGACCTCCCTCTCCCCAGCTACCTCCTCCAGCTTATCCGGGGGAACGCCAAGGCGTTCCCAGGCCAGCCGAGAGATATAATCTCTCCAGCGTGTCCTGGGTCTGCCCCGGGGCCTCCTCCTGGTGGGACATGCCTGGAACACCTCACCCAGGAGGCGTCCAGGAGGCATCCTTGTCAGATGCCCGAACCACCTCAGCTGGCTCCTTTCGATGTGGAGGAGCAGCTGCTCTACTCTGAGCCTCTCCCGGATGGCTGAGCTTCTCACCCTATCTCTAAGGGAGAGGCCAGCCACCCTTCCGAGGCAGCTCATTTCTGCCGCTTGTATCCGCGATCTCGTTCTTTCCGTCACTACCCACAGCTCGTGGCCATAGGTGAGGGTAGGGACGTAGATCGACCGGTAAATTGAGAGCTTCGCTTTTACACTCAGCTCCCTCTTCACCATGACGGACCGGTGCAGCGTCCGCATCACTACAGCCAATCCGTCTGTCGCTCTCGGGCTCCCTTCTCCCATCACTCGCGAACAAGACCCCGAGATACTTGAACTCTTCCACTTGGGGCAGGAACTCATCCCCGACCCGGAGTGGGCACTCCACCCTTTTCCGGCCTCAGATTTGGAGGTGCTGATCCTCATTCCCGCTGCTTCACACTCGGCTGCGAACCGTTCCAGTGCGAGCTGGAGGCCCCCACCCGATGAAGCCAACAGAACCACATCATCTTCAAAGAGCAGAGATGAGATTCTGAGGCCACCGAAGTGAAAGCCCTCCGCCACTTGGCTGTGCCTAGAAATTATGTCTATAAAAATTGTGAACAGAATCAGTGACAAAGGGCAGCACTGGCGGAGCCCATCACCCACCGGGAACGAGTCCGACTTATTGCCGGCAATGCGAACCAAGCTCTTGCAACGGTTGTACAGGGCTCGAATGGTCCGTAGCAATGGGCCAGACACCCCATACTCCTGCAGCACCTCCCACAGGACACCCTGAGGGACACGGTCGAATGCCTTCTCCAAGTCCACAAAACACATGTAGACTGGTTGGGCAAACTCCCATGCACCCTCAAGTATCCTTGAGAGGATAAAGAGCTGGTCCAGTGTTCCGCGACCAGGACGAAAACCGCGTTGTTCCTCCTGTATCTGAGGTTCGACTTGCGGACAAACTCTCCTTTCCAGCACCCTGGCATAGACTTTCCCGGGGAGGCTGAGGAGTGTGATCCCCCTGTAGTTGGAACACACCCTCCGGTCCCCATTCTTAAAGATGGGGACCAACACCCCGGTCTGCCAGTCCAGGGGTACTGCCCCTGATCTCCACGCAACATTGTAGAGGCGTGTCAACCAGGACAGCCTTACAACATCCAGAGCCTTCAGGAACTCAGGGCGGACCTCATCCACACCAGGGGCCCTGCCACCAAGGAGTTGTTTAACTGTCTCAGTGACCTCGCCCCTGGAAATTGGCGGGTCATCCCCAGACCTTGCTTCCTCCTCAGAAGACGTGTCAGTGGGATTAAGGAGGTCCTCAAAGTATTCCTTCCACCGTCCGACAATTTTCTCAGTTGAAGTCAGCAGCGCTCCGCCAGCACTATACACAGTGCAGGTAGAGCACCGCTTTCCCCTCCTGAGACGCCTGACGGTTTGCCAGAATCTCTTCGGGGCAGTCTGAAAGTCTTTTTCCATGGCCTCTCCGAACTCCTCCCAGACCCGAGTTTTTGCTTCAGCCACTGCCCGAGCCGCATTCTGCTTGGCCTGTCGGTACCTGTCAGCTGCCTCCGAAGTCCCACAGGCTAACCAAGCCCGATAGGACTCCTTCTTCAGCCTGGTGGCTCCCTTCACCTCTGGTGTCCACCATTTGGTTCAGGGATTACCACCACAACAGGCACCAACCACCTTCCGGCCACAGCTCAATGCAGCAGCTTCGGCAATGGAGATGCTGAACATGGTCCATTCGGACTCAATGTCCCCAGTCTCCCTCGGAATGCTGTTGAAGCTCAGCCGGAAGTGTGCATTGAAGATCTCGCAAACCGGGGCTTCTGCTAGGCATTCCCAGCACACCCTCACTACGCGTTTAGGTGCACCAGGTCTGTCCAGCGTCCTCCCCTGCCACCTGATCCAACTCACCACCAGGTGGTGATCAGTTGACAGCTCAGCCCCTCTCTTTACCCGAGTTTCCAGAACATATGGTCGCAGGTCTGGTGATACGATTACAAAATCGATCATCGACCTGCGGCCTTGTGTATTCAAGCCGCAAGAAATATTGATATTTTCTAAAAAATACTTGGGGAATACTACAAACAAGAGGGCTCATCTCATGCACCAAAAGTTAAATGAAAGAAACTTACAGTAAATTGGTTTAACAACAAAAAAATCAAAAACAAAAACAAATGTATCTCCTAATTTTTTTCCCCTTACATTTACAAAAACAAATGAGTGCCTGCCTGATGATTGTGGGGTTATTTTTACATTCTGTCACCAGCTGCAACTTGTGGTGACTAAATAGTTGTTCAGACCTTGAGGGTGTTCCACAACTATTCATGACCACTTTTGATTGGAATGCGATTGGACAGACTGCCTGGCAGAGGCAACCTTTCTGCAAACAGTTGCAGTCTGATTTGGACCAACTGCAGTCACTCTCAGAGAGATTGTCAAAGGTTTCCAATTGCTGTCTAATCTATAAATGCAGACAGATTGCCAAAATGTTGCCATCAGTCTGAATGAGTCTTTGGTTGTATTCTGGTTATATTCCTATAGAACTTGATGTTTGCTGAGTCCAAATGCACTGTAATAGTTAATGTCAATTTCTACTAAATGTGAATTTCTATCTATGTAGACAACAACAAATATTTTCAATGGTTTATGATGGTTATATTCTGCATTATCAGAAACAGATTGCATATAATTGCCAGCTTCACCCCATTCAATTGCAGACTGATAGCAGACTGGTTGCAAACTTACTCTGTCTTGTGCAACATTTATGGCATAAGAAACAGTGTTGGTATCATTTTGTAACAAAAATTAAGTGCGATACATTTATCTTATTGGATAAAAAAGATAACAGATAATAATTTGCAGTTACTGAATCAGTCAGTATATCGGAAACTGTTACAAATCGCAATAATATCATATTGTGTGTGAAGTATTGTGTTAGTATCATATCGTGGGGTGTCTGGTGTTTCCCATCTCTAATACTTACGTTCTTATTTGTCTAAAACTCCTTTACAAAATGTACACAGCTTTAGTTTGACATTCATTTTGGTTTTTAAGAATATAGTATATGAATTCTGTCTTGCCATTTAGGAAGAGCTTTAATGGCTCAAGTAGACGTACAATCCATTATATGGTGCCCACCAAGTAATGTGGTTATGCTTGAGGGTGGATAATAGAGAGCAGAGACATAAAGGCGGCAGCTGAGGTGGAGAACTGGTGAGAATCAACGATCGGGAAAAAGGAAGAAAGCAATAAAAGTTTTTTCAAGAGGAGGCTGGATTTAGAAAAAAACTCATATAGAGTTAACCTTATTTCCAGCAGTGGGTCGAGGTTAATACTCCTGCACTGTTGTAGGATAAATTTTCAATGACATGAGAAAAACTGAGAAAAATAAAAAGCAAACACAGTTTAAGGCCCCA
The DNA here is from genome assembly GCF_000239375.1 of Pundamilia nyererei. Lineage (NCBI taxonomy): Eukaryota > Metazoa > Chordata > Actinopteri > Cichliformes > Cichlidae > Pundamilia > Pundamilia nyererei. The sequence continues at coordinate 1,582,873 of NW_005187533.1, read as the reverse complement.
TTGTGTGTTTTATTATTGATTTCACCTGTAAAGCCTTATTAATTAGCACCAATCGTATTCATTGCTTTTCTAATGGTGGACAAGAGACTCTTTATTTTAAAAACCTGTTGAGATTTCTTTAGGTGTTTTGCTGTCACACCTGGGATTTTTTTTAACATCACTGTTATTAGAGATGCTTTGGTTGCTTTTCTTGATTTTTGGATCTCTACGATGTTTCTTCTAAGGTCCTGCACCTTTATTTGAGAGAAATAAGTTTTGAGATTAATCTTGTGTTTAACCATGGTTTAACGGACAACTTCATTCAACTGTTCGTTAATGCAAATATCTAATCAGCCAAACACATGGGAACGACTCAGTGCATTTACGCTTGTAAAGAATGACGTCCAAATTAAGCAGAAGGGGGAAGAGAAGTGATTTAAGTGACTTTGAATGTGGCATGGTTGCTGGTGGCAGATGGGGTGCTGAGTATTTCAGAAATTGCTGATCGACTGGGATTTTCCCACGGAACCATCTCTAGGGTTTACAGTGAATGTTCAGAAAGAGAGAAAAAGAAAACCAGTAAGCAGTAGTTCTCTGGGTGAAAATGCCTTGTTGGTGTGAGAGGTCAGATTGCCTTGAGCTGATAGGAAGGCAACAGTAACTCAAATAACCAAGATTGGAAAAATGTGGCCTGGTCTGATGAGTCTCAATCAACATTCAGGTGGCAGTGTCCCAGTTTGGCAAAAAAAAAAAAAACAACCCATAAAAGCATTGATCCATCCAGCCTTGTGTCAAACGTCAGGATGGTAGCGTTGGCAAAATGGCATATTTTGGCCTTATTTAAACACCACAGCTTCCCTCAGTGTTGTTGCTGGTCATGTCTATTCCTTTGACCACAGTGTAGCGATCATCTGTTGGCTGCTTCAATAATACACCACGTCACCAAGCTCAAATCATCTCGAACTGGTTTCTCGACCATGACAATGGGTTCATTGTACTCAAAGGCCTCCACAGTCACCAGATCTCAATCCAATACAGCACCTTTGGGATGTGGCAATCATGGAAAGCTGCAGCAATTGTGTAAACTATCATGTCAATATGGGACAGACTCTGTGCAAGTTTCCAGCAGCTTGTTGAATCTGTGCCACGAAGAAAGAAAAAGGAGGTCCAACCCAGTATGAGGAAGATGTGTGGAATAAAGTATTATAATATCGACCTTCACCCAAAGTGGGTGAGTGTGGGTCATTTTTCCCTGTTATAGGTAATAGAAACAGGTGCCATACTACAATAAACTAGTTCTCAGTCGCAGACTTATGATTAAACCCAGTCCTCCATGTACAGTGTGACACGACATAGCCCTAATGTGATTTGCCCAAAGTGCCACAGCGTGAATTGACCTTAACAAGTGAGACCAAGAGCGCTGTGTGCTTGGCCTGGATTGTAACTACTGAACATAGAATTTAACCTTGCCCGTTGCACCATACAGCTTTTACATTTAAGAATGTGTGTGCTTCTCTATGTGTGCGTATCATGTTTTTGTGCGTGTGTGTGTCTTAGAAGAGAAAGTCAAACAAAATTTTAAAACCACCGGTAAGTTTGCTGTTTTCTGTTTACTGCAGTTCACTGTCTATCCCTACTCTGCTTTGCGGCAAGAGCCTGGCTTAGCTTTAAAGGCTTGCACATTAGTCCTTGTGTGTGTCTGTGCCTGCATATGTGTGCGCGTGTGTGTTTGTGGTGGATGGGTTGGGGGGATAAGACAGAAGGGGACTCTGGAGGTGTTGACTGTGGAAATTAAAGAGGAATTAGAGAAAGCAGAGCACAAGGAGGAACAGAGGAGAACATGGGAGAGAGAGCGCGAGAAAGAAGAAGAAGGAGAGAGAGCTTTTCTGAATATTCAAATCTTTCCTTTTAATTCAGCTGCAGATTACTGAATCTTTCATCTGTCAAGGAAGGATCGACCTTACACTGCTTGACTTAGTGTGTGTGTGTTTAAACTGTGCATTGCAACAGACTGACCCAAGGCATTTTCCAGTGTGATTGAAGATGTTTTTTTGGTTTGTAGCGATACCTGCAACAGCATGCTATTAACATTTTTTTTTATTACTACTCCCCCAAGGGAGCCACTTGTTTAACACTGTTTTACACTGATGTAATTGCTAAATAAGATTCCAGTACATTTGTAGATCGGGTGCACAACACAAAGCTATAACGCCACCGCCTGTGAGTATTCCCCTCTTTTTTAGATACTTTGGACTCCTTCTCATTTAAAAAAAATCTTCAGAGAATAAGCTGCTGCAGGGTTTGCATTCTTTCAGACTCCCACAGTTGTAATGTTTCCGTTAGCTAGAATATCTAGCAGTTGCATACCATGGGAATAAGAGCTCAATGCGCTGGCAGAAACCATGTTTTCTAGAAATAAAGCAGTGCAGTTTCTCTGTGTTTTTCTATGTGTAATGACTCTTATAAATGTAATCAAATCATTGGAAACCAAAATGCTGGTGCAGCTATTAAATGCATTAAAATATTTCTTAATCTTTAATCCTTGCACTACCTGCACTCCTGCATGGATGCTTTAGTAGGGAAAACGGTGTTTGGAGACTGAGGACAACCCAAGTGACTCCACATATGGCCAATAATATAGTTGGTGTTTAAAACGACTTTGAAGACAAGGACCAGGTCTGCAGCCACATCATAATGGCAATATAAAATGCCATTAAGACAGTCAGACTGCTTTCACTTTGCAATTTAATGGGGTCAAGTTCGCAATGACATCCAATTTGTTTGTGATAATATGGCAATTGACTGTGATAAATTGGCAAAATTAGCAAATTTGTTGCCATCTAGATTAGAAATTGACAATAATTATATATCCAGTCAGAATAAGCTGGATAAGTCTTTAACCGCATAACCTAGTGCTAACCCTCAAGCACACCTTTGAGCACCTTTGAGGTCTAACTTTTACCAACATTATCCCTGTGATTTTATAAAACTCCACCTGGTTTCACAAGGACAACAGCAAATGTTTTCATTTAATCCAATTTATTTTGTTGTCTTGTGGTTTCTGGTGACAGATCATGAGTAACTTGCTCAGGTTGTTTAGGTTAGAGGTTCTAGAGACAGCTGTAATCTATTATGTGCCAGTTCTGCTAAGCTACATTTGTGCCTGCGCAATCCTACACTCATATGTTCAGTGAGCGTATCCTTATAGTTGTCCTATTTTCAGAACACTAACTTAATAAATGCCTGCTGCAAAAACACTGGCTCCACTCTCCCTGAAAAGGCACAGCATTGGTTTTAAGTAAATACAAACAACATTTTACCATTTATGCTTTAATTGATCTGCACAATTAAGCAGACTCATGTCTTTTAGCTTTCCTCATACTGAGTACTCACCGTCACTAGGGAGAATAAATATGCTGGGCATTTTGGCAGAGCTCACTGCGCATTTGTAAGGTTTAAGCGTAGGTGAGTATTGGTATCTGAGGCTCAGGAAATCCTGGTGGGAACAGCATAATCTTGATGATGTGTTGGAAGAAGCAAAGCATAGTCTATTGAATACACGTAACAGTGCCACAGATGGCTAATTGTAATGTTTTTGCTGGTAGGATATTTTAGCTCCTTGTCCAAAAATGTCACATGTAATTGGCATAAATAATTGAAATTGCCTCTTTGATAATGTACTGCATCTACAGCTTAGTTGTCTAAAGGAAATTCCTCTTAAACTGATAGGATGCAGGAATTGTAATGTAAATTAAAATACACTGCAGTTATTCACCATCTTGCAGGGAATATTTCTAAATCAGTGGAAGAAAAACACAAAATAATGAATATGGAGGATGCATTTGAGAAAAATGGATTTTATCTTGGTGAGAAATTAAAAATACAATATGAAAACCACACTTCTGTTGACTTTTTTTTTTTTGCTTGTCTGTGCATGTGACCATGTACACACCTGTTGAAATATGTAAGATTCATATATGAAAGTGTTTAGGTAAATAGGAAAATGTATGGATAAAGAAACAAGACTAATTTTTTTAAATTACAAGTATACTGATACAGAGTTTGCTATTTGCTAATATATATGTTTTGAAGTTACAGTATAATGGCCAATAAATGAGAATTTATAAAAGAAAGAAGAGAAAGGAGAAACACCCTTCAGGCATTCTGTGAGGGTTGATGTTGCATAGTTTGACCAACAGGGGGATTCTGCAACTTCCTGGGTTTGGAGCACTACAAACTACAACGGCTAATCTGAGCAGACTTGGGTACAGTTCAGTGACGCAATCATGTCTTGCTATCAAGCTGTGAATTACATATTATCTTAGTAGGGACTTAAAACAGGGTTGCTGCCTCTCTCCCCTTCTGTTCATTCTGTACACAAATGAGTGTCGCAGCAATTTCACAAACAGACACATCCTGAAGTTTGCTGACGACACAGTAATCGACGAGTCAGGCCATGGACAGGTTGTAGATGATTTTGTGAATTGGTGTGATGAGTCCTTCCTCTCACTTAATGTGTCAAAAACTAAAGACATGATTATTGATTTTAGGAAGTCCTCTTATAGCTCATCACCCACTATCATTAAAACTGCTGATATTGGGATCGTTGAGAGTTATAAATATCTAGGTGTGGTACTTGACCATAAACTGTGTTTTTTGCTGATGCCACTACTAAAAAAGTTCAACAAAGACTGTTCTTTTTAAGGAAAATGAGATCTTTTAATGTCTCACTGAGATGTTGTCCTTGTTTTATAGAAGTTTTATCGAATCTGTGATGTCTTTTTGTATTGCTGCCTGGTTTGGTAACCTGACGGTGAAGAATAAGAATCGGTTGGGACTTCTGGTAAAAACTGCTAGCAAAATTTCAGGGCGCTGGCAAGATGGACTTTTGGCCATTTACAATAGAAATGTGCTTAGAAAGGCTCATTCTATTATTAATTGTGTGAACCATCCACTTCATCCACTCTTTTATCCCTACTGCGTCTTGTCTCCTAAATGGCAAATAATTGTCCTTGAATTTTCTATCATTATTATTGTTATTATTGTTTTATAGTATTGTTCTGCTTGTTCTTATCCTCCTGCTGCTAAACTAATTTCCCCTTGAGGGACAATAAAGAAATTGAATTGAATTGAATTGAAACAAAAACTATCGGCAGATTTATTAAATCTTTAAATCACAAAATGTTAGTAGGGGTAACAGTATTGGTGGGCTGTCATTTTTGAAGATATTTGGAAAAGGAAAAGATCTTTAACTTACAATATAAAGTGCATTACGCTGTATAAATGACATTTAATTCAATCAAATTGAAATGGTGGCACATTTGTGAAGTGGTGTGTGTATCTTTGTTAGCTTCTCTAAAATGGGTGAAGGTAATTTCAGGTCTGGTATGAATGCATTTGTGGTACCATGCCTCCTGTTTGCAAACTTTCAGGCTAATGACGTGCTGGGTACATGGCTATGATTGCGTATGCAATGATTTGCCTGCATTGCTGTGCCTGTTTTCCAAGAAAATAGAAAAAGAAAAGGAAATTTTATGAAGCAACCCTAGGATCTATGTTTGCAATTCAATTCGTTTGACCAAAACATACACACGCTCACAAAATTAGCATATGAGAATGTGAAAAAACCCCAAAACAAATTGTGTTCCAGCACAAGTTAAATCCAGGATATGTTCCTATCATGGTAATAGGCTGCAGTTGCATCTCAAACAACCTCAGGACAGAAAAAACTATTTGAGGTCAAACTTGTTTGCTGATACAAACTTCTGTCTTCTGGCCTCCGATCACAGCATTGAGTCCCAAGTGTATCTGTGTTTGTGCATTTGTGTGTGGAAAACACGCATAATGTCATTAGCATATAATATTTGTATCCCTACGTTTGCGTGCGCTTCATAAGACTGTCCGTGAGTAATGTGGAAGACAGTAGTCACCATTTGTTTTCCGCTTTAACTCCTTCTCTAATTAGAACAGTACTTCACCTTGGGAATACTTCTGCACTGCAGTTCAGTGCGCACACCAGATCACTGAGTGTACAATGTGCCTGAGAAAATGTGTGGGATGTGTGTTTGGGGTAAAAGCCAACCAAAGTAGAAAAACAGCAGCATCAGAGCCTCTGATTTAGGTTTCCTTCTAATCACGTTCACGTCATTTTTCCTCCTTAATGTATTTTGCATCCCGGTCTTTCTCCCTCTCTCCCTTTTTCTTGCTTAATATCTCCTCCATTGGGTATAATTTTTTTTCCCCATTTAGATGATGAGACATCTTCTAAAATGAACAACCCCACTGTGATGTAGTGTTCGTATATACATTTAGGACTTTGCTTTTGTTTTTGTAAACCGTTTGATTTATGAAGAAAATCATACTTCCACATGTTGTCAGTGCTCATTGGATGTGCTCACTGCTGTTTGTTCTTACAGTGGTTATTACTTTGTTGTGAATTGATATATATTCCACATGCTTTTTGTGTGATCGGATAAAAATGAAAAACCGAATGAGAGAAATGATTCGATTTTGACAGACGCCTTCAGATTTAACTTTTTTTTTCCTTCCAGAAATGCAGATCCAGTTTTAATTGCCATCTGTGTTGATGCACTCAAAGCACATCAAAGACAGAAACTCCATTTTATGTCTGTTCTTGAATAGCAGTTCAATATGGCATTATGTGTTAATAATTTATGCTACACCACATAGACAAAAATTCAAGGACAAAAAAATCCACAGTCATCAGACCACTTAAAATTTATTGCTTTGTCCTAAATAGATAATCTCACTCGCCACCAAAAAAGGATAAAAGGATAGGACCAGCAAAAGGAAAGATTACTCATTAGTGTAAAATCAGGTCAGAGTTGATGTCTGAGACAAAGCAGGACAAAGGTTTTCAAATAGCAAACCTTTAGACTCACAAATAGAGAAATAGATGCTACTATATCACACTCACAAAGGTATATCTGTGTTTTGTGTACCGATGTTACGATACCAGAAATTTAATCATTAGTACCAGTACATGTAGAATTGCATGATGATGATTGCTGAGTAGCCTAATAACCTTACATTACTTACATTGTGTTAGCTACATCGGCGGTCCCTACCCTTTTTGCACCACGGACCGGTTCATGTCTGACAATATTTTCACTGACCGGCCTTTAAGGTGTCGCGGATAAATACAACAAAATAAAACCAGCACCAGTACCAAAATAAGGACGATTTATTCATAACACACAGGAAGACACCCAGGGAAACCAAGTTACTGATAAAAACAATAACAAAAATAATGATAAAAACCATGAAAACCATCAATTTCAAACCCAAGCCTCGGTACCAAACGAGACACGGACCAGTACCAGTCCATGGCGCGGGTGTTGGGGACCGATGAGCTACCTTACATTTATATAACGTTCGCAATTGCAAACTCTTTAGCCTATGGAACATAGCTAATTTTGCAACAGCTGCTGCACAGTTTTTTTCCTTTTCTTAAGTTTGTCTTACTTCTTGAGCATGTAATGATAGACAAGAGCACTATAGATGTATGCTTCCCCCTGACTTAAGGAAAAACTGCCGACTTGGCTCCTACGATTTAGGTCATAAACTAATCAAGAAAGTGTTAAGTTGTGTCATAGATTAAAAGAGCTGCATGGTCATTTTCCCATAGGCTTCTATTCCATTGGACTTTTCATAAAAAAAGATGTTTCCCTGTGATGGCCATTATCAATAATATGGGTTTTAGGCACTTTACAGTAAGTTGCTTTGACTATATACAGTCTGTGTTTTTGCATGCTTTTGAATTCACACAACATATGTTTTGACCTTAACTTGCTCTTGCACGTGGTTTGAGCACGTGTCCATGTTGGTGATCCTGCTCAACTGTGTGACTCTGGGGATGTATCGGCCCTGTGAGGACGTTACCTGCCAGTCAGAGTGGTGTCGCATCTTACAGGTAAGTGCTGCACTCCCACACTGTCAGCTGGGCCTGCTACACAGTATGCAGTAATGTCAGCAGCTGATTGGTTGTTGATTAACTTACTGACATGTTCAAGAGCTTTTTCAACAGAAGCACCATTCACTACAAAGACAAGAACCATATTTTTTACTTTTATTTTAACTAAGCTACTTCAATCAGTGTTTTAAATTATTACACGTATGCAACCACAATGCATAAAAACACTCATGAAAAAAGTTAATTCTTCATTTTCCTCTTTTCACACCCATTTATTTCTATAAGCTTTCACTGTAGTGCGATGCTGATTCCTGACACACTGAGATCTTCTCATTATATTCGAAGAGAGACATTCTTTTTGCTGTAAAATGTCTAATTAATTGAGACACAACCATAAACATGGTACGCCCGAGTTATTCCCTGCTGGGATAAAACTAACTAACTGATAAAAGCAGTCTTTGTCAGAAAACCTCCTCTAGCATTTCCACTTTTCTTGGTTCAGAACGCGACTGTTTTGATAAGAAGACTTAAAAAGGATCGTTCACTTTGCAAGGGTTCCACTTCCTCTTCTTTTTATTGTTGTCAAAGCTTATTTTTGTCTGTGTTCTTGTCACTTTATCCTTTGCGACCAGGTGTTGGATGACTGCATCTTCGCTTTCTTTGCGGTGGAAATGGTTATCAAGATGGTGGCCCTGGGAATTTTTGGCTCCAAGTGTTACTTTGATGACAAGTGGAATCAGCTTGACTTTGTCATTGTCATGGCAGGGTTGGTATCCCACTGTGCCTTTTGCTCATCTCCACTAATTGCTCAATTATCTCTATCACCAGCAGCTTAAATATTAACAGTCTGCTTAGAATAAAAGAAAAAAGAAAAAGCACTTTATTTCTTCCTCCTATACTATATAAATAGGGCTCTTTACACCTCACACATTCAAGTTGTAGGTCATTCGGTGGTTCACCACGCCCAATTTGAAATCCATGGCGACTGATCCCATGACTTTGACACACACTTCCCTTGTGCTTATTTTACATTGAATAACTATTTAAATAAACTTTAGTTTTGCTCCACCTACATATGCATAAGATTTATGTCGCATTAATGAAGGGTAGGAAGAAATAGGGATGCAGAAATAAATACTGAAGCAATATAATGTTCAACATATGCAATAAAATATATATCTATGTAAGTTTCTGTCAGCTTGTCTGTCAGTTGGAGCAATGTTTCTCTATTATTCGTTAGCCAGTCTGTTATGAGGCACATTCTCCACATAATTGCAGAGAAAAATGTAAACATGTTTAGGACCATCATTATAGCCTTCTGTCTGCTCGTTGTCACACTCATTATGTTTGCATGCTGTATCACAGACTATACAGAAGAAAAAGTGCTTCTGACTTTATGCAATTAAATGGCAAATGCACAGTAATTATGTGGGTCGCTTCAATTACAATCTTTATTAGATTATTAGTGTTTCATTTCATTTTCTTGTTGTTGCTGTTTTGTGTAGACATAAATGTGTGTGTGGTCACCATTTCGTTTTTATAACGTCTATGAAGTAAAACCTCCTCCACCTCTCTCTCTCCCTCTCTCTCTGCGACCATGTCTTCAGGATGTTGGAGTATTCCCTGGATGGCCACAATGCCAGTCTGTCAGCTATCCGTACCGTCCGAGTACTCAGGCCACTGCGGGCTATCAACAGAGTACCAAGTATGCCAGTTTCTTAGTTGTGGTTTGACTCATATTTTCCCATATATGCAGGGTTTTTACAGCATTTCCCCAATGATTAATGTAAAGCTGTATATTTCTATCTGCCTGGTGTTACTCACTTTGAACTAAGGAAGACAGAGCAGTGTTTTGCTGTGTTTATTCTCAGCACTGCGTGGTAAATTGACCGATGATCAAGACTTTGGTTTTCATCTCACTTTGTGCCAGCCAGCGGGATCTTGCACATAGTTTGTCAATTTCTAAAAGCTCTGTGACAGAAATAACCATGAATCTACAGCTAAAGGGGATCACTACACAATGGTGTCATACCAACTTACAAGGTTATTAACCAGCATACATTAGGCAAGCAGCCAAGGTCTTTTTCCGGACTCAGCTGCCAGTATTGGTAGCCTTTAAATATATATGTATTTATGTAAGGTTGTTTTTTTCTCATTTTCATGTATATTATAGATTTATTGCACATAAAGTGAAATATCCATGTCTCTTGGCTTAATTTAGCACACCCAACCATATGGTGGTGGTTGGTCCACTGTATTTACTCAGTTCCAAATTCAACCCAGCTGTTTACCAGGAGATTTTAAACTACTTTGTGCTGTCACAAGCTTTATGGAGATGCAGATTTCCTTTTCCAGCAGGACCTAGCACCTGCCCACAGCACCAAAACTACTACCAAATGGTTTGCTGACAGGTTATTACTGTTTTTGACTGGCCAGCCAACTCACCTGACCTGCACCTCACAGAGAATCTGTGGGTTTTGTCAAGAGGAAGATAAGAAGCGCAGATCCAAAACTACAGGCGAGCCAAAGGCTGCTATCAAAGCAGCCTGGGCTTCATTAACGCCTCAGCAGTGCTACAGGCTGATTGCGTCCATCCCATGCCATGCTGATGCAGTCATTTGTGGTAACAGATCCCCACCTACGTCACTTTATAGACATTTCTGCATGTTGAAGAATTTAAGATACTTGAGTTGTGTGTGTTTAAGTTTTCTTTGGGGAATTTAAATGATTATGACCTCACATTCATGAGTGACACTGGGGGCTGCACTGTCACATAGCATGGAAGACACAGTGGGTCAACACATTAACATTATCACCAAGCTAACAGTAGTTCTGGGAAAAACTTAAAGCTGTGCACAAGGTGAAATAAAACTTATTATTACTGCAACAAGTGTTCAGTTGCTCCCTAAAGGTGGGTTGGTAGATGGAGGCAGATAGAGAGAGGACAGAGGGAGAGAATGTCAGTGAAGACCCAGCTAGCTTAGAGATAGAAATTCAAGGTCAGTGATCTTGAGTTTTCTTGCCCCAAGACACAAACATACCTGAAAGGCGATGTTCATATGCTCACAGGTACACACAACACTGGGCCTCTTCTGTTTTTCTTTTTTTCTTTCACCATAAATATAGTGTCTGTAAGAACGAGCCACGTAGATAAGGCTAACACAGGTTTTCCTCCTCTGTTCTTCTTTCTCTAATCAGTCTGTCTTTCTGTTTTTCTTTCTGCCTAAGAGGATGGGAAATATTCATTGAACTACAAATGTTAACTGTGTCTTTTGTGCTGTAGCTTAGAAACAGTGAGCACCGCACTCTGATTATTTCATGTTCTCAAGGTTGATACGTGCATGGGGCTTTTGCAAAATCTCTGCCAACTGCCTTGTGCACTCCCAGTCACATACTTTTACCGTCAAGTGAATGCGTTAGCGCAAGCCTGTTATGGTGCTGGAAACAATTACATTTACCCTGTGTGAAATGATCGCAAATTCTTCAGCCATCTGTCTAGTTTTGACTGCATGACTGTGTTTAGAAAAGCACTAGCCTTCCTCAGTTTCTTACTAGGTCAGTTTCTTGTTATGAGCAAAAAAAAAAAAAAGGTAAGTGAATGCCCATGAATGAAAAGCACAAGCTGACAGCAATGATAATGAAATCTCCAAGGGCATCTTTAGAAACATGGGTGATTTCTCTGGTGGTTCAAGCCAGTCTCTTGTCATCACAACTTGACAGCGAAAACTGTTGTGGGTGACAGTAGTTCTGGCTTTTAAAAATACAATTTTTGTATTTTTTATATTTTGATTCCAAGGATTCCAAGAAAGCAGACTTCCTTGGTCTTGAGTTATAGTTTCCCCCATAATTTCTGAAGGGCAGTTTAAGTTTTTCTTTTGAAATTGGCTCCTTTATCACTCGTTTTCAGTCCAGTTCTTTTACCCAAACCTTTTTTACTGGGATGCGGTTTTTTTTGTTGTTTTTTTTGTTAAGCCACTAAACACTGACCTATGAAAAATTCAAGTAAAAGTAGTATAAAAAAGACCCTTAACTGAAGGCATGAAACAGTAATGCATTGTAGCATAACTCAGCAAACCTAGCACATAACCAATTTTAAATTGTAGCCGTTTTGTTACTAGAACAAATAATTTGTTGCCATTTTATTTTTATTGCATTTATAAAAAATCCCAAAAGGTAAAACAGTTTTGCAGGCATAAACTTATATTTTTGCACCAACAACATGATTCCCAAAGAGCTATTAGCTGAGCTGGAATAACTTAACATGGTGTGCAGTGAGTTCTTAATAAGTTTGACAAGTAGAGGACAAAAGAAGAAGTGGCAGGCTCAAAGAACTTATTTTCAGCAAATGATCAGTATCTGAAATGTATGCCCTGAAAGCTGGACACGGATGCATCTGGCCTTTATCTGATCCATCTACTGTTCACTGAGGCCTCATCGGAAATGGTCTAAGTCTCAGGGAAGGGAAACAGGGAGAGAAGGTTGAGTTATGCAAAAGTACACAAGAACTGGACTGAAAATCAGTGGCAGCAGGTCTTATAGAGTAGCTACTTTCAGCTGCTCCCTAATTCACTAGGGGTTGCCACAGGAGGTGGCTCCACACATGTGATTTAGCACATTGTGTTGCCTAATGCCCTTCCTGACACATTCCCAAAGGGGTTTGTTTCTTCTCCCAGGAGGGATAAATGCACATTTGACAACAGTAAACACGAGGCAGCCAACATCCAAAGAAGAGCTTTGGATGTCATTCAAGAAGCCCGGAGAACTATTCCTGAAAACTACATATAGACATTACAAGAAAGTTTGCCTCAGACTGTTGGTAAAAATAAAGGTGGCCATATCAAATATACCAAATACCATTTTAAACCTGTCACTCAGAGAAATTAATTCAGTGACATTAAAATGAAAGGTAGAAGATTACTAAAGTGAGGCAACAGGGATTCAACAAGATGGATAACCTTAGCTGATGAATGACTACAATTAGCAATGTAATGACAGCTTTTATCTAAATGTGACTCATTCATATGATTTTTTTTATGTATATTTAATAATAAGAAGAGTAAAAGAAAGGATAGTCATATTTTACATGTTTCAATAATAACTGCATTGACAATAAAATGTTTCTTTAGCTTCTGGCACAGATTTAATAGGAATACTATTATCTTAATTCTTAGGCCCATTCTGATAACTGTAAAACTGGCAAACAAGACATTTGTTTGTTTTCCACTGATGATGATAATGGCTACAGGTAGAGTTTTCTCACGCTGTTGCACAGCACAGACAGTTTGGTCTCAGGATGAAGATTTAAATTTAATTATCACTGCAAAGGTAAAAACTGGCAACTCTGTGCCACAGAAAGAATAATAATATCATAGCACTGCACATGTGATCAATGTGACAAAGCTGTGATATATGGAGGAGGAGACAGGGGACATTGTGAGGACCTCGGGGACTGGATCCCTGATGCTGCTGACGCTAAGCACATCTGACATGGGAGATGGATGCTGAATGCACGTGGTTAGATAATAGTAGCCACAAGGAAGCTGCGAGTTCAAATCCCAGAGGATGAAACGATGTCAATCTGTCACTTTCAGTATTGTCATCTGTTGTAATTATAACGTGTGCGAGGATGAAGTTGTTGGCTCCAAAAACATAAGATTAATAGAGCTCGTCAAGGTAAAAGTAAAAGGCTAGCTCGGATGGGTTTTATATTATGTCTGTCATGAATGTCGGGTGCTATTAGTCACACATCTTTGTTGTTTGTATCCCACTGTGTAGGTATGAGGATCTTGGTGACACTGCTGTTAGACACTCTGCCGATGCTGGGAAATGTTCTGCTCCTCTGCTTCTTTGTCTTCTTCATCTTCGGCATTGTGGGAGTCCAGTTGTGGGAGGGACTGCTGCGCAATCGCTGCTTCCTGGGAGAGGACATCGAAACGTAAGGAATTCCGCCTTGTGATGTAGGATAGGAATCTCTTGATCTTTTATGTCAAAGCTGCATTTGATTTTTTTGAACGATACATTTTGGTGAAACTGGGATCCAATTTAAAATTATTTTCCTTGAAAACTGACAAAAAAGGGATGAGTGAACGAGAGCCTGAATGATCATACCAATACCAGTGTTTAGGGATGTAAAACTCAATATATCGAGCGATATATTTTTCTTTCAGGAACATGGAATATAAACAGATTTCCTGTATATTTGTCATTTGTAGTAATTTATTTGCTCGTTTATGGCCGTTAGGTTGTATTTGTGGCGCTGTGTTGTAGAGTGCCCTCTGGTGGACAACTATGTAATCCAACAGTCCAGATATGGTTGAAGGGTGTTTCTCCTCTCTATTCTGTACTTTTTTAATTGTCTTTAGCAGTCGTTATAAAAGTTGCTACCAATACATCAGCAAATACCTAATATCGATCACTAATATCAGCCCACTGATAAATCGGTCAGGCTCTAGAGTGAAAGGTACAATCTCAGTCTGTAAAGCTACAAATTGCTTGACAAATATGATATTTTAGCTTCCTCCCTTTTTAGTCCTGTCATAAATTCTGTTGTCATCTGGAGTGATAGTTAGCAGTAGTGAAAATGTAGAACTTCTAGCTTGTTAGAGTATGCACAATGCAGAGAAGTGGAGCAATGCTGTATCAATAAGAACAGGTCAATGTGCTGGTCTCTGTACTCTGAGACAAAGAAATAAAAATACCCCATCTTTGTAGATAATGTGGCTAAAAATATAGGCATTCTAGAAACATGCTGTGTCCCTCAATAGAAAGAATTTAAATTAGCACCTATGATCATTGAAAATCATCTCCAAAAAGACCTAGAACTTATCAGCGCAAGAGGAAATTAATTCAGGAGACACTTTTAACTTTGCGGAGTGAAGTGATAAAGCTACTTTCGACTGCTCCCTTATTCACACGGGATCGCGACAGCTGGTAGCGCTACATATTTGATTAAGCAGATTTTTACACCGGATAGACTTCCTGATGTAACATCCAATGGATCACTACCTCCTCCCGGGAGTGAACCAGGAATCTTTTGCTTGGTAGGCAAATGTTTAAACCACTGCACCATAAAATTCCTGAATATGTGTAAAAGTTTTCTTGCTCGGTCCAGATTGTAGGAAATGGCAGACCATAGGTACTGACCTGAAACCAAGAAAAGATACAGCTTCTGTCGATGTGAGACAGAAAACGAGTCAGCACTGACAGACCCACAGCCGAGAGAGAACACAGTGTTCGCTCTGTTACCAAAGACGGGAGAGGAAAACGCTGCATTTCCCTTCTATGCAGCTTGCATTGTGGGAATACTCGATGAACCTATTTTTTCACATTTAGCTTTTCTCGTCTTGTGATATAACAAGATCGGATACAAAAACAGCAGACAAGCTTACTCCCTCAAAATCAAGTACACACACACAAACAGCCAAAATTGAGCTCAGTCATCATTTTAGCCGTGGGGAGTGATTTTATGCAAGAGAAAAATAATAAAAGTTGCTTCAGTAGCCACATCCTCACAACGCCAAAAGAGGCATGAACTAATTGTGCTTTTGATGTAATGGCACAAATTGTCCCAGAGTTAATGTTTCTTTGAGTAGATAAGAAAGACGGATAGAAAACCACAGCTTAATACTTAATATAAAAGATGCTGTGATTCCTTTCAGAGAACAAATCTATCTGACTTCCAGGGTAAAATGAATCACTGCCCTCTGAAATAACACATGAACATGCACATACTCTTGCACTAAGCGTCTCCACAATTTCAATTGATTTTTTTCCTTTATTTCCTATTTTAGTGAGTGTTGCAGGCATTTCTTATCATATGCAGTGCCGTGGAGAAGTGTTTGCCCGCTTTCTGATGTCTTATTTTTCTTTCAATATTCTTTTGTGACCTCCTGGATGAGTTGCTGATGTGCTCTTGGAATCACTGTTCCATGTTTTCAAAATTTATGGCTAGTGGAGTCCCAAAGCCTTTAAAATGGCTTTTTAACCCTTTCCAGACTGACGGATGTCAGTAACTTTCTCGGCTGTTTCTTTAGATGGTGGTATGGTGTGTTTTGAGGTCTTTTAGTCTTCTTCATTTTGTCAGACAGGTTCTGTTTCAGTGATTTCATAATTTATCAAATCTGGGAGTATCCATGAAGTTATTTTAAGGGAGGCCAATGACTTTTTCCTAAAGGGAAAGGTGGGTTATGATAGCTTTTTTCCCCTTAACAAATGCTCCTCATTTAAAAACTGCATTTTTTTATTTACTCAGGTTATGTTTGCCTAATTTAAAAGTTATTTAGGTGATCTGAAGCATCCAGATGTGACAAATATGCAAAAAAGTAAGAAATGGGTAAGGGGCAAACACTTTCTCATGACACTGAAGCTTTTGAAAAATAAGGAACATGATTTTTGCCTCGGCAGCATTAGGCAAACACACCACAACGGGAAAAAAGATGACAGGAATTATGGGAATGGTGTGAAAATAAAGCAGTGCACGGTTGCTAAAGCCTTCCGTGTTAGTCGGGCATAAATATCCCTTCACGCAGTAACTGTTGTGGAGAGCTCTCCAATTTAAAGGGAGGAGTATAAATAAAATAGGTAATCTGTGGGATGCACTCAGCACTCTCTACCACGAATAGGAAACACCTGTCACCATGGATACCAATAAAAAAAATCTTGTCATAAAATAAGGGCCATGTTGTTTTTGTAAGTGAAGGATTCAAAGTGTAATGACAACTTGTGCGAATAAAAACATGAATATGGTATAATAACAGTTTTTCTATTTACTGTATCTTTCAAATGCTGAGCACTAGAGCAGAAAGGCTGTTAAAGGGGTTGATCTTTTCTCCCCACATAGGTGGAGTGGATAGACAAATATTTTAGAGGCCATAGAGGGCGAGCCACCCAACCATCAATCTTTTTTTATCACTTATTCGGCTCTGACTGGAGCAGCTAGAGCTTTTTTAAAGATTATTTACAGGAAATACAAACTTCCTATATTATCTCTATAGATCCCCCAAAACAAGAGAAGCAAACCAGAAATAACTGAGAAGCCTCATCGAGGTTTTATAACACGACGTATTGGCTGCAGTCATGATTTGATTTTTAAGCCACTAAGCAATTATAAGACAGAGAGTTCATCAATCCTATTACCATATTGTTGAGATGATTTGCTGATTAGAGTGGAAATCTCTGACTGAGATGTTTTGAAAGAAGAGAACACTGACTGTAATTTGTGGGGTATTTATGTTTGCCCACATGCGTGTGCTCGCAGTGATATTTGTGTTATTCTTTTTCTTTTTTTAATCCAGAATGTACAACATGTCTTTAAATCCTTATTACATGTCTGAGGAAGGTGAAGACAGCCCGTTTATCTGCTCGGCTCCACGCGAAAACGGGATGCGGCGTTGCAAAGATGTGCCACCCTACTCTCAAGACGGGCTCGAATGCACATTGCCGGCTTCTGACCTGAGTTTTAGGAGTGTTGCCAGCGGTAACTTTTGTGTTAACTGGTATCAGTACTACAACGACTGCCGCCCAGGGGAGCTCAACCCTCACAGGGGAGCTGTCAACTTTGACAATATCGGCTATGCTTGGATAGCCATATTCCAGGTAAGCGGGGACAAATGTGCAGATTTGTTTGCAGAAGGTAAAACCCAGAAACCAGTATTTGCTGTTTGCCATAGTTTTGGAAGTTTTGGTTTTCAGTTTTGTTGTTTGTTAAATCACCAAAGACAATATTTGGACTGGGCATTTTATCCATATAGAGTAACCTCAAACTAGAAAATATCACATACTACCGAACACAGTAACTGTTTACTCTCACCTGACTGTCTCAGGGTTTCATTTCATCCCCTAACACTGACATAATATAAATGAAAATCTTCAGCTTAATGACATTTCTGTTAGGATGCCTGGGTCGTTGCCCCCGAGTTTTGAGTTTATTATATTATTAATCATTTCTAGTTTTTTGGTTTCTTTGTTAGAGTTCTGTCTTATGGTTTATGTCTCTGTGTTCTCTAGTTGCTCTGTCTCCCCTGTCAGCTGTATCCCCTTGTCAAGTCCGTGTCTCTGTGTTATGTTTCCTGTTTTACTTTGAAAGTCCGTGTCTTACGTTAATGTGTCTGGTTTTGCTTCCTTTGTCTCGTTAGGCCTGAGTTGCCCCAGCTGTGTTTCACTCCTGTTTCCCTTTCCCTGATTGGTCCCTCTGTGTATTTAAGCCCTGTGTTTCTCTGTGTCCGTGTCATGATCTACTCTTATCCACCCATGTCTGTCTGTCTGTCTGTCTGTCTGTCTGTCTGTCTGTCTGTCTGTCTGTCTGTCTGTCTGTCTGTCTAAGCTTATTTTGTATTCTCAGTTTTGTTACCCTTTTGAGTTCAGCATTAAAGCTGTTTTTTGAGTTCACATCTGTCTCCAGAGTCTGCACTTTGGGTCCTTTTCCTGCCTGCACGCAGGCGTTTCATAACAATTTCACACTAATACTGGCTTAAAATGAATCGTATAAATAAATGAAGGCTGATGTTACTCTATCTTCTTAACCCACAAATCAGAGATGTCCAATTTGCATCATAAAAAAAGAGCGTAGGTGTGGCTTTTTCAGCCATTGGTTAGTGAAGCCATTAAAGAGTATTCAGGTTTGAGGCACTTCCCCATTGTCTTTCCTTTTCAGACCCCGACCATAGGCAGTGCATGCGATATAATAGTGTTTGTCCAGGATCAACACTGAAAATGACGACTCATGTTGTTGCAATGTCTTAGTTTATGGAATATGGCAGAAAAAGAAAACATTGCCTTTGCTTATTAAATATCTCTTCTTGAACAAATTTAAGCAGTTCAAATTTTTACTCATTTATATAATATAATAAATAATTGTTAAGTTCTGTTACCTGTTAGCTTAGGTTACCAAGCTAACTTAGGCTACTAAGCTAACATATAAGCTGGGCTACTCATGTTGGTTTGTTAGTGAAAATGTTTAATAGATTTTGCTACCTTCTTAGCTAATGACATGGGGGTATCAGATTGTGCGTAAAACATGTTGTTAATCACAAGACATTAGCCAGTGAGCACGCGGTTTGACAGCCAGTGGGTTTTTTTGCAACCAAGATGACGATGGATTTCTGAAACCAAAAGGTGACATCACTGTCTTCACTGCTATTTACTACTTTAAGAGTAAATCAGGCTTATTCTGTGTCTCCTTGATCTGGAATAGAGTTTAAATAGAGTGAAGTGGCATTGAGAAACCAGGTAATTGTATTTTTGCAAGCTCACAATATCATGTCTATGTTTCTGTTTGTTGCATTTCTAATATTTACAACATTGAAACATGAGCTATATTGAAAAGTCAGTCCAGTAAGAAACTGAAGTAGAAAGATAGCCTTCTAACAAAAATATCCAGCTTTCCAACATAGTCATGTTTCTTATCTTTTGTCTTAAAATAGTAGAAATTTGAAATTAACCCTGGTAGAAAGTCCTCTTAAGCTATCAGTGGGTATGTATCATGACCTTAAAGCCTCTTCATTTCCACATGCCAGTTTCTGAAAGTGTATTCCTCCTTTCCCATCTTGCTGGTTCCGACTCCCCAGAAGACCATGACAGGCTTTTCCCTATCACACCCTTTGTGCTGTACTGTACTGTTGTGATATGAATTTCAGCCCTTCTAGTAGATATGTGCTGGTTTCGCTGATACTGTAGATCTGTCTGTGTGTCTAATGCTCTTTGAATTGCACAACTTGACTTTCTCAACACGAGTCTTACCTTCGCATTACTTTGAAAAGCTCAAATGCTGAAGACACACAGAGACATATGGACTAATAACAGACTACTAATCCCTCTTTGGTACTCACAGGTTTACTCTGTTCCCACATATGTGTGGTCTCAGCTCACAATGGGCGGGTTAAGAAATTTTTGCGGATTTTTCTTCACTTTTAGGTTGGTTTAATAAGCAGCACTTTGAGTCTTAAGTGAGATTAGCTTTTTATCTAGCCAAATGTTGTGTACATGTCTCATAAACTCACAGAGTGTGGCTACAAATCCACGTTTTTCCCCACACTAACATGCAGATTTGAATATTTTACACCTGCTGGTGGTATAGATGTATATCCAGGTGCTGAGTAGTGAGTACTTATTACTGGTTCACAGTGGACGTCGAAGGCCTCCTTTGTTTTTCTCTTAAATCATCTGTCTTTTCTGTCCAAAATGTGAACATTCGCATCCTTGAAAACAGTTTCCTTTCTCCTTTAAACAAGTAGATTAGAGTGGAGTTCAATTTTGTATGGATTCATTAGGTACGCTAAAGATATTGTACAAACAAACTATCTGATTCTGAGGAGGGTTATTTGGGATTTAGGGACCCAAAAGTGGTCTGTTAAACAAAAGAGTAGGAGTGAGGGTGAAGCCACTCATAGGTGACAGCAGAGAGCGTGCTGTGTGCTGCATGTGCAAGCCATTTAGATGAATTACAGCACTGGGTACTGTCGGATTTTAAAGATGAGTCAGTAGATGAGGAGCTTGGCCTGGAAGCCACTGGATAATCTGTTTACTTCTGTGTTCTCTCTCAGCTACACGGTGTCATAATATCGCTCCTTCACATATATACTATAGTTGCCTTTCGCAAAATGGCTTAACACAGCCCAAGATTTGTATTTAGATTTGTCCACGTCCATAATGAATTAGGAATCGTGTGGTGAATTAATCAGGAACTGATTACAAAATATGTGCCTTTAGAGCTGACATTTAAATTCTTGGTTAGTTAAGTGAATGAGGTAATCAGGTGGTAAATGTACAGTTTACAAGACCTGCATAGATGTTCTTGGCTAAATGTTTTGTACCTATGTATGGTTTGTTTAGCATACGTTTACTGTTGACACATATGAACTCCTTGGTTGATCTTCTGCATTAGAGAGCAGAGTAGTCTCCTCTGGGTGCTTGTGTGTGCATGTCTCCCTGTTTGTGTGTAGGTGGATTTTACGCATGTGTGGTGTCTGTTTTTGGTATGCTTGTTCACAATTTTCCATTCACACAGAGGTATGTGCTGGCATCTGAGCCTAATGTACATACATTCCTGCTAATCTGCATGCTCCGTCAGTTTTTGCAGTGGTGTTTCAGGCTCCGCTGAGGTGTAAATGTTGAGGTGTGATTGTATTATCAGCTTGGCTGAACTTAGCCACCGTTTTCAAGTCTCAGAATCTCAAATGCTCATTAGCATAGTGGCTACATGAGAGAATTGTTTGATTTTTTTTGCACTAGCACTCACACACAAACACACACATCCTTTATAACATGTTTTAGGGACACTGCAGACTTTCTCCAGAAGAATAGCCATTAAAAACATAACTGGAAATCTGATTGCTGTATACTGGAGTACGTATGTGTCTCTGGGTATTGGTGTACATGTGTGGGTGTCTATGCCGTTTTTGAAGAAAAAGTAATGGGCAGAGCTATATAGGAATGTTTGCTTTTTATTGAAACTAAAAGGCTCCCACTCTCTGTCTTTTTGTCCTCTATCACCAGGTCATCACACTGGAAGGCTGGGTAGACATCATGTACTATGTCATGGATGCTCACTCCTTCTATAATTTTATATATTTTATACTGCTCATTATTGTAAGTACCTCATTATTTTTTTTGTTTAAATTCTCTTTATATTCTCTTGTTTTGCTAGAGCCTTGAAGCAACGACAAAACGTGATTGGGTCCAAAATATCTTGTTTTAAAGGACCATTATTTTTCATTTTTGCAAAGGACTAATTCAGATAAATGTGAACGCCTGCAGCTTTCTAAGCCTGATCGACTTTTTGTTGAGGAGACAGCTGTCTATAGACAATTTTCCCTGGTTTGGGATTTTTAATTGACCTAGTCAACTAAAAACAGACACTGGATTTAGTTTTCAGACTGACTGCACTTAAGTACTTTCAATACAAAATGAGGAATTAATAACCAGGTGGAGAAAGTGCTCATCTAATTTGCAATTCATCTTTTAGTACCACACGCTAATGACATATTTAGCATACATTTCATTATTGAGTTGACATTTCAAAGTTATAGTAAGGACAAAGCCAACTCATTGGAGGATCATTTAAATTTAATTATTTCTAAGTAACTAAAAAACTTTTCAGTTTTATGTTTACAGTGTTTGACCAAGCAGGTAGCATCTCAAATAATGAATAAGCTCTAATAATGCTCCTTATATTTTTACACCGTAAGGAGGCATAAAGTCAACAGTGAGTCAAATATTTATAAAGTAAACACTGTCTTGATTCTTTATACAGAATTAAAGGTGAAATACTTTTATGACCCTAAATCAACACTTTTATGGAGCAGGCTTTGACTCAGTTAAACACACTATATCATTTTAGGTGTTGCTGTTGTGGTTTAGGAGGCTCTTTGCACTTTCTTTACCTTTCCCTTTTCAAACAGGTGGGCTCTTTCTTCATGATCAACTTGTGCCTCGTGGTCATTGCCACCCAATTCTCCGAGACAAAGCAAAGGGAGAATGCACTGATGCGGGAGCAGCGTGCTCGTTACATGTCAAACGACTCCACACTTGCCAGTTACAGCGAGCCGGGCTCGTGCTATGAAGAGATGCTACGCTACATTAGCCATCTTTACCGCAAGTTTACACGCAGGCTCCAGAGGATATACTCTGGCTGGCACAGGTACGTTACAGGTTATTTTTTTTGTTTTTTGTTTTTAATTCTGTAGAATATGTCTGGAAATGTCTAATGACGTAGCAATAAATATGTTGTGTGGTGATGTTAGCAAAAAAACAGCAACTTGGACTTTGTTACTTAGGGTGGAGATGATAGCTCAAAAATGTATTGGTAAATGTAATGGACAATTTGTTCTAAAGCCCTCAACATCAACCTTAAAAATGCCAAGTAACTTTGGTAAGATGAAAAGAATCTCTAATCCAACACAATGCAAAAAAAAGAGAAACCATCACATGGTGCTTTTTTAGGTTAAGTTGCGCTATTAGCACCCCAGACTGGTCTGAGACCTCATGGCAACCTATGGAAAAATGAGGTTCCTGCGGTCACCCGTAGTTCGCACGGAAGACTGACTTGTCTGTAAGCACTCAATACCTACTATCTGAGCTGTGGTAAAAGTGCACTGCAACCCAGCTTTCACTTTCATGAAAAGTCTCCATTTCTGAATTGTGTAACACTTTTATCCATTTCACTACTACTACTGCACAATGCTGGATATCTCCTTGCAACCAAAACAGTAACAAGGAATCTTTTGGTGGATCACCATTAGGGCTGAACGATTATGGAAAATAATCTAATTGCGATTTTTTTTGCCCCAATATTGCGATTGCGATGCGATATGCGATTATTTTTTAAGGTCTTTGTCTTCTGTATTATTAAACAAAGACAAGCAATACATCAGATAGTATGGCCAATACTATATTACATTAATTTTAAACTGTTCTTTCCTGGAAGACAGACCTCTGTTATGATGACATGAGGTGATGCATGAATTGATGACTGACATTTTTATTTAACTTCTTCAATCACAACAGTATATTTGAACATACACAATAGTTTATTTTTAGCTTACAAACATCTGAGCATAAAGTGCTGACAAGGAACCCTGGTGTAAAATGAAAGTCAGTACAATGTGCAGATTGCAGAAATATACATAAAAAAAATCAGTGGCTTTACCACACTCAGTTTTTCGACATCTGTGAACTACTAGACAGTCATTCAATTAAAAAATAATATTAAATAAATACAACTAATAAATAAAAAAATAAACACATCTTACTGATCTCTGCAGTCAGTAACATTACACATAAAGTGCAAACATAATAGCAATTGTATAAACACACACACAAACACGCCTTTAAAATTTAAAGGCGTGAAATTGGACGGTCTAAGGCTAGTTCTGATTAGCGTCACCGCTGTCTCGGTGGAGTTTAATAAACTCGGTCGTCTGCTTCTTGCTATCTAAAATATAACCAGACACTGGTGTAAATTCTCGACTGTCTCATACTTCTGTTTAATAAGTTTTCTGTTTGACGTTTAGTCAGCTGTGTGAAAACCAAGGAGGAACCCAGCCGGGGGATTAATAAAGTTTTATTTTATCTAATCTAATAACTTTAATCTCAGCCAAACCGATTTACTCACGAACAAACAAAACACTGAAAAAGGCCCAACAATAACATTTTTAGGTTGTCTAAGTGACTTATATATTACGTTTAACCCGAGCAGCGAAACTCCGCGGTGATCTGAAAATGATGTGCCGGGAGTTGTGCCGTTCTCGGCCGCATCAGTAACCCTCGAGCTTCCGGCTAGCTGTTGAGCTGGTGGGTAGCAGACGCCTCTGAAAACGTTGAAGCACTTTTGCAAATATGGGATATCTTGATAAACCGAGCAGATATTTGATGTTTACGCAGCTACTTTCTCGCCTGAAAATATGTTAAAAGTTTATTTTGTGACCCAGAAAGATTAGTATGAGTAATTTTAAAACTTAGTAGCGGCCGCCATTGCTGGAAACTGGAGTTTGGCTGGGCCGCGCTATGAATTCTGGGATATGGTAGTAATTTGGACAGCCTTCGGCGCGTCGCTGTGACGTAATCGGTCTACAAATGCGGCCTCAGGAGGATGCAGCCCATGAATTTGGACATGTCCAGAGTATAATCGCAGCCTTTGCGGTTAGAAAATTGCACTTGATCATGTCGCGATATTATCGCAAATGCGATATATCGTTCAGCCCTAATCACCATATAACTCTTGAGACCAGTTCCACATAACAACTCCCAGTGACCTCCAGCAACCATTTGCCAAATGTTTAGGGAGTACCTATTTTATCCACCCTATGTTGGCCAGTTGGTCACTCAGTGGCATCTAGGCCCATGTGACTGAGGCTTTTGCACTTGATTTCTCACCTACTGCCACTAACCACTTGCCAAATGGTCATGAAATTCATTGTTCCCTAACGACTTGCCAGGCTATGTGACAGGCTCACCTAATATGGCTCTATTAGTACACACTTTTAATTTTCGTTATCTAGTTAATTGCTTTCAGAAGTTGAGATCAGTAAATTAGCAAAAAAACACGATAAGATCTTCACTCAACAACTCTCCCCTGGCAATAAATAAATAAATAATTAAAACAACCAGTGTTATTTTTCCACTACCCAATATATTAATTCTCTACATCCCTTTTATGTTTTGTTGTTAATTTGCAATCATTTTGCGGGATTTGCCACCTCACAGAATTACATTGTGCCTGCCAGAAATATATTAGAAATGCATTCTGATGCAAACACAAATAAACAAAAATCTATCTTGAATAAATATTACTATTTATTACTAGCCACCCTTAATTATTATTCATGTCTCTTTTTTTCTGAACAGTAAACGTCGTAAAAAGGTGAATCCTAATGGCAGCAGTGGAGGCAGTAATGGTGGAGGTAATGGGCATGGCCACGGTTCCAGCAGGGGCTGCGGAGGGTCAGGCCCAGGTAACGCATTGTGGTTGAGGCCAATCCATAACCTTTTACAACACCATCAGCATCAGCACTGTCGTCTCAGCAATGGCGGGCAGCACACCGTCAGCGTGGCAACCACAGAGCACGTGGGCGGAGAAGGACACATCAAAGTCGGGGAGGAACTGGAGATGAAGTCGCTTACCGTTCGGAGGGGAAGTGCAAATGGAAACAACGATAACTCGACCACTGTCACCCAGCGCGTGGGCTCATTACTCGGGCGACTGAACGGAGGGATGAACTATCCCACCATTCTGCCGTCTTTTGTGTGCAGCTATAGCAGCAAGACGCCACCCCCTCACTCAAAGCAGTGCGGTTCTTGTCTGGAGCATCCGCCGAACCACCCAGCTTCTGAGCACGCCGAGACCCTGACCAAGCTTTACCAGCTCATGGGACAGCACAGTAAGAAAACAATCACTGCACACAGACACATGGGTGGATCTCAAAATTGTAGAATCCAGAAAAATATGTATGTTGAATCTGCGTCTATGGGAATACCACACTTTACTGCTCACCATTGTTTTTCTGGTCAGAAAGATCAGAGGTGAGTCAGCTAAAGGAAGCTGCCACTTTCAGAGTGTTTAAACCACAACCAAATATCTTACAAAGATAAAAGGTGAAAAAATGAAGCTTTTCTTTCGCTATTTGTCTTCCACCGTCCTTTAAGTCTCCTTCACATTCTCTTTGCGACGCTTTAGAATTCCCTCGGGCTCCATTATAGTTTTGTCATCACACTCACTTTCATTCAATGCTCTTTCTTTTACCCTGCGTCCTCATCCCAAGCTTGACCTGAAATAGCCCGTGGCTGCTTCTGCGGTGTGTGTGTGCATGAGTCTCAAGAAGCACTTAGAGCCCTGACAGGAAATCCATGTCTCAAGTGTTAAAGTCATGAGCGCAGAGAAGTGGATAAAGGGGCAGGACTGACTGAATCAACACAGTGTGTGGGGGGAACAGTTAAAGGAGGAAAAGTATGCAGTGTTAAGGAATGTAAACAGGAATGCAGGTGTGTTATGGTATTCTGAAAACAAGTGGCTGAGGAAGGAAGAAAATATGGAGTTTATTAATGTATTCATAAAGTATGAAAGATTTAAGGCCCGCATTGAGAAGCTGAAAGAAGGCCGCCAAGAGAAAAATAAATTAGAGCAATAAAAAGAAAGAGAAGAGAGCTGGGGGAGGACACATAAAGGAGGGCTGGATTCGGGGATACCGAGAATATAACAGAGAGCAGAAAGACAGGAGCTGCGCAGAAATGGTATGAAAGACATTTCTGTTGTGTCATTAAAGGGTGAGACTAACAGTAAGCACGAGAAACTGATGTTAAGCAGCCTGAATCCTTTTGGAGAGTGAGTGCAATGCTTAAAAAAATATCACCCTAAATTGTACTCTGTAGTAAAGATCACATATTTACTCATTTGAAGGGGGATGTGTTCTGTTTGCTTTCAGCACTGTTAGGTAACTCACTATCTGCTAAACCTTATAAGGTATGGCTTTAGAGTGTGAATCATGTTTTTGGTTCCTCTTCACTTTTGGAGGACCATGTTCTTGGGAATATTTTCAGCTCTGTAGCCCTCTGATTTCACTGTAATTGTAGCCTTATTGAATAACCTTATACGATGGGATCAGTTTAAACAAAATTTTCCCCGGACAAGGGTTTTGTACCCTGATGGAATTTGCGAAGGTAATTTGTGAGTATGTCAAGAACTGGAGAAGTGTTTAAGATTATAAATGACAATAAAATACAATGAGAGCACACACAAACCTTTTTTAATAGCTCGGGGTATAGACAGTGTTGTAAACAACTTTATGTGCTGTTAAAGCTGCTTTTGAAGAGCTGACGTTTTCAGAAGTCAAGCTTTGCCTGTGTTAGTTTTCAGCCGTGCTTTGCTCTGCAGTTCCTCTGTACTGATTTTAAAAGGCTCCAGTCAGAGAACAGAAGGTGAGACGAGGCAGCCGAGATCTCAAACTGTGGGCGAGCTTGCAGTACTCACTGCGGAAACTTAATGTGTGCTGGCCGCGTGCTGAAAAGGACGGCCCTTCAGCACAAAATGCAAAATTTCACTTATGTTAATGTCTTCGAGCTGGGTCGTTATACCACAAGGTTTGTCTCTTTGTCTCTTTATGTTGTCCTTATAAAAAAGTCGACCACATAAACGTGTAGAAGCACTAATTTTTACTCCCCTCCAACTGTTCCACTTTTACAACAGTAAGCTTAACAAGCACCAGCAAGTGCTTTGCAGTAAAGGACTCGCCAATGATTCCCGGTGCTTTATACTACATAGAGTTGGTCCTACTTTGCTAATGGGGACTTCAGGTCTTTTATCTTTTCTATTATTTATAGTTTTGATAAAGAATACACTTGGATCAAACGTAAATCAAAGCTAATGTCGAAATATATGATGTGCTTTAGTAGTAAAGATGCAAATTAGATCCTAACTTTCATTGATTTCTTAAGTTGTCTAATAATATCACCATACCTACTTACAGATGATCCCTGCTTCAAATGTGTAATTTTAAGAAAGTTTATTTTTATATTTACATTTAAAAACTTGATTTATTTACATTGATTTACTTGATTTACAGCAGGATATAGAATATATAATGTTAGAGTCGGACCGAAATAGGACTGATGCTGATACTTGGTGGTATTAAAAAGCTGATATATTGGCCAATATTTTCTTTTCTTTCAGACACACAAATATAAAAAGATTTCATTAAAAAATGTGTGTTGTTCTTATTTACGCACTTACACTCGATAAGACTAAACTTGGATTAGCTGTTTGTTTGCGGTGTTCAAAACATGTTGTAAACTGGGGAGCTGAGCGCCCTCTGGTGGACAGACTGTACAATGGCAGCATTCATATCGTGCTTGAAGGGTGTTTCTCTTGTGGCCTTTTTTTTAAACTTTAAAAATGTTCAATTAATTGCTGTTATAAATATCAATACCAATATACTGGGAAGTCGATATTAATTTAATATAATTTGTAAAAAAAAATTACCAAACCAAAACATGTTTGCTCATTAAAGATAAACACATAGGACAGTTATAGAAACTCCTTCAGCAATGTCTGACCATCATCACCCGTTCTTCCTTTCAGGTCGCCAGCGGCTGCTCTACCAGCTGGCGGGTATGGTGCCCAGCCCTCTTCTCTTGGAGCTACTTAGCTGCCCTTTGTGTGCCAGCAGCCTGGAGACCTTGGAGCTGGAACTGGGAGACCTAGAGGGAGGCAAGGGAGAGGCAGATGGACTACACGACTTCCCTCAGGTCAGAATGGATGGTTGTGGACTAATGATGATTTTAAACCTTGATGATTAATTCACAAGTGTTGATTAGACATATAATGATGATGAGCATGGTATATAAATAAATAAATACAATCTTTTAGTCTTCAAACCTAACACAGTGTTGTATTTGTGGATTATTTTGCATAGCGCCTAAAACTACAGTAATTAAAAAGCACAAGACGTCCTTGTTGGTGTTTTGACTTATTGTATCCAAAATCTTGTATCCAGGGGGCCGATGTGAGAGGAGTGAGGGGTCGGAGCAGACGCCGTGGGGTTGTTGAATACGAAAATGGAGTGGTTCGTGCCTGGAGGGACCTCAGGGAAAAACTAAAGAGGATTGTGGAAAGTAAATACTTCAACCGCGGGATCATGATCGCTATTCTTGTGAATACTCTCAGCATGGGAATAGAGTACCACGAGCAGGTAAGACACGGGGGATAGGGTGTCGGGCGGATTTCGCTTTTCTGGGAATATGACACAAATCAGTGGTTTAAAGCTAAGAGGACTACTGGTGACAGGAGTTTAGTGAAAACGGGTAGCAAGTGTGTTTAAACAAATGCCTTTTTATGGTTCGTTCAGTCTGGGAGTCTGAATGAGAGGAAACGAGAGTTAGAGATGGAGGCAGAGTGAAGAGGGCTGAGGGGCTGAAGGAAATAAAGGGAAGGAGGGGGGTGGAAGGAGTAGCACCCACTCGTTTCCTCTTTCTCACACATAAATTACACGTCCAGGCACTGTCACACACTCCAGACTCACAGTTTCGACTTTATCCTATGTGGCCAACATCTGGAAAGTTTTACATTAAATAATACCATTGCTCTTTCCCTTCTCCGGTGTCACACGGACACATTTATGTAATGATATTTCACATTTACACATAGGAGCTGTTTCACTTCCCAGCAGGTCTGGAAATGGCTACAAATTCAAAGAAGAGATTCTGGTGCATGAACAAAGTTCATTCCCTTCTTTCCTCTCTCTCTGTGTCTCCATGTCTCCCTCTCCAGGGGGATGTGTGTGCGTGTGTGCGCACATGTGAGTGTGTTTCTATCTTAGTGGCATAAACATAAGGAGCGACTAGAAGAACCATGGCCTTTTTAGGGCAATGACACACACATACACACACTCAAGCACACACATACACATGAAGCGAAGTGTTAAATACGAGTTCCTCCTCCCTTCGGTAGTCATCATCCCACATATGTTACACCTCGCCAACTTTTTGAGACTATGAGTGTAGCTGCGTGCGCGCGGAGAGGTGTATAAATGTGGGAGGCATAGTGCAGACTTTGTATGTGTGTAGAGACACAAAGAGAGAGGAAAAGAGAACAAGGGAGGCGATCAATGCTTGTTTTGGCTGCATTTAGATTTCATTTTAGAAATAGGCCGAACGTAAAATCGAGGTGTAAACTAACGTGCGCATAGTTTTCACACATGGAGCGTGGCACCCATCAGATGAGGTGCTGAGCTGATCTTTAACCTCACAAATTTCATTACAAATTAAATTACAAATTAGCGGGCCTTGATTGCAACATAAAAACTGTGTCTCTTGTTACTTAATCAAAGGTGGTTTGAGAACAACAAATGCAATTTGTGCAATTTTAAACGTACCTACTTAATTCTCATAAGAAATAACAGGTTTCTGGTTACTTTGGTTCACATGTGAAAGATTTTTTTATGTGCATAACGTTCATGTATGTTACAGTTGTATTAATCCTGTCCCTGATTAACATTCACGGGTTCACCGTGTAAAATTAAAAACATAATAGATGTTAAGGTACACTGCGTAACTGAGTCCACATGATTAGGCTTAGATTTTTACAGGGCTGGTATTACGATAATCAATGTTTTTTTTCTGTACACTGCTTTGTACGGTGTGAGGTATGCAAGTCTCTGTTTTGCTTTTTGTCCTCTTGTTCCTAAGGGCAAGGTCATATGCAGAGCTGTGTTCAAAATTCTACACTCGAAATGCCTCCTTGTGGGTACTGAGAGTATTTCATTTTGATTGATCACCGCGTTGGTCAAATGTAAGGGTGGAAGTAGAAAACGGCATCTAAAGCAATAGTCCAGAGTGCTCGATGGGGACCATAAAACAAATTGATATACGCTTAAGAGCTTGTTATAATTGTTAAACCTCTCAGTTTCAAATGATTGCAGCAATACAGAGTCGATTGTTTCATGAGGCTGACGACTCAAAGGCACCTTCACTGTCGTTATTAATATGAAGAAAAGTGCTTTTTTCAGCTTTTCCAGTCCAGTTTTGTTTTTTATTTGCCCAACAACTTAAAAATGCTTTTCTTTGAAGGTGAAAGGAGTAGCATATGTAGCTTTTGCTGTGGCGTGAACTCAAACCCAGGCCCTGTTGTGTAGCCTTGGGCGTGCAGGGATCCCACTCAACCAGGTTAGCTGTAGCGGCACCCACAGCTCTATACCCTGGAGTTGTTTTCATTTATTTTATTCTACCGTGTCAAACATAGTGTGCTGTCCTTTTTCAACATGCTGTTAAGTGGTACACAGACTGAATAAGAATCATCTGCAAAATTCTTTTTCACTTCTCCAGTGTAAAGACGGAGGGCCACTGAGGTACTGAAAATGCCATTAAGTCCAGTGTTAAACAATAATACATGTGTCTAGTACTATATTTGCCCAAGACAAACGCTTCCTGACAGCTCTTTTGAAGTTTTATTGAATTTATTTTAGGCTTTTCGTGGGATGTTTTGTCTTTGAAAAAAAACAACAACTTGTATTCTTTCTCTCACCACACAAGACACCAGCAGTTATATTTGAGTCCCTTGACATTACTACTGTGCCTCCCCCCC
>NW_005187533.1:1540918-1551369 GCF_000239375.1 Pundamilia nyererei | reverse complement strand
GAATCTCCGCGTTAACTCACAAGCTCATCAGCAAAAATGCTGTATAATTTGTTAATTTGTTACACAACCCTGTTCTTACTCCACATTACTAAACGCAATTCATATTGATAATGGGCTTACAATCATAACAGCTTTAGCAGCAAGCATTTAAACTACTGTCAATCTAGCACTGTATAACACAAGTACTATCAGTGGGTACGCATGATATTGACAGAGATGTACCATACATACATTTTTCGGCAGTTGTTAAGGTCAGCAAAGAAGTACACTATGTTGCCAAAAGTATTCACTCACCCATCCACATCAACAAATTCAGGTGTAGGCCTACCAATCACTTGCTACATACCGCTAAACTTCATGTGGCGTTCAGATGAGCTCAAGGACAGTGTGTCAAGAGCTTTATGGGATGGGTTTACATGGCCGAGCAGCTGCATCCAAGTCTTACATCACCAAACACAATGCAAAGCGTTGGAAGCACGCCGCCAGTGGACTCTAGAGAAGTGGAGATGTGCTCCTTAACTGATGAATCACACTTCTCCATCTGGCAATCTGACAGACGAGTCGGGGTTTGACAGTTGCCAGGGTAACGGTACATGTCTGACTGCATTGTGCCAAGTGTAAAGTTGTGTGGGGTTGTTTGCCAGTAGTTGGGCTCAGCCCCTTAGATCCAGTGAAAGAAACTCTAAATTCTTCAGCATACCAAGAACTTTTTGGACAATTTCATGCTCCCAACTTCTTGTGAACAGCAGTGCAGAAACCAAGGTCCATGAGGACATGGATGAGTGAGTTTGGTGTGGAGGAAGTTGACTGGCCTGCACAGAGTCCTGATCTCAACCTGATAGAACGCTTTTAGGATGAATTAGAGGAGACTGCAAGCCAGGCCTTATCAGTGTCTGATCTCACAAGTCCACTTTTGGAAGAATTGTCAAAAATTCTTGTAAACACACAGCCTTTCTAGAAGAGCTGAAGCTCATAAGCTGCAACATGTGAGCTGACATCATATTAAACTCTGTGGATTAAGAATGGGATATCACTAAATTTCCTATGCATGTGAAGGCAGATGAGTGAATACGTTTGGCAATATAGTGTATGTATATTAGCGTTGTCAGTGATACTCATAAATATGGTCTATCTGTTATGGGCCTGGGGGTTTGGGTCTACTGCTTGTTGACTCCCACATATGCAGAGAGTCACAAGTGGTGTTAATAAGTCTTCCTTCTGTGGCATGAGAACTAAAATCTATCACAAGCTAAAGAGTTTCACAAACTGTGAGGGAGAGTAGAGAGAATTTATGGTTTCAGTCATGTGGGGATCATAAATATTCATTACGTGTGAATTTTGGGACTGCACAATGCTTGTTAGCAAAGACTCTTGATACTTAGCAAGTAAAACGAAATGTAATAAAAAGGCTGGTGGTTGAAGGGCTATTTTTTAAGAGCATTTAATGTTCGTGCAGGAGAATGATGTGAGACTGAGGTGCAATGTTGAAAGTCCACATTCACATACGCGCTATTACAATGGATTTGTAATAATGTAACAATGGTTCTCCAGCAGACTCGCAGACAAACAACAGACTTGCAATGCTT
This sequence comes from Pundamilia nyererei, assembly GCF_000239375.1. Taxonomy (NCBI): domain Eukaryota; kingdom Metazoa; phylum Chordata; class Actinopteri; order Cichliformes; family Cichlidae; genus Pundamilia; species Pundamilia nyererei. The sequence goes on along the minus strand of NW_005187533.1, from coordinate 1,549,783 downwards.
TAGTTAGTTTGTCCTGATGAGACGCAGTGTATGAACTCAGGATGTGGCACCAGAAAATTTACTGGAGCACAAAAATGCAGAATTTTTAATACAAGATTAGACGTTTTACAAGAGGGCCTCGGTTAAATCTTTGCTGGATCACTGAGTGTAATGTGGTAAGTGAAGTAGATTAGCAGTTATAGATTGGTGTTGGCCCTATATTGATTGATAGGGCCTGGCTGCAGCTCTGATGTTGACTGATAATGTCTCAGCTCATGGCACAAAGGCTTGGAGGTAATACAGTGGACTTACTAACTATCTTGCTTCTTCATTCTTTTGTTTTCCTTCCTGCTTTATCTCCCATGCCCTCCTCCCCCCTCTTCTTTTCTTTTGCATTCTCTTTCTTTTGCTCCATCCAGCCCGAGGAACTGACTGATGTGTTAGAGATCAGCAACATCGTTTTCACCAGCATGTTTGTCCTGGAGATGGGTTTCATGCTGCTGGCTTTCGGCTTGTTTGGATACATCAGGAACCCATACAACATCTTTGACAGCATCATTGTTATCATCAGGTAGTATTTATCCGTGCTGTTTTGTCTCCACGTAGAGAAGAAAGTGCAGAGAGACCAAAGCAATCAGTAGCAGACAAGTAACAGTTGGAGGTATAGCGTGTGTCTAATTTCTCACCAACTTGAGGTTTCAGTTGTCAGGTTCAGTGCTGTAGCATCTCTTCTGTTGGTAAGATTGTCACAGTCATAAGGGAACACACGTCACTTGCTGCCTCAGCAGACTCCTTACTCTGTCAGTTGAGGTTTGCAGTGTGGCTCTCATTTAGCTTTGGGCCTTTCAAACTGTGATGTTCGGTTACTTTTGCTTTTGAAATAGAATTAGCTTTCTAATCACTACAGGTAATCCTGTTACTACTGGTGAGCCACTTTAAAACACACATGTAATTACCTCTGCCAAGGATGTCGTGTTTTTGGTAGTGTGTGCATGCGTGTCATCATTGTGCCTGCAAACATGTTAGCTCAACAACTTTTAGATGAATTTCAATAAAACTTTGTAGGGTTGTAGAGTGGAATCATATTAACAGTCGATTCAAATTTGGCTTAAAACTTCAAAGTAAACATAATGATTTAGTGGTTGAAAATTGACATAATTCTTATAGATAAGGTATTTAGTTTAACATATAGAAAATAACATATTAGAATAAAATGAAATAAAATATGTCACATTTCACCTTTGACCTCTCCTTCAAGGTCAATAGATTGATTTGAATGTCAAAGTGATAATAACTAATAATAATAATAATAAATAAGTCTTATAGCTCTATTTATAGTTAATGATGTAACTATATATTATTAACTATATATGGAGATTCTAAATGTCTCATTATTTTATTATGAGTTTGTTATGTACATTACAGTAACAGGTTATAACTGTTTAAATACATGAGCAATGTTCCTGAATAAGTGTAAATGTATATATATTTTTGAAAAAATATATGATTTTTAAAGTAACTTTAAAAAGAACAAATAAAATACAATAAATATATAAAAAGATAATATATTTGGTTAAAAGTAAACACTCATGCTGTGCGATACTGCAAATTTTGGTATTGATCCAATAAAAAGTAAATACAGGGTCAGTAGTGCCAATACCTATACTGTTACCGATATTTTGAACTTATAAAGGCAGCTTTTGTAGGTGAGAGCAGTGTGTCATGATTTATGAGATGAATCATCAATTTGGGGAATAGACATAAACTATCAATCCTATGTTGTTAATATCGACCTGATATCAGTACCACCATTGGTATTGATACTATGGATATTTGGATCGATCTGGCCACCTTTAGTACTGCCTGGAAAGTGAGCAGCCTTGGTGGAGGTTTGTCCTCTTGTTTTGCTTTGTTTATGTGTTTTTTCACAAACAAATTGACTGAAGTTGTCCAGTATTTTAATACTTTGTTGTGGGTTGTTCTCAGTGTGTGGGAGATAATTGGCCAAGCAGACGGTGGGCTGTCAGTCCTGCGAACGTTTCGTCTGCTACGAGTTCTGAAGCTGGTTCGCTTCCTACCCGCTCTGAGGAGACAACTCGTAGTGCTGATGAAGACAATGGACAATGTGGCCACCTTCTGCATGCTTCTCATGCTTTTCATCTTCACTTTTAGGTAGGGGCTAAACAGATTTAACATTTTTCCCACCTGTCTCTCTTCAGGCTACTTTCTAGTGATGGAATATTGATGAGTATTAATGCAAACATCCAAATGAATATGTCTGCATTTCCTTTTTCTCTGCAGTATACTGGGCATGCATCTTTTTGGGTGTAAATTTAGTTTTCGCACAGAGACTGGAGACACCATCCCTGACCGAAAGAACTTTGACAGTCTGCTCTGGGCCATTGTCACTGTGTTCCAGGTTAGTTTCTGACTTACACTGTGCAACACTATAAGTTTGAATTATCTATAAGTTGGCTTTTGCTTTCCTATTTTTATGTCACATTGTCCAAACTGTGCATGACGATAACAAAATACGAGCTTACCTGTATCTACAGCTATAATATACATATACTGTAGGCATCCATTATAATAACCTGTCCGTGCCGCCTCTGCTTCAGGGAAAAACAGAAAGAGACAGATATATAGGAATAACCACATGGCCTATATAAATTGCTTAGGGAGGGTTCTGATGAAATTACAGATAAGGTGGTGAACTGAAGCCTCCATCTTACAAAGAACTGAAATAAATAAAAATTACTGCACATGTCCTCACATGTTATTGGTGGCATGGAGTCTGACACACTATTCTAAATGTCTAAATCAAATGTCAAAGTCAGTCTAGAGTGTGTTCGCGCGCACGCGTGTGTGTGTATATATTGCATATTTCTGCCAAGCGTCTTCTCTTGGTCCAATGCTGTAGAAAATTCTTCCCCCAGAATCTCTCTTTCACTATCACTTCTATTTTTTGCTCTCCCTCCCTGTGGAGGTTGTTCAATCGCACATGGATTGTCCTCTTTTCTATACTGGATGCCTCAGCATAAGACTAGAACACATAATGCAGAGCACTGTCTCACTTTAGTGCTGAAGAAGCATTTTGCCCTGAACTGACTGTCATACGCTTGCAGTAGTTTTCTGGAGTAGCTACAGTACACACAAATGTATGCATGGCACATACAGTGGGGGGAATAATTCTTTGATCCCTTTGTAAGTTTACTCAGAAAGAAACGAACAAGCTCCAAAAATCCAGAAAATAAATTATGTAAAAAATTATAAATAAATTTTCCCCTCATTTAGTTAAATATATGTATTTGATCCCAAACCCAACCCACAGATTACAGTCAGTCAATTACAGATACTACTGACCTCAGCTCATCATGACTATAAAGCACACCTGTCCACAGAATCAGTTTCTTCCATCACAACCTCAACACCACCAGAGGCACAGCCACACAGTTGTTAGAGGACATCAGGAATAAGACTGCAGACCAGCACAAGGCTGGAATGAGCTACAAGACCATTAGCAAAAAGGTGATGAGAAGGTGACAACCGTTGGTGCCATTATTCAGAAGTGGTGGAATTATAAAATGACCATCAATCGTCCTCATGATCATGAGAAAGGTGGTAGACATCCCAAATGATCTGAAGGCAGTTGGGACCACGGTCACCAAGAGCACCTTTGGTAACACACTACAGTAGTGGATTGAAGTCTTGCAGTGCCCACAAGGATCCCCTCCTCAAGAAGACACATGTACAGGCCCGTCTTAAGGCGGCTAGTAAAACAAATGATTCAGAGAAAGCTTGGGAGAAAGTGCTGTGCTCAAATGACACCAAGGGTCTTTGGCATCAACTTGACCCGCCATGTTTGGAGGAAGAGAAATACTGAGTATGACCCAGAAAACACCATCCCTACAGTTAAGCACAGAGGTGGGAACATTGTGCTTTGTGGCTGTTTTTCTGCTAAGGGTGCAGGATGACTTTACTCCATTAAGCCAATGGACGGGTCTGTGTACTGTCCTAAAGCATACAGCACCACCAAGTCAGGAAACAAGTGGCTAAAGAAGAAGTGCATTAGGGTCATGAAGTGGTCCAGCCAGTTTCCAGACCTCAGTCCTATAAAAAAAAATCTGTGGAGGGAGCTGAAGCTTTGAACTGCCAATCAATTTATAACTTTTATGTTTTGTGTGTACATATTTATGTATACACACACACACACATACATACAAGCACAGTGAAGTAGGAGGGCAGAGATGGAGCTTGCAGACATGCAAACACATGTAGACTCACAAACTTCCCATGTTAACCTATAGACAAACAGTATATGAAAATGAAGTATTTCGCCAGTAAAAGCAGCCGAGCATTTCATGTCTTCATGTTAATTTCTGCCAATGTCTAAGGCTTGAACTTCGTATCCCCACTTTTAGTTTAATATCTCTAAACCTCACATCTTCCCTGTCCTGAATTTCTCCTTCTCCTTTCTTGTTAATGTGTGTGTAAATCTCTGTGTGTGCCATTCATTTCATAGATTCTTACCCAGGAGGACTGGAATGTGGTGTTGTATAACGGCATGGCTTCTACCTCTCCATGGGCGGCTCTCTACTTCGTTGCTCTTATGACATTTGGCAACTATGTGCTCTTCAATTTACTAGTGGCCATCTTGGTTGAAGGCTTCCAGGCTGAGGTGAGAAGAACTCGGACTCGTTGGTTTCTACATACAATAAAGGGTTCAGTATTTTTGGATTGTACTGGTTTATGAGCGGTCACCATTTTCCAGTATGCTACTTGTAGGCTTGTTTTACATTTTCAAAGCTGGTAATAAGGCACTCATATTGGTGCACATAATGTTCATAAAAGACAAAAGTCCTTTTCATTCCCTGCAAATTTCCTGTAGTTTAGCATAGTAAAGCCTTTGAAGAACATAAAAAGGAAGGGGAATTTCCCAGTCACTATCAGTCCTTTATCATTCAACCATGTGTACCCAGTGTATCTTTGGAGCGATTTAATTTGCTCATGGTCTGGGTGTTGATTGAAAAAAATTTTCCCCGTGATGTTAAAGTCAAAACAAAATGGGAAGCCAATACAGAAATATCATTGTTGTCATGTATGCATGTGTTACAGGGTGACGCTAATCGGTCAGAGTCAGATGATGACAAGAAATCAGACAACTTTGATGAGGACGAGAAGATAGAACAGTTCAGAGACACAGGTAGTGGTGTTTTCATGATATTCCTTTTCTGCTTTTACAGCTGATTGATCAGTAAAAACTGTAGTGAAAGTGGCAGGAGAAATAAAGCAATATGAAGCATTATAATATGCTCTATAACTCTCCTCCACAGAGCTAAAGCTCTCACTGATGATGACAGGTAATGGTCACATTGACCCTCGTGGCTCTATGGCTCCTCCCATAATCATGCGCACAGCAGCCACACCCATGCCTACACCTAAGAGCTCTCTTGGACCTGAGTCCATCCTCGGGGATGAGCTCATGTACATAGACGGAGCACCTCAATATAGTGAGGTAGGACTGGGTTTTCCTGAGGCAGGGGTCGGTCACCCAGAGTCCCGACGGGGAAGCTCAACATCAGTGGAGCCATACGATCCGCCTTCTCTGGTAAGTTATATGAAAGTCTTCATGTAAATACCATGTACAGTACAATATCTTCAGTTAATCATGAGTTAATTATTCCTGGTGGACTCACTGAAGATTCAGTAGATGTTATGAGGCTTGTTCTTTTATTTGAAAATCCATTTTCCTTATTGCTGATTCAAAATAAAAAAAACTCACATTAACAGTTTTTTTAAAAAGGGTAGAAGATATGAGACCAGCTTCATATGTGCATACCCAGTGGTTTCAAATGGAGTACCAAATATGGCCTAAAGAGCTAGTGAGCCCAGTGAGGTAATACTAGAACTAATCACAAGCTTCAAATGTTTCATTTCACAGAAACCAATCAGATCCACTTATGTCATATTTGTGACATTTAGCAACACCAGTTCTGTGAATTCTAATCTGAGTGAGAGAATAGCTATGATTCAGTCAGGCTTTAGGGATGCTTGACTTAGCTGAATTGATTTAACATTAATATATCATTTTCACTGGCGTATACACATATGCAGAAGGGAGCGGTGGTTTGGGAAGGTAGTCTCTGAAGGGGGCATGCTCATTTAACCACATTTACAGCTGCAAGTCACGTAATTAGGAGGTCAGTGTGACACAAGGAGAGCGAGTATTCCAAAACTGGAAAATAATTTGGCCACAGAGAGCCAATCATAGTCCTGTGTTACATGAGCGGGAACAAAAAACTGTTTGTAACTAAAGCATTTGGTCAAGTCTCAATTTTATGTCTATGAAATGTAGTTCACAGCTTGCTAATTTAACAACATTGAGAGAGATTGTGGGAAAAGCAGTATTCAATATGATAATTACTGTCTCAACGGTTGAGAACCATAATGAAAATTAGGCTAATAAAAGCCCTTGTTTGAGAGACTCATCAGAAATTTTACTGTGGAAGAGTGGGAAAAAGTATGAGAACATATGAAACGTTGTCAAATTTGAAATGATGCTACTCTCAGCAGATGATGAAAAGTTTTAACTGTTAGCCTTTTAAAAGCTGCTGGAACCGACATTCATTTTCACAACCACACATTACGCTCGCCCCTATTTTCTGTCTCATCAGAGCCTCTCTAGTCCCGGGCGGCGTTCTCCTCTTCCTCCCCGTGGCTCTGGAAGCTCATGGGGAAGTCGACGCTCCAGCTGGAACAGCCTGGGAAGGGCACCGAGCCTCAAAAGGCGAGACACCAGCGGAGAGCGGGAGAGCTTGTTGTCTGGGGAAGGTGGAGAGGATGAGGATGCCAGGGATGGCAAAGTGGAGGCAGGGGGAAACAACAGACTAAAGCCGGGGTCCTTGGAACTGCTGCAGGCGTCTACTCTCTGCCCTTCTGTGGTAGCAGACTATGGTGACTGCAATGGGAGGACCGTGACCTACAACCCGAACGTGAACTCCGACCCCAAAGAAGACTCCTCCCCAGAGGACGATTTGGACGATGATGTAAGTGGCATTTGGTTGTTTCGTTTACTCTGCGGCTCGTTTTTACAATTAAATACAGATGCTCGTGGATGGATTTTGAAATGTTATGTAAATTCCTAATCTGTGCTCTCTGTGACTCTGTTTACACATTTTATTTCATTTTCTTCTCTCCTCTTGCAGTTCTCCCCTTCTGCCCTTTGCGTTCACTTACTTTTGTATATAAATTAGAGTGTGCATTTTGTGTTCACACTGCAAAGCCTGGAGGGACACTAATTGTCATGCCTTAATTGATTAGTTTAGGCACTAATTGTTTTCTCAGTGGGTACAAAACAACTTGAGTACATGCAATCAGCACACTTATATATTTGTGCGTGGAAAACCTGGAGAGGCCCCCTTCCACTTCCCCCTCCTTGGTGGTTTTGGATGACCTCTTACGCGACAGTGTTCATGGGTTTATTGGCTCCAAATTGAGTTCATAATGCCATGAAATCCGCAGAAACAAAAGCCCTCTCCCCCGGCGAAGTGGATAAGTGAGGCTTAATACAGACAGTGTATTGATACATGGGTGTGTGTTTCAATGCACACTTGGAAGGGTATACACTGCGTGTGTGCACACGTTGTGCCAACTGAGGTGTGCACATACACGTTCTTCTCTGTGAGTGTCTATCTCAGATTATGGGCTTCGACTCCAAGGAGAGCTGAGCGGTTGGTTCTTGTCACAGGCGCACACACGCAGGATACGCCCAGATGCACACGTGCTCACATAATGGGCAGCCTGCCAAATAAGCAGTTTCTGAGAGGCCTAACTTTGGGTTGTTTTTAATTAGAATCCTGAAGTGCAGAAGCTGCGCACCTAAGCTTTCTTCTGTTTGTTTTATTACAAACTTTAATGAGTTTCAAAACACTTTCTATTGAGCTTGTGGCCTAGCTAAGTTGGAGGTCTGCCTGTTATAGTCCCAATTATCTCCCTTTACTTATGCAATGAAACACGTGTTTACTATGCCCCCATAGATTTAAGTGCAGAACGGCTAACATCAGCAACACCGTGGAAACTCGGCTTAAAGCCGTGCATTGCTTCTCTCTAATAGGATCTGCAGTGTAATTGTTGACGGGTTGTGCACATTAGAGTCGTCATAATACAATTTTACTTTTAACTGATAAACATAATATATAGTTTTGGCAATGACATTTAGCAGCATTCAGTTATATAAAAAGCTCTTGGGCTTACGCAGTTTCTTCACCTTCAAGGATTTTTTTGCATGATTTAATGTTCTAGCTGATCTTCAGTCGGGGTTTAAGGAGTGCACGCAGAACAAAAAGTAATAACATTTTTATTGCTCGGATTATACAGATTGCATGCATAGTTTGTGGAGCAGCTGTCTATTTTTAGAGAGGAGCGCATCGTCCTTTTAGTAGCCTTGCTTCTAATCTACAACAATCTCAGCATTAATTAAATATTTATCAGTTGCGTTAGCTTCGATGTGTATATTAATATGTGTAAAAATGTGAAAAAGTATATCTGCCAGAATACTGAACCTTTAGATTTGTAAGACAAACCATTTGGAGTTTTTCACTGGGTGAGATTTGACGCACTTAGCTTTGACTGTAGCAGACATGACGGTAACAACAGTAATAAACATTTCACCAAATGCAAAGGTGACACCTATAGTTGGTTCGGAGATATTGACAGAGAAAGTAGTTTTGTTGTTGGTGTTAATGATGTTGATGTGCAACCATCGTTTTCTGCAGGCTTCTTTTTGCTACTGGACCAGGAAGGAGTTCCATAACATGAAGCCCCGATGGTGCAAAGAGCATGAAGACTGGACGCTGTACCTGTTTTCTCCAGAGAATCCGTAAGACA
>NW_005187533.1:1526774-1540898 GCF_000239375.1 Pundamilia nyererei | reverse complement strand
CACACACACACACACACACACACACACACACACACACACACACACACACACACACACAGTAGTCTTTTCATCCTTGCATTCATATCTTGGAGATTTACCCTAATCCTGTAGGATCACAGTTACTACACTTACACTAATCCTAACCCGAACCTAACCCCAAACTATTTATACTAAGACACAATGATTTACATTTTCAGCATTAGCTTGTGTTACCAAAGTGTGATTGCACTGGCAGATTTATGTCCCACCAGCATGAGTTTCACACACACACACGGATCCATACGAAGAATTCAGTCCGTTCTGTTGTCACCCTCTGCCATCCATTTTTCTGCTTACTCACTGGCCTATTCCTCTCTGGTTCTTCTTTTTTTAATTTAACTATTTCTGTCTCTTGTATTTTTTACTGAATTCTCACTATTATTTATTTGATTATCAGTTTTAATAAATGATGGATATTTTATTGTTTTATCAGAGTTGCGTGTATGTTTGTCTGTGTTTTTTTATTTTTTTTAATTTACTGTTTTTGGGGGTTTTTTTAGGTTCCGTATGTGGTGCCAGAAAGTGATCTCTCACAGACTGTTTGACCACATAGTTCTAGTTTTCATCTTTCTCAACTGCATCACCATTGCTCTGGAAAGACCTGATATAAAAAATGACAGCACGGTAAGACACACACGCACAGCCAATACACACCTGGACTGTTTTATTTAGTTTCTATCTCTTATAACTGATCCTTAATTAAGTAAGAGAAACAGGCAAAATTTCCTCTGTTATATGTGATGCTTTGATGCTTTTTATCCCTTCCATTGTTACCTGTAGTAACAAAGGTTTCTTGCTTGGGCTTCACATACACTCAGCTTGTGCTTTAGTCTGGGTGCTGGGGTCTTTCACTACATTCACATAGTAAAAAAGAAAGTACACACTTTTTAAATTCTAAGGTTTTAGATATCTGCAAATAATGTGGTCCTTAACAGTTCTTAAAATTAGGCAAATACAACCTCAGATATGAGGTTGTCCATTAACAGTTAACACATTACATTAACAATGTCTTAGACTCTGCAAGCCTCAGTTAACATTTCAAATGTTAAAGTTAATGAAGGTAGAGTTAGAAAAAAGCCAAAGAAGCATGTCTTGTTTGGAAGGGTTGCCTGGAGAAAGGCTATTTTCTCTAAAAAGAACATGGCAGCATGGTTTAGGTTTGCAAAGCTCCATCTGAACAAACCACAAGAATCCTGGAACAGTGTCTCTTGGACAGATAAGACCAAAGTGGAGCTGTATGGCCATTATGCACAGTGCCACGTTTGGTGAAAACCAAACAGAACATATCAGCAAAAACACTCCATAGCGACTGTCAAGCACGGTGTTGGGGTGGTGACTTGTGCTTCTTTTGCTGCCACGAGACCTGGCCACCTTGAAGCCATTGAGTCAAAGATGAACTCTGTATACCAAAGTATTCTAGAGTCATCTATCCTGCAGCTAAAGCATTGTCCAAATTGCTTAATGGAAAAAAATCTACAACAGAAAGGCTGAAAAAGAAAAGAATCAAGGTGCTACAATAATGTATTTGTTTTCAACTTTGTCAGCTTTGCCTTCATTTTCTATTTTCCAAAGTAAATTAGTAAAAGCAAAGAATTACAAAACATTTATTCACAATATATCACATTATGTGCTTTTTGGTGCTTGATTGATGATTATTTGCAGAAAGCTTGGAAAAAAATTGTCACTAACCGCTGTGTGAGGCAAGGAAGGACAAGACCCGAATGCAGGGCTCTCAGGCAGAACGTGAACTCAAAAACAGCTTTATTGCCAGATTCACAAAAAAACATTAGCTAAACTGGGAAGGAGCTAGAAACTAAAATAAACAGACAGCACACAGCATCGAGGGATGGCAACAGACAGAAGGAGATACAGACAATATTTCAAGAGGGTGTCAGGGCAGGAAACACCTGGGGAACACAGCTGAACATAGTCTGACTGAAGAGGCAGGGGAGCCACATTACATTACACATACAGGACAGATGACCATGAGAATAAAACAGGAAAAAGACGGGCCAGACACAGGAAGACAGGGAACACAAACACTGAGGTGAGACTGGCAAAAAACAGGGAGCGAGGGACAGAGACTTGAGCTTTATAACCAGACGTGACCACACACAGGGGACGCAGGGGAGGACCCACCAAGAGACTAATACCGACTGGACACAGAAGGGAACAAAATCAAACAAGAACTATGAACTAGAAACATAATAAAACCGAACATTAGCATATCAATAGTTGGGTTGAAGACCGAGGGCCATGATAAAAATCATTTTATTAAAGTGTACAAGAGCTGAAAGAATAAAACTCCAGAGTTTAAAACCTTTAAAAAGACACATTTTAGACTGATGCTAGATACTCTGTACTCTGTAGTGTGATGTGGCGTGTGCTACATGGTATGTGGGCTGAAATATAATATCACTCTCTTCTTTAGGAGCGACATTTCCTGAGTGTGTCCAACTATATTTTCACTGTGATCTTCCTAGCAGAGATGGCCATTAAGGTGAGAATCATTTCCTTTTCTTTCTTCTGTAGATGAACCTTTTTCTATTTTCTACTGGATCTAGATTATTGTGATTACTGCCTTGTGTACAGCTTAATTTGTATTTTAATAATTCCCAGGTTGTAGCTCTTGGTTTCTGCTTTGGGAAGCAGAGCTACCTCCAGTCCAGTTGGAACATTCTGGATGGTGTATTGGTGTTTGTGTCTCTGATTGACATTTTGGTTTATCTGGCCTATCATGGTGAAAACAAGATCCTGGGAATTCTGAGAGTACTTCGCCTGCTACGAACACTTCGCCCACTGAGGTACATGTTGGATTTTCTTTTGTATGTGGATACTGTCTTCTCACCTTTTGGAGGGTTATAGTGTAGTGGTTTGCATATTTGCCTAAAGTACAAAAGATCCATATGTTGATCCCAGGAAGACACACAAGGAATCTAGAGTAAATATCTGCTTAATCATGTGCACATTTGCAGTGCTACTTTATATCGTCAAAAGTATTTGCTCGTCTGCCTTCACACATATACACTTCACTGACATCATATTATTAATCCATAGGCTTTAATATGATGTCAGCCCACTCTTTGTTCTGGGAAGACTTTCCACAGGGTTTAGGAATGTTTGTGGGAATTTTTGACCATTCTTACAGAAGTGTATTTTTGTGCACTGGTTTGCAGTTATATTGGAACAGGAAGGGGCCAATCCCAAATTGTTCCCACAAAGCTGGGAGCATGGAATTGGCCAAAATGTCTTGGTAAGCTGAAACATTAAGAGTTCCTTTCACTGGAACTAAGAGGCAGAGTCAAACTCCTGAAATACAACCGCACACTTGGCACAGTGCAGTCAGACAAGTACCGTTCCCTGAGCAAACGCCAAACCCATACATTCGTCACTCTAGAGAACCCATCTCTAGTGCTCTAGAGTCCTATGGTCCTATGCTTTACAAACACTGCATCCGATGCTTTACATTGCACTCGGTGATGTATGGCTTGGTTACAGCTGCTCGCCATGGAAATCCATGGATAAAGCTCTCTTCACACTGTTGAGCTAATCTGAAACCACATGAAGTTGGGAAAGTTGGGAATCTCAGTGCACGATGCGACTCAGTATTTGCTAACCCTGCTCTGTGAGCCTACTACTACCGCTCTGCAGCTGAGTTGATGTCGTTCCCTGTAAATCCCACTAACACCTGACTGTGGAATATTTCGTAGTGAGGAAATTTCGCGACGGGATTTGTTCCACAGAGGTGGCATCCTATCACGGTATCACGCCGGGACTCACTGAGCTCCTGAGAGCGACCCATTCTTTAACAAATGTTTGTAGGTGATTGTCTGCGTGCTTGTGTGCTTGATTAAATACACCTGTGGCCATAGAAGTGATTGAAACACCTGAATTCGATGATTTGGATGGGTGAATGAATACTTTTGTCAGTGTGGTGATGGAAGGGATCCCTTAGGAATAAGGGGAAATTCGAAAGTAGCTTTTATATATTGATGCACATGTGCTGGATACTTTTTTGTTGCTCTACCTTGTTTGGGTTCTAGTTTTTTAATGTGCTGCATTTATTGGTACTTGTGTTAAACATGTTTGGTTTGCGTGTTCCAGGGTGATCAGTCGAGCCCCAGGATTAAAGCTTGTTGTGGAGACTCTCATCACCTCTCTTAGACCTATTGGGAACATTGTTTTGATATGCTGCGCCTTCTTCATTATCTTTGGAATCTTGGGGGTCCAGGTAATCACTGTTCCACAACGCCTTACACCTTTTGTTGCTTAAATGTCACTCAGTATCCAATCAACAATTAGCTTTTTGTTTGAGCATTTTTGAAAGAATGACAGTTAGGTGAAGTGTGAAAAGAAACAAGATGACCTGGTATTACCCAAGGACTGAGGGAAACGTATGATAATAATATGTTCTACAAAACTTCCCTTTATTTCTTTATTTCTGGCTTTATAAGCTACAAACTCTGGTACATAACATGTAAATGGCTACCAAAATAGCCCCGCAGATAACTCTCTCTATGTTTTTCTGTTTCACTCTAGCTGTTCAAAGGGAAGTTCTACCACTGTGAAGGTCTGGACACAAGAAACATCACCAACAAATCAGACTGTCTGCAGGCTAACTACCGCTGGATACGAAAAAAGTACAACTTTGACAACCTGATTCAGGTAACAAACAATAGATTGAGGGTGAGATTTGGCAAAAAAGATGGGGCATGAGTGTGGAATCAGCACTGCACAATCTCACTGTGAGCTGTTTTAACTAACTTTACAGTACTGTACAAAAGTCTTGAGCTATCCCTCATTTTTTAATATTTTGTTTCCAAGGAGCAAGGATGAGTTTTTAATGAGGTTTTGAGAAACAGTTCTCCAGGCTTTCTGCGGAGCTTTCAGAGTTTTTCTTTGGACACTGCCTTATTTTCAGTCCAATCCTTTTAATTTTTGGTATCCAGTTGTTCCATAATTTTTTAATTGTTTTTGATAAATCACCTTGCTGCATCTTCAGCAAATAATTACTTAAAAATGTCCCAACTTCTATGACATATTTCATGGTATTAATATATTATGTTATTATTATATGCAGAACAGCACAAAATCACCTAAGGCTTTTAAGCTTCTAGTAATGATGGAGAAATAGAGTTACAAGTCAGCATAACAAACTGATCACATGTGTAATGACTTCCTGTATTGTTTGTGTTTAATATCCAGGCTCTGATGTCTTTGTTTGTGCTGTCGTGTAAGGATGGCTGGGTCACCATCATGTATGATGGGCTGGATGCAGTAGGAGTGGACCAACAGGTAATGGTGTGAGAAATTGCTAAGCTGTAAAATTGCCTTGTGTCAGGTACACAAAAAATATCTTTGTAGTGTTAATCTACATCCACCCTCGAAGTGATTACTTATTCGTGGATCACTTTGAAGGTGACAGTAAGTCGTAGGCGGACGTTCCGTGATCCAGTTCGCCCAGGAAATCCTCATTGGTAGTCCCTTCAGTTGCTCACTTCGAAGTTTAGAAGTTTATCTGAGATCCCAACCACTTCATGTTGCCGTTCTCTAGTCTGTGGTTGTGACATCACTGCATATCGCGTCAAATGTGCACACAGCTTTAAGTGACAAAGAGAAAACAGTTTAAAAGGTGGAGCTTTCCCTGGACATTTTCTAGGGATTTGACCTGCTTCTGAATGTTGTAAGTGATGAGATACTGACAGTTTGGGTGCTGGTATCTCTTCTACTTGCACAAGATGATCAGAAGAGCTAAAAGTCCTGTTCTTTTTTGTTTTCAGTAAGAAATATGCATAAAAAACTGAAAAAGCAAATATTCTCTGCTGTCTTCTGCTTTCCTCAGCCTAAAAGGAACAACAATCCTTGGATGCTCCTCTACTTTATCTCCTTCCTGCTCATCGTCAGCTTCTTCGTCCTTAATATGTTTGTTGGGGTTGTGGTGGAGAATTTCCACAAGTGCCGACAGGACCAGGAAGAGGAGGAGGCGCGCTTACGGGAAGAGAAGAGGCTCAAAATGAAAGAGAAAAAGCGCAGGAGTAAGGAGAATGAAGGGGCTGGTCGGTAGTCTATTTTTCTGAGCACTGCCTGCTTTCAGAGCCTGAAAAAAAGAGAACGGGAATGAGAAAAAGAAACAAACAGGGATACATGTATATATAACAGACTGAAACATTAAAAGAGGGAGAATTTAAAAGACTGGCTAGCTCACGCAAACAGTGATCGATCACTGACAGGGGGCGTGGACTACATCAGTCTGATGCATGCAAATGCATGACTGCAGCCCTACTCTTACCCTTTTTCTAACACTGCATGAAAAACTTGAGCAGTTGTTTTAACCTAAAACTTTGTATGCTCACCCTTTAATTAATGGAACTGCCACCAGTTTAGTGTAAAAGTATTAACAGTACTTAATCTATTTTAAATACGTCTCAGATACCAAATTTAAATACAACAAAACCTGTAATAAGCTAACTTTTGTTTTTGGTTTCATTACTTTTAAAAAGCACCTTTATAACACTTGCTGCATGTGAAAGTAATTAACGGCTGCATTTCTCCAGATGTCTTTCGAAATTTTGCTAGCAAAATTTGAATTGGTGAAATGCCAGTAAATCCCTCCCTCCTTGCGAATGCATGTGCAACACTGACCATGAAATGGTTCTTGTCATGGATAGAAGAAGAAGGATATTTCCTGTAAACACGCTTTGACTGGCAGACTCAGAAACATAGCAGACACTTTGGCTGCTATACCTGTAAACACCTTGGGTAGCTGCGCTGTTAGCATATGTTAAGTTACGTAGATAAAAATTGTTGTTTGTTGCACCTTATAGCTAATGCAAGGACATGCTGGTAGAAACATCAGAAACACACCACCCACTGCAATCATGATTCACAGTACTGTACAGTCACAATACAGAAGAGTATTTCATTTAGGGACTTGATTGTGAATGAGAGAAATTTGTAGAAGTATTTTGTCTTATATTCATTTACGTAATCGCAGAGTTATATTTTAAGGCAGTATATGGTGTGAGCAGAACACAGCTATTTCATGTTCTAATGGCACCATGTCTCACTGGTCTAAAACTGCTCTTGATAAATGTAATATAAGCTACTTGAATGTCTCAGAGGAATGAACCTGTTCATAGGGATTTGGGCATATGATCAATCAAAACTCACTGATCAATCAAAAAACGAATGTAGTTTTAGACTACTGAGATTTTTTTTCCTGCAAGTATTTTAGAGAAAAGTGGCTCCAGTGTTTGTTCAACAGCAACCCCTAATTCTCAAACTAAAATCTTAAGGAATTTGACAGCAATATTAACTGATTAATTTGAAATTATTGAGCTCAATTTAAAGCGTTTAGATTATCGCTAAAGCAGTACAAGCTGAACGATCTCATTTGTTAAAGGATGGTGTTGTTGAACATATCCTGCACAGCCCCTCTAAATCCTAGTTTTAAAAAGAATGGCATGAAAGCATGCAGTCGATGCATAGGGCAGGGCATGGTATACGTGAGAGTATGTCAAAGACATTCACATACACGTTCGATAATTACAGTGGACATGTGAGTATGCAGTCTAGTTTGATAACAAGCACATATAAATAGCCAGGGTCTCATTTGTAAAACACTTGTTGTATGTTGGCACCGTAACAAAAATGTATAAATGCACACAAAAGCAAAAAATGCCATCCACCAAGATATCAATTTGGATTGGCTTCTTCTGTTCATACACAATGTAGTCCTAACCTATGTAAGCATCTGTGATCCTTGACTGGGTAGTGCTATCTCAAACAGCAGCAAGTTTCACACTTACAGAAATGAGAAAGTTTAATTAGCGTCAACATTCTGACTATTAACCTAATATTAAATATGTAAACATGGCATTAACATGCATAACCATAAAACATTTGAAACAGCTAGTTAGCATTGGTAATGGTATTTTCAGTGCCACTGGACTTCCTTAATCTGGCTAAAAATTGGCTTCTGTTTCCTCCTTCTCTAATGTCACTCTAACTTTTGATTCTTAAGAGTGCAACATGCACGGCACTTGCTTATCATTACGTATGCACAATTGAGGTCAGAGGTTTACATCCACTTATCGTAGGCATGAATTTCATGGTAATTTTGGGCTTTCAATGATTTCTTTGAACTGTTCTTTTTCCAGGGTCGAATCACTGTACAGCACACATCTTTGACCACTTAAACAAACAAGAATTAGGTGCACAAATATATTCATACATCCCCACTAATATTTGGTGTCTCTAAGCAATTTGTGCTTCGACCAGATGCTTTTGGTCACCGTCAACAACCTTCTGGCATAATGCTGGCAGGTTATTTAACAACTTGTCTTGGCAGAGTTGGTAGAGTTTATTTTTATTGATTGGAGTCATGGCACGGACTCAACTTTTAACACATGTACAATAGGGTTAAGGGCGGGGCTTTGGGAAAACCATCCCAATAGCCTAATGTTAGCCTGTGTTATCCATTTCAATACTAGCTTTGATGGATGTTTGAGATCATTGTCCTTTTGGAACACCCAATTATATCCAAGTTTCAACCATCTAGCTGTTGATTTGAGGTGAATTTGAAGAATTTAGAGATAGTCTGTAATTTCTTCCATCTTCAAAGCATGATGATACCTCCGCCATGCTTGACAGCTGGTACAGTGTTCTTAAGTTTGAAAGCCTCATCTTTACTCCTCCTAACACACTTCCTGTCATTTTGGCCAAATAGCTCAATTTATGTCTCCTGACCATAAAACTTTTCACTTGGTCTAAACCCTGTCAGTCCATTGTGATGTAAAATGAATTTCACTGTGGACACTGATGCTGGTGTTCCAGCAGTTTCCAGTTCACTGCAGGCTTCAGTCTTAGTGGTTCCCTGGGTTATTCCTCAACATCTTAACCGATTTCCTCTCATCTGAGGGTCAGAATTTGGATCTTCTTCCGGATCTTGGCAAATTGGTGACATATTCAAGTAACTTGTACTTAAATGCAGTTGTTTAAAGGGATAGTTCTCTGCAGAAATCTATGGTTATTTAGGAAAAAGAAAGCCACAACTTGTGCACATCTAGAATTCTATTTCTTAGATCTTCTCTGAGTTCTGTGGGCTTTCAAATTGTTTCGAGTATTGGTCAATCCAATCAGTTCTGTCAAACACAGAGAACTAACAGTTGTAGTCAATCACGATCACTAACAAGAAGCTGAAAGGCCTTGGTGTTTGTACAGCCTTCAGCACCTTTATTTATAGATTTAAGTGAGTGAATGTGTATTCACATTCACTCACATTCACAGATTTAAGTGAGTGAATGTGTATATTTGAGCTTTTATGTAAACTTTTGTGGATTATAGAAAATCCAAAATAAATTCAGTGATGTGTGTCTAATTTTAGTTTTTTTTTAAAGATGTATGCGGTACAGTTATTCCACCCTGGAAAAGGACAGTTCAGGTTTCACGAAAATCCATAAATCCCCATGATGTTCGTGTGGATGTAAATTTTTAAGTAGAACTGTACGTGTGCAAATTTACGTACAAAAGTATTTTGAGTAATAATACTAAATATGTGATCCCTTTAAAAAATGAATACATGCCATAAATATCTTAGACTTCGTGTTACTCTCATGTCCTCACTTATTTAAACAAGCCACACAAGCAGTAGCATGCACATGCTGTTTAAGGAACAGGGACAAGGGGAGCACCACCGCTGTGAGTAAGTTTACAATTAGAGGATCAGGGGTTGCCTGGTCTGCTCAAGGGCCTGTCTGGTGTGACATGCGTACCAAAATAGCAGAATCTTATTAAGGCACAAGCATGTTTTGGTGAATAAAGTATGAAATGGAACAGCAGTGGTGGTTGCCTTCTCTTTGCCCCTTTGCCTTCCGGTGCACACTGCTACACATACAACACTTTATATTCAGACAACAGTTACTCACCAAAGTGAGTCTCTCTGCGTGTTTCTTACTCTGTCTTTCATATATTTGTTTGTTCCTGAATTTTTGTGATCCAGAGGCCAAGCTCGGGCGCTACTATGACGACTACTCTCCCCTGCGTCTGTCCATCCACTCGCTGTGTACCAGCCACCACCTGGACCTCTTCATCACTTTTATCATCTGCGTCAATGTCTTCACCATGAGCATAGAGCACTATAAACAACCAGTGGTAATGCGTGCCCTTACAAACTTGCTCAAATGGAAAATGTTGTGAAAGATGTCTCAAATTAATCTGTACGCTTCTCCTTACATTCAATCTGTGCACTCAGTATTTAGGAGAGGTTCTGAAGTACTGTAACTACGTGTTTACCTGCATCTTCGTCGTTGAGGCCCTCCTCAAACTTGTGGCATTTGGCATACACAGGTTCATCAGAGACAGGTAAAGCAATGAGAATCTCTATAGCATTGTTTCCCACTAAAGTCAATGTAACTATCTCGCATAAAATGGTTACAAAAATAATTCCCTACTTAATGTGTGAATTCCTGCCTTCCTTATTTTCCCACAATTGTATTGAGAGCACTGGGTGGTCAGGGTACTTATCTTTTTCAGAGTACCCAGGTGGAGCGCTATCATGGTTTGCCTCAGTGTTTTCCCTACAAAAGAGATTAGTGGGTGGGCTGCCCATTAATCTAAACAGCCTCCTCACTATTTAGCATCAGCAGCCAGGCAGCAGCAACATTTCATCTTCTGTTCCCATCTGTTCTCCTTTTCAGCTAACTCACAATAACCTTTAAAGACTAAGAAGGAACTTGTATTACTTTGTTGTTACAATCACCCTCTGGTACTAGTTGAATATGCTGCATGAGCGATGAAAGAGAAGCACTGTATCTTGTGTCTTATTTT
The DNA here is from genome assembly GCF_000239375.1 of Pundamilia nyererei. Taxonomy (NCBI): domain Eukaryota; kingdom Metazoa; phylum Chordata; class Actinopteri; order Cichliformes; family Cichlidae; genus Pundamilia; species Pundamilia nyererei. Next base: position 1,530,032 of record NW_005187533.1, on the reverse strand, counting down.
TTATTGATTAATTTTTTTGCCCTTTTTTTTTCTACCCGACTAAAAAATATTTTCAGGTGGAATCAGCTGGATTTAGCTATAGTGGCATTGTCCATCATGGGCATCGTCCTGGAGGAGCTGAAAATGAAAGGCACATTACCAATAAATCCAACCATCATCAGGATCATGAGAGTGCTCAGGATAGCACGAGGTACACATACGCTTACCAATCTATCCTTGCTTATGTTGTACACACTTACATAATTTCACTCTGTTAAGTTATCCTAAATATTCTAATAGATCTGGCATCAAAAAGAGGATCTCAGATGTAGATAAAACAGTTTCCTACTAACCCTTTTTCACAATTATCACAGTAAAACGGCTGTTTCAATGTCTCTCTGCAGTGCTGAAGCTTCTAAAGATGGCCACGGGGATGAGAGCTCTGTTGGATACTGTCATGCAAGCACTGCCGCAGGTAAACATGGACTCTGTAATGTCTCAACCACAAAAGAGTGGTTTTGCTTTTTTTTTTCTTATTTATGAAAACAGGGTCAGGATATGAATTTTGTTCAGAATAGACAGCCCTGAAAGATTTATGCTTTTTAATAAATATTTAATTCCAGGCGTATCCTTCCACATTACAAAATTCATATCCTAACCCTCAAGTGTGTTTGTTTCTTCAGATTTTCGCCGACTTATTGCACATCACATTTGGTTTTCTTAGTAAATGTGCCTTATAATAAATGGCACGCACACTGCACACAAGAGGAATTTTATCACAGAGTCAGTGAGTTCATTAGTCAAATGGATACCCGTGCACATTTTTGCCACCAATCTTGTGATTTCTTTTTTTTTTTTTTTTTTTTTTTTGAGTCAGACTGTTCCTCCCTTGTGCTCCTTTTTGTGCTTTTGCTATTTTGTCAATGCACCCACCATTTTTTTTTAGGCGTGTCAGCAGATGTCGCGGATGTATCTCCCTGTTATTGCGTGGCTCAAATCTTAGAGGCAAAGAGCAGCTGCGCCAAAGATTATGATGTGTGTGCAGTGACAGACGTTGTTCTGCTATTTTCTAAATGTCAAGTATTCGGATATAACCATCCCAGGCACAGAGTGCACGAGGAAAGATTTTTAGAAAATGGAAAAGGAGATGAGACATGCTGGTAAATGATGGCACGATGCATATGTAGTCATAGGGAGGTGCACACTGTCCAAGTTATTTTTGAATTTTTTGATTTTTAAGCGCGCAAGGGATTTCTCCGTGCAATGGGTAGAAAAGGGAAAAAGAAGTATTTTATGCTAATGCATAAATAAGCATATGTGGTATCAAATATATGCAATAAGACAAGAGCACTCAGAGAGCACATCTCCTCTCAAATAGAAAGGGCTGTACTAAAACGCTGATGTTTTATGAATTCTTTTTATTACAACATGCTGACATCAGGATGTTTTTATAACAATATGCTGATGTCTGACCTTTAACACATTTATAGTGTTTTTTATTGTCTTTACTGGGACAGAGCTGGCTGATTTGGCTTCTATAAGCTGAAAGAAGTTGTGACTTTAAGATATTTTCATGCACTGTGTAATTTTGGGAAACTTTCTGGTGTCATTGTGACATCATGGGCATTGTGTTAATGTACAGCTCTCCCCATGCCCATTCACATGATACATTACTTGATATGGTTTCTTTAAATGTTTTTTCAAGGTCAACTTTTACCTTTGGCACAAACAATAAAGGTCAAGGTCAGATCCCTGGAAAACTGAGGTGCTCGTGCCAAGCAAGGCTTGTTTTTATTGTTTTACCCATTTGATGTGATCTTGATGTGATTTTCACCTAAATGAAACCAACTTGTACCATCACACAAAATATGAAAATGAGATCTTGGAAACTGTGGATGCTACACTGCTAACAAACAGACAGACAAACAAATGGAGTCAGTTATATACTCCCTCTCGATTATATACTCCGGAGACAGTGCCTTCTTGTCCCTGGATCTTTAATGTTTTAAATGGTACTGTTGTTTTTTTGCAGAAGATATCTAACATATTTTGGGGTTTGTTTTTTTCTTTTTCCTTCCAGGTGGGAAATCTTGGTCTTCTCTTCATGCTGCTCTTCTTCATCTATGCTGCTCTGGGAGTGGAGCTCTTTGGCAAACTGGGTCAGTCACCAGCAAGAAAAAAACAAAACAAAGACACACACACACACTGCTCCACACACTTTGCCAGAAAAGGTTTTTGAATCCAAGCATCACTATTACAGTCACGATTTGCGGCAAATTTCCCCCCTTTTTTTGTATCCTCCCTTCCTGTTTTGACCAAGGAAAATATCACATTTGCATGATCCCATTTATTTACATTATTGCTTCTTCAATGGATTGACTCTGTCCAACTCATTTTGCCTGAGTTTGTGTGGGAAAAGTGTTAGAAAAAAGAAAAAAAGGACTTCTGGGAAGATGAAATGAAAAACAACTTTCTGATAAAGAGGTTGCTTTCGGTGAAATGTTATGATCCTCTGCTACACGCTGGGAATAGAAGATGATGTCTGTTTTGCCGATTTATGCAACATGACCCATCTTCAGCTTTTGCAGAGATTTTTATGAATGTTTGGAAGTGCCAAGCTAAATGCTGATCCATGCCTGTAAGGGTGAAATATGTTTTAACTTTGGAAGTTTTGAAGGAAACATCGTGGCACAGAGCGGTGGAGAACAGGAACGTTCCCTGCATTCACGCCAGTAAGAAAAAGCTAAACCTCATCTTCGAACTTACTTGCGTCTCACACAACCCTTGTTACATAGGCCGTCGACAAGTCTTTAGTTTTATTAGAACATGGTGTTTTATACATTTTCACCATGGAAGAGGAATTTAAACTGACCAACAATTATGCGACTAACTGACAGATCTCAGACAAGCGTACGTTGGCAGACTCTGTCCAAGGTATCTGCCCAAGGCTGTGTACATAGGATGAGGGCACAGGGGGCTGAATGAGTGTTTAAATGTTAATACAGTTCTGGCTTCATGTCATTTCAGGGTCAGGTGTTTTCAGCATAGCTTGTAATTAACATATTCCAGTGTGGATCTGAATCTAGATTTAATAATTTATCTGGTAGTCTACACCCAGATGAATCCCGATTTCCAGTGGGCAGGAGTTAAAGGAAGATTACCTGAGAAAGGTAAAACAAAGGGGGTAGAACAGTAAATGGTCTATACAGGAGCGAGCTCCGACTGGGAGGAAAGAATATTTAGTAAGGTGTGAAAGCAAGGAAACATTGACTTGAGTGA
>NW_005187533.1:1509795-1525799 GCF_000239375.1 Pundamilia nyererei | reverse complement strand
AACCAGTCCTTGACATCACTCAGACAGTCAAACAGAGGATGTGGTGAGGATAAAGCATCCCCAGTCAGGTGAAGGTAGATTTGAATATCATCAGCGTAACAGTGAAAAGAGACATTGTGTTTTTCAAAAATGGAGCTCAAGGGCAACATATAGAGAGAAAACAACACAGGACCATATATATCTTTTAAATGAGTTTTCTTACAATCTGATCTTGTGAAATAAGTTTTTTTATGTCTAAAAATATGTTTTTGCTAATGATGTAGACATATTAAAGGCGTACACGTGAAATACCTGCAGTCCAAAAAAATGAAAAAGTCAGATGTTTAACGTTTGACTGAATATATTTGAACTGAAGCTGCTTTTTCTGAATTCTCAGCAGCCTCTGACTCAGTCGTCTCCCATTTGTTAGAGCCACAGCGAGCGTTTCAGTCTTGCATCAGTATAGCTTGATTTCATTACAAGTTACGCAAACCTTCCCTATCCATTTCCTCTGTGCTACACTCTCACATTGTTTAATCCTCTTATTTGTCTCCTGGTGACTGATGCTTAGAATAATAAACATGGTACATAATACTCCAAGGGATGTGTTATTCTTCTCAAGCATGCTGTTAATGTGACCTCAGGTTTGAGGCAAGGGAGGATATCTTCTGGTGGCTATTCTCTTTCTGTAAACAAGGCCTCGAGAGCTCTCTGTTAAATTGACCCAAAGACTTTTCGCTGTCCCCTGGAAGACTTTTCTCATTCGCTCTCCTGTGCCACGTCCATAGGGAGACGCCACTTGGAACTAGTTTACTCTGCATTTATATGATTGAAGAAGTTGTATTTTGTATGGAAGTGCGGCACGTTGTATTTCTTGTCTTCTTTTCATCACCATGTTTATAGCGCAGTTTAATTTTAATTAACGTCTTCTGTTTGCTTTGATTAGAGTGCAGCGACGACAACCCATGTGAAGGTCTGGGTCGTCACGCAACCTTTAGAAATTTTGGGATGGCCTTCCTCACACTGTTTCGAGTGTCCACTGGAGACAACTGGAATGGGATTATGAAAGTATGAACAGACACACACACAAACGCACTTGTATGCACAACATGAGCTCTAATAAATGATGACTAGATTATCTCATAACCGCAGAGAGCGACGACCTCGAAAAGCAATTATGAAATGATAAAGTAGCTTAGAGGAGACCGATGTCAAAACTTTCACATTTTGAGTTTTACTTTATTAAAAAATGAAATTCTGAACGACACAAAAATGTGATAGTTTACAAATGATGTGACAATTTCATGTGTTTTTCTTTTTTTTAAATGAATTATAATTTTTAGGTATAGTGTAGAATCTCTTTAACAAGATCATGTTAGGGAAAAGGTGTCAAACACAAGGCCTGATGCTAAAAAAAAATGACATGTTTGTTGAAGTCACACACCTTTTTTCTAATATTAAGATATTATGTGAAGGATTAAATGTGTAAGTAAACTTCTCCACTCAGGCTCGTAAGTGGCCCACAACATAAGCAATGCCTCTTGAATTCCAGCAGAGGGCGATGCCACACAGTTTCTCTTTTTAACCACTGCTTTAAAAAAGGCACTTTAAAGTAGATTTCTGTCTTTGTACAGACAGTCTGTTTTATGTTGTGTGTAAGAAATGTACGCTTCTGTCAGTTTGGCGATTTTTTTTGAGCTAATTCAATATAAAAACAGGACGTGATTTCATGCATATACCTTTTAGGAGTGATGGAGAGTGGGGGTTGTTTAACAATGTGCAATGTTTTTATTTCTTTTTTTACTGATTATGAACTACTTACATCATGTCTATGTGTGTGCTTAAATTTGTGTTTCTTTGTTTCCTGAAGTTACAAATGAGTAAATGTGTAAAACTGTGATGCTTACAAAAGTCTTTGCAGCTGTGGATGCCCAGCTTTTTCAAGTGGTGACTGTGATTCGGTGTCGGGGTAAAACTCTCTGCTTCTTCATTTTCTCTTCTTTTTCTTTTCAGGACACATTGAGAGAGTGTCACCCGTCTGACGAACACTGTTTACCATATCTGCCCTGGGTTTCTCCAATTTACTTTGTCACCTTTGTGCTCATGGCCCAGTTTGTTCTGGTCAATGTGGTGGTGGCTGTTCTGATGAAACATCTAGAGGAAAGCAACAAGGTGCAGTAACTTGAGTACTATCTCTTTGGTTTTTGGCTTTTTAAATGCACGGATATTAAGTAGATATATATTTGCAGGATGCTAAAGAGGATGCGGAGATTGATGCAGAGATCGCCTTGGAAATGGATAGGGAGAGGGATCGCAGACTAAGCACAAATTCCAACAACAGCTCAGTCGGAGGGACCTATGTGGGGCCATGCTCAAATTCACCTGAAGAGGTAGGAAGACAAAACTGTGCTTATTAGCAATTGCAGCAGTGAATTTAAGAAAGCCCAAGCTATGATGTGTAGACAACTTGGTCTCCAAAGTTGCAGCTCTTGTGGGGTGTTCTCAAAAGCTGTCCAAGGAAGGAACAGTGAACAGATCACACGGGTAGGCCTTCACTCCCCACGTGCAATCTGATCCAACAGACGAGCTACTGTTGCATCAAATAAAACTACTGCTGACCTTTCTGCCGCCTCGCAAGGTGTGTCACTTACCTGGGGAACACCTGGCACCAGATGTACTATGGGAAGAAGGCAAACTAGCGGAGGCAGTGTGATGTTTTGGGAAACCTCAGGTCCTTCCATTCATGTGGGTGTTACTTTGATATGTACCTAAGCACTATTGCAGACCATGTACAGCGTTTCACAGAAACAGTACTCCCTGATGGCTGTGGCCTCTTTTGGCAGGATAATTGGGCCTGTCAAAAAGCAACAATGGTTCAGGAATGGTTTGAAGAGCACAAAAATAAGTTTGAGGTGTGGACTTGGCTTTCAAATTCCCCAGATCCCACTCCAATCAAGCATCTGTGGAATGCGATGGACAAACAAGTCTGATTGCTGGAGGCCCCACCTCACAACTTAGAGGACTTCAATGATCTGCTGCTAACATCTTGATTACAAACACCTCAGCACACTTTCAGGAGTGTAGTGGAGTCTATGCCTCGATGGGTCAGGGCTGTTTTGGCAGCAACAGGGGAAACTACACAATAATAGAGAGGTGGTACTAATGTTATGCCTGGTCGGTGGAAATGCAATATTACGAATAAAACAAGGTATAAACATATACTTTGTTATTACATCTTACTGCTGGGTTACAGTCTTTTAACAAATACGGAAACATTTAAATACATGTTTTGGGTTGTGCATAGAGCTGGCATGTAATTCAGCCCATGTTTCTCAGAGCCTGATGAAAAGATGACAAACGATGCTCTCCTTTAACCTTTACCTTTAAGATAACTTTAAGAGACAGTTCTTTGAATTTGTGCGTGTGTGTGTGTTATTTTCAGTGGTTGTCCGTACACTATCTTGCACCAGAAAGATGCCACAGACATGGCATTCATATTTTTACCTGTCTCAACCTGCAACACAGACGTCAGTCATCAGAATCACGCAGCGCTCTATTCTTTCTTTGTAAAAACTGCAGCTGTTGGTTTTAGCACTGAGTGGTCTCTGTCTCCCCCTGCAGGAGGAAGAGGTGCAGTACAACAACCAGAACCTGCTGTCATCCAAGATCTCTGTATCCAGGATGCATTCTCTGCCAAATGACAGTTATATGTTTAGACCGGTGCGACCCGCCAGCGCCCCCTACCCTTTAGACGAGGTAGACCTGAGTCCCCAACACCAGCATTCAGGTAAACTAGATGTTAAATACTAAAATATTGATTGTGAGAGTAGCATCGCTTTATTATTGTGAAGTTTTGGCATTTTATTTAATCTGTGTGGTAAACAGACAGAGACACAGTTACTAAATTTGTTAACTAAGCTTCACAAGGTCCAATTCAAACTAGTTAACCCCTTAGCAGTCCTACAAATTTACAATTAGTCCCCTAAACCATCCAATGTACCGTGGGCGGTACGTCCGACTGCTAACAGGTTAAAATAAAAGACTGAGTAATGTTTATCTCACATAGAGTCAACCTTATACCTATCCTACATAATGTTATCTTTTTTTCCTGTAGTTTCACCTTCTGTGTGTTTAAAAAAGAAGTCAGAACATAAAGAAACAATGCTCAGAACACATCTCTAAGCACTAACAAGAACTGTTTCATTTGCAGTCAGAATCTAATGGCATGTTGTGTCCAGGCTGTGGACAGGCCCAGCTCTGTCCTAAGGTACTTACTGTAGTGGATGAGTCGATACACGTGAATACCTGCAACTTTCACACAGGCTCATCTGCTCAGCTGTGAAATGGCCGAATACTAAACTAGAGTGGTCGTTGTCTTCACAGTCAAGTTGCAAAGTCAGAAAAGTGCATATGTTTAAAAATGTGCAGTCATCACTTCTCTTTTGTCTTTTGGTTATTGTCTAGTTAAAAACAAAAAAATGCTGGGCTGCTGTGTCAGTGATTTGATTTGATTTTCATAAACCTCATATGCAATCAAAAGCACACAGATGATGAAAACAGAGACATTTAGTTGTCTTTTTGGGTTCTCTCTGTGTACTCCGGCTTCCTGATTTCGTCTTCTTCTGTTTTTTTGTTGTTGCATATTTTCACACTTAAATGTTTCAGACAGACAGAGATAGACAAAGATAACCTGAGGAAAACAAAATGCCGTTTTTAAATGAATATTTTGTGTATTAAATGAAAGAACTCTATCTAAACCTACCCGGCCCTGTGAGCCAAAGTAACTGCCGCTCTGTTAAATCATGAATTGACAGATTAACTGCATTTTTTTTGGAAAGCTGGATTCAGTTTTAGTAGCCACACTTAGGCCCGAATACTGTCAGACCTGCTGAATCAAAAAATCACTTGAATAGATCCTGTTGGACAAACTCAAAGCAACACATCATTTCAAGATCTAAAGAACCAGCTGAGAAACTGTCATTGGCATCTGTCAGTCTGGAAAGAGCTACAAAGACATTTCTAAGGCTAGCTTAGATCCATAATCCACAAATGGTGGAAACTTGGAAGAACTGTCACTTCCAAGGGTGGCAAAACCAGTTATTAAGTTTCGGGTGTAATTACTTTTTCACACAGAGCCAAATCGATCCCTTAATAAATAAAAAATCAATCATTTAAAAACTGCCTTTTGTTATTACTCTAGTTATCTTTGTGTAATATGAAAATCTGTTTGATCTAATAAGTGTTACAAATATGCAAGAAGTCAAGAATGGAGTAAGTACTTATTCACCTTTTGCACAGCATCCCAGCTTTTGTCAAAGATGTGGTGTTTTAAGAATAATATTTTGTCATGTGACTTTACAGCTTGAACTGAAAATATCTACTTGAAATGAACTCGTTTACGCTCTGACTAACATTTTATTGTTTTATTTCTATTATATCTGCACACCCCGGTTCGGTGAGCCTTAATGCTCTCTGCTGCAGGTTCCAGAAATTCTCCTAGTTCACTGAACCTGTGTGTGCAGATCACCTGAGAGCCTGGCTACACAGTTTCACCACACAGATTGAACATCTGATGGATGTGCTCTCTTGTGCACTTGACACCTGACACATTAGAGCGCTATATTCCGTCAGGACCCTAATTTCCCTTGGCATGGCGCAGTAGAGACAAGTGAAACTGTTACTGTAACCAGGATCTAATGTGGAATTTTACATGCAGCAAGCTGGCCTTCTGCGACTGTTTCCCTGAAAAGTCAGCTCGGTGCTGCTGCTCAGCATACAGTGTAACAACCTACTGTATGGGCTAATGATTTTTTTCTTCATCCAGGAAACACTTTATTTTGATAGCACATTTTAAAAAGCAAATTTTCAGCCCAGAAAACTTCTCCAGGCTTCATATCTGAAGCTGTGATTTATGACCACATCTTCCACTTAAACTTTTATTTGAATGGCTGTTTGTAAGATTCGAATGTTCTATCATAATAAAGTGTTAGCGATGTCATACTTTGGCCATGACTCTTGAAATATAATGCTTTAAAAAGAACAGAAAATAACATGTGTTTCTTTATGCCCAGCTGTGCACGTGTTTTCTCCAGAAGTGCATGTGTTTCTGTCATTTTTGTGTGTGTGCCGTGTTCTATCACGTTTGACTTGATGACATATATGCTTTGCACATGTCTCCCTGCAGTCTCAGTGATGTCGGTCCACTCCCAGCCCTGTGAGAGCCACTCTCTGCTCCAGGTTCCGGACATTTCCCCCGTTCACCCTCGGTCACCTCCATCCCTGTCTCTTCCTCGCATCGCCCCGCCAACACCCAGCCCCTCACCACGGGCCCTGCATAGGCAGGTGAGAGACCCCGTTTCACGCTTATACACACACACACACACATACACACATTTCAGCAGCTTCTTATACCCATGCGTTCTGCTTTTCTGTTGCAGGTGGCGCTTAAAGTTGATTCTGTGGAGTCTCAGGGTTTTGAGCAACAGGAGAGGACCAGCTCAGTCCATCTGCCCCCCCTGTCCCCTTCACAGCTACCTCCTCATCCATCCTCCTTGTCATCACCCCTGCCTGCTTCTCCCTCCTCCCCCTCCGCCTTCCCTCGCTATCGTCCTTCTCCTCTTCCTCCTCTGCTGTCTTCCCCTTCTTCTCTTCCTCCGCCACCGTCCTCCCCTTCGCTGCTTCTCCCTCCACCTCCCTCGCCCCGCGCCCCCTTGAGGCCTGCCAGCCTCCGGAGACCAAGGCCGCCCTCCGCCATCTCCCTCTGTGACCCGGCCGACGAGGAGGTGTATCACATCACCAGCTCTGCTGGCCACAGGTGGTGGGACGGGGAGGGAGGTGGGACGGAGAGCAGGGTTAAAGTGGGCCGCAGCCACTCCCTCTCCCCGTACACCTTGCCGTCCGCCCTCGACTCCTACTCCTCCACCTTTTCTCCTCCTCCTCCTCCGCTGCCACCATCCTCGTCGAGGAGCGCACTGAGCCTGCTTGGAGCCGGACTGAAGGACCGGGACTTCAGGAAAGGCTTCAGCATCGACAACCAGGGCTTCCTGGACAAGCCGCCATCACTGAATGCTGGATACGCCGACGACCAGCGGCGTCATTCCATCGAGGTTTGCCTCCCGCGGGCTGGAACAACCAGCTCTAACGAACACTTCACAGAGGAGGCCTACTGGCTGGAGAAAGGCGGTCCTGTGAGGGTGCAGTCTGTCAGGAGCAACCACAGAAAGAAGAAGATGAGTCCTCCATGTATATCCATTCACCCACCCTCAGAGAGGGAGCACGCTGAAACCGCCTCGCCCCCCAAATTATCTGATTGCAGCACGATGCTGAGACGCAGGACACCCTCCTACGACTTGACGCCACACATGCAGTCAAATACAAACGCCCAAGACGCGTCATCAGATGCAAACACGCAATCTCCAATGCACAGATCGCTAACGCCTGTCCATGTTCCTCTGCGAGCAAACTCGCCCACTCGGGCACTGGCTCACTCGCGACCGTCTACCCCAACACGCACTCAGACACACACCCCTCCCCACGCCTACACGCCTACACACCCACACATCCCCATCAGCCCGAACGTCTTTATCCAGCCTCACACCCCTCTTGTCCCAATGCCTTTCTCACAGACACACCCTGTCTCCCCTGCTGCGGGGCACATCCCCCTCCCTCAGTTCACCTTCGACCAACCGCAGTCCAGATACATGAGCGGCCTATCAGCTGGCATATCAGACACCGACACGGCCACCTGCTCTTCCCCTTTCGACGGCAGGCTGGGAAGCGGCGCAGGATTCAGTGCAAAGAATCGGAGGACCGCCCAATAAACACCAGTTGTTTGATTCTGGAGGTGAATCTGGTTTTAAATCTCTGAGGCTGGAGCAGCGGCGCCTCGGCTAACCTCAGCAGAGATGGGAATAAGAGGTGTTTCTTTTCAGTTGTTTTTTTGTTAAGATGAATAATGAACAGACATTGATTAATCTTTCCAGAGAGAAGCTGGTACAGACTTGAATAAGAGACAATGGATCCATTTGTTTTAAACCCAGCTGGAAGGACAGCAGATCCACAGCTGGAGGCTGTATCAGGCAAACAGTGCTCACTGTACACGGTGTGTCGGGGACTAATGCAGATAACACACCAGGACTAAAGCCACCTAACTCCGTAGCCAAAGTTTTTTTTCACACACTGTCCTCACCTGCGCGAGCCAATCAGGAAGCAGCGTCTGGCTGACAACCTCTGACCTTTTAACGGGAAGAGGTTTGTGAAATGCGAGCGTAAGGGGGGGAATTGTGGGATATGCAACTTCAGGTTTTCTACAGAAGTTCTGCTTGCCCCTCCTCTGCTCCTCGGATCACATTGATCAGAGCAGAACTCTGTATGTGTGCGTGTGTGCGTGTGCGAGCGTCTGAGTTCTCTTACGTGCGATTACTGTCAAATCTGTTGTTGTGGAAGTCGGCCATGTAGTTCTTACGCCTGTAAACGACAGAGAGGAGGAGCAGGGCAGAGCTGTAGTGCGTGTGTTTCTCTGTGTATCTGTGCAGTGTAAATAAAGGAAAATACTGTATTTGGTGAGGTAAAAATAGCTCTATCCATATGCACATATTTTTATAGAGATCTAAAAATGTTTTTTGCACACAAAATTTGAATTTCGACTTTGCTCGTTTCGTTTGTTCTCCTCCGTTGTCCTCTTGTGAATGTATGTCTCTTTTCAAAGAGCGAGGGAAGCCGTGAAGGAGAGCGCCCCTCTCCTCTCAGCCTGCCAGCTGAGGTCCGAGGAGAGCGGGTTTTATTTTTCTATTTTGAAAAAGAGATCGAAGAGAACAAGGGGTGGGGAGGGTGTGTGTTTGTGTGTGTGTGATGTGTTTCTGTAGTTTTGTCTCAGATTTCTATGTAACCGGTGTCTAAATAGGTATCAGTCTTAAGAGTGTGGGCTCAGTGATGCGAAGCATTTATAGAAAGAGCAATGTGAGTATATATTTGACTAAGATGTGCTAATTAGTTCACGCGCCCTAGCTCCACATTCAAATTTGGCCGTTATTAAATGGGCCACATCCCTGCGGGGAGTTTAAAATCCAGAAATTTCAGGGCAGGGAAAAAAATAGATTTTTTATTTGCTTTGATTCATTGAAATGAAATGAATCATGGCTTCACTGAGCCTCTCCTCTAGTGCTGTTTTCAAGCTGGATCAGCTTCGACACCTGTGTTTCTGTACATCTAAAGACAACCAAACTAACTAACTTACTAAATATGTGTAGCCAGAGTGCAATAATAATATATACTTGTGGAAAATATAGTTATCATCCACATTACATAAAAACAGCCACACTCTTGTATTCATACTGTAGAACTGCTAATACATGCTATAAACCCATTTTTTTATATGACGATTGAGAATAGCTCTCTCACTCTGTCTGGTGTTCGTGCTTCTATAGGTACTCGTACCCTGAGTGTGGCTGTGCTGGTGTGGGTGTGGCTGGAAGCGACGTTAGGTACTGTAGATTTCTCCAAAAGCTCAGGCCCACCCACTGATGGGGTTACTGTAAACAGAAGAGGGATCCGCACCTCTGCCGAGGACTCGACAAGCCATTTATCATTCTGCTTTTTGTTTCTGTCCTCACTGACCGGCACCTCGCAACTTCAGACACATCGGTTTACTGACGCACCGGTTTGCCACATGTCACGTGGGCCATGCGTCCAGGAGCTTCATCGAGGAGCTGAACGTTTTCTTCCTTCTGTCCTGGCAGAGCACAATACGTAATTGATTCTGTTATGTGCACGGTGTGGTTTGGCACACATATACACACACTCACACTTGAAGCATGCCTGTAAGCTTCATTGGTACAGATACCCTTTTCCAAGGCAGCTGGCTTGGAGGGTGTCTTTATTTTATTTTTATTTCTTGAGGGGGGGAGGGTCAGCGCACAACATGCACAAATCCTCAGTAATCTGAGTGAAAACCAAAGTGCTCCCATATCGTATCTGTAAACACGTAAGGCTCCGTTCTTTGTGTTTGTGCAGATGAAAAGGAAAGAAAATCAACCAAACAAGTATTTATGATAGATTTGTGAAACAGCTGATCAGACAATTGCTGCAAATTTGCCCCCAGTCTGTCTCAAAGGGTACTAAATAATTAAAAAAGAGGTGATTTTTTTTCTTTTTTACATTCATCAGATGCATAAATTACTTTGAAAGTCTGCAAAAACTTTTGTAAACACAGAGCCAGGAATGAAATCAATTAATAAATCTCCTTCTACATTCTCTTTGGCTTTCCCTTTTACCGAGCAGCACGTGTGTAGACAGACAGGTTTGGTGTTAAACACCTTTAGACACCGTTAAACACAGGGTCTCCTTAAAGCTACAGTTGGCAACTGTGTAATCAGGTGGAAGGGACACACACACACACACACACACCAACAATCCCCGAGTAAATGTTCCCATCTTGCAAAGGCAGAATGTAAAGCTCCTATAGGTCTTTTGGTGGCAGTCCTCGTTGAGCTCTGACACACAGGAGCACAAAGCTCACTAAATGACGTCGCAGACGGCCACAGTTATTCACCTGCTTCAAATCCTTTTTTTAAAAAAAATCATTTTTGAGTGCTTGAACACGCTGCTTCGTCTCGTTTCCTGTCCTCTTCCTGCACAACACCGTCAGCAACGGGAGGTTTTAGGTTCTCCGAAGAAAACCCTCTTCTCTAAACGGTATCGCCGTATTAATCGACACGGTTCGGTAGAGTGACTGTATAATTGTTCTTACGATTTTGCAGATCTTTGGATCGGAGTATTTAAATCCTGTTTTTGAGGAAACAGTTTTGACTATTGCATGTTTTGGTTTAAAAAGAAGACGCAGAAGAAGAAGAAGAAAATAACTTTTGGGAAAGAATCATCTGGATGTTTTCGAGATTTTGATATTTGCATTTTCAGATGTTTCCATTTGTAGATCGACTACCTAATTGCACTGGGCTCTTAATAATTGGTATCTGATAAAATACTGATTAGACGACCCTATTCTTTATTGTCCAATGCAGTACTGGGTGGTTATTTACAGTGTGAGAACAGAGCTCCTCTTTATACAGTTTTATATAGAGAAATGGAAACCTGGTTGGTTCTGTTTTCTTAAGAACCAACATTATTTAATGTTGACATGAACTTTTTTTTTCCACTTCTCCTCCAGGTAATCTAAACATAGTAGAACACTGGTGATGGTGAAAATATTTATCTGATGTATATTTTATGTAGGAGTAGCCTCAGCCCTGATGCTCTGTAAAGGACTGATCAGCGTAGTGGTTCATTTTCTTGACTAATATCGAGCTGGTCCGGTGAAGGCGATCGCGCTCCTCACACGGCTGAACCTAGAGAGCAGCAGAAGGTTCAAACTGTGATAGAACTTGACTTTGATGAATCAGAAGCCTTGTTTTCTCTTTCCTTCCTTCCCTTACAACCCTTCACCGACTGACCCAAGCACCCCCACCCCAAACCCCCCCTCAAGCCTTACAAGAAGGGGAGGAGGTGCATGTGTACTGTCTGTCAGAGGAGAGTCAATGTGTCTGCAATAATAAGCCCCGCCCCCTTGCCATTACTCCTCAAACGGGGAAAACGGGAGGGGACGGGATGGTGTTTAAAGGCTCGACACGCAGTTGGACTCTGTTGTATCGTTGATAATTAATGTGCGATGACCAACCATTGTCCTGAAGGATGTTTTCCTGTCAATTAAAAAACTGCATTTTTAAAAAATTCCTGACAGTTTTGTTTGTTTGGGTTTTTTTTCTTCTGTTCATTGTGCTTATTTGCCCTTTAATAAATAATTCCTACTGTGTGTGGGCATGAGAGCCAGACCAATAAATAATCCAGACACAAGTTTTAGCTCATGTTACATTTATCAGTGTGTGTATGTGTGTGTGTGTGTGTGGTTAGAGTGGGGATTTGAAAAGATTAAAGCTTTAACCTAAAATAATGCAAATAAGAACATGCCAGCTACTTTTTTTAAGGTGGCATTTCTCTTAGGCTTCTTTCCCAATCACAGCTGGGATGCACTCTGAAGTTGATAAGGATTAAGAAGTCTTTCATAAAAGAGGCTATCAGCCTCTACAATACAATACATCTACTACGCTGAGAGGCATCTACCAGATATTATTATAATATGGGATAAAGAAAGTATTTCTCATCTAATCTCTGGATGGATGGACAATATACAGTATTGTGAAATCTTGAGCTTCCTCTCATATCAGAAGGAGCCAGACTTGCAAGGCAGACAGATATTTTATCTTTCTTTTTTTTTTATAAGTGGTCTTGACTACTATAATTCTCTGCCTTTCTGGAGATCTTGCAAAGTTTTTCTTTGGACATTGGCTGCTTTTCCACTCATTTTAAGTGCAGTCCTTGTCCCTGACCATTTTTCTGAGAAATTTTATTTTTTAATGGTAAATGGCCTGTATAGCGCTTTACTAGTCCCTAAGGACCCCAAAGCGCTTTACACATCCAGTCATCCACCCATTCACGCACTGGTGATGACAAGCTACATTGTAGCCACAGCCACCCTGGGGCGCACTGACAGAGGCAAGGCTGCCGGACACTGGCGCCATGGGCCCTCTGACCACCACCAGTAGGCAATGGGGTGAAGTGTCTTGCCCAAGGACACAACAACCGAGACTGTCCAAGCCGGGGCTCAAACCGGCAACCTTCCGATTACAAGGCGAACTCCCAACTCTTGAGCCACGATTGCCCCCTTTTTAATGTATCTTTAGTCTTTCGTAAAGAAAGGGGAAGAAGCGGCGGAGTTGTGCCTAACTGCATACAAACTGGACAGAATGCCGTCAGTCATGGGTTGGCCTCCCCAGAGCCAAAGGACAGAACAAAATGCAGCCAACACCCAAAGAAGAGCTTTGAATGCCCTTCAAGAAGCCTGGAGAACTTTTCCTGATGACTACTTAAAGAAATGACAAGAAAGCTGCCTAAGACAGTTCAGACTGTGCTGATGAATATAGGTGGTCATACCAAATATTAATTTTGATGTGTCTGCACATTTTTCAATAAATTGCCCTACCTATTTTTCATTTTTCTAGCAAAATATTTTAAAAAATATGGATGGCTCAAGACTTTTGCACACTACTGTAAAGGCTAACTGTTGTGTTAGATATAGAATTAAAGAATCTTGAAGGGAAATATTAAGTATTAAGGTCACATTTGTGAAGACTGTGACTTAGTGATGTTCAGCAAGACAAAATCCACCAGTGGCAAAACACAACACCTGTTGTTCCTTGGATCTGCTGAGCCACTCGCTCCACACAGCAAAACCTTCTTTTCTGTGATTTGTGACAACTTACATTCTTTTTTTGTGTAAGGAGCAGCTTCAGAACATAATTATAAAGGTGAAAAACCAAAGCGGTGCACTTATTTGGTCAAAAGTTTTAACCCAGTGACTACTGGTGTAAAAACAAGCTATTCCATCTTATTATTGCTTTAACAAATCCTATACAAATGTGCAAATTTACAAATTATGCTGCCAGGCTAACACCAATGGAACAGTGTTTCAAGACAATGCATGCTTTTTTCCCGTTGTTGCTCTTTTTAAGTTTCTTTTAATACTCAATAATTCTTTTATGGACACACTCCTGTACTCTATTATTTTTCCCTCTGCAGGAAGAAACTTGACCTCTACTTGAGCACTGGCAGCCAGCAGAGGCAAATCTTTTAATAAACACATATTGATCCTGTTGTTACACACCACAGTGTGGTTGCTGTGTAGAAAGTACAATCTATTACTGTTTCACAGACTGTGATTAAAACCTTACTTAACTTGAGTGACATATTCTAAGTTCTCCATGATGCTCTGTAACAAAGTATCACAACCACTAGATGGCACTGTTTGATTGTAAAATGAGGAATCGGAGGCTCTTCATACAAGGATGAACCAAAACATTAAAACTGCCTCCCTAATAATTTGTTGGCAGTGCAGCTCTCACCCTTCAGAGCACGGCCACAAGACCTGTGGGGGTGTCTCGGGACCCTGGCATCGGATTATTTGAATCCTGTGAGTTACAAGATGGGGCCTTCAGGGATCGGTCTTCTTCTGACTTAACAAGTCCATAAGTACCAGTGAATCCTAGTTTATGATGCATGGCACTAGCAGAGGGTTTGCAGCTGTCCTTATTAGGCGACAAACAGAAGAACAAATGATAGTGTGCAGACAATCTATCAGGACTACAATGAGACATGGTCGGAATAGTAAAATGTGCTTCTCCGTCTGTGGAGTTGGACATCTGCACCCGAAACACTGCAATCTGATCAAAAGGGAAACAGCAATCCATTCTTCCAAGACATGCTGATCTTTGTGCATAATGCTGCAGACTAATGAGCCCAATCTCACCTCCAAGCTTTGCAAGATCTCATTTAAATATGACCAAGGAGTGCTGACCTTAATGCACTTTCTCTCACATTCATCTGACATCAAGCTTTCTGGAAGTTTTTGCAAGCGCTTGAAGAGAGCCGACGGAAATGGCAAGGAGCCGATAAAATACTTGCAGATTAAATGTTCAACTTAAATTGTTGAACTGATGCTGATTATTTTGGACACTATTTGCCCCCCTTTGCTTTTGATAAAAATATTAAAGGAGTGTTTCTTGACTAAGAGAGCATTACCGAGAACAAAAACTGCAGGAAAATGTATCCAATCTGTCAACATTGTGATGTCTTTGAGTTCAAATGCTCTGATTCTGAAGAGATTTGGCAGCCTGATATAGTTAACCATTCCTCTCACATAGTTTTGCTGCAACATTTTCCCTTTCTAAACCTTCGAGACACCACTAGATGGTGCTGCTGAACATAAGCTGTCAGTGGGAAAATGTGAGGATAACCTCTAAAGCTGCAAGAGTGTGTGCACATATTACATTGTGTGTATGTGTCTTTACGTGTGTGCTTGTGTGTAATGTGTTTTTGTAAGAAGTAAAGGTCAGGATGACAGATTCACAGAAAAAAAGAAAATCAAAAGCCTCCCGCCCCGCCTTCCAAGCTGCAAACAGCAGCGCCTGCTAACAGCTTGTCTTTTAGAGTGCCAGTTATATTTATTTTGATTATTTATGTAAACCTTTATGTAGCTCTGAAAGACTCAATTTTAATTTATTGCCTGTTTCTAATAAAATCAGCTCTGGGCTTTTTTTTTTGTTCGTTTCAGCCAGCTCTGCCTTTTGATGTGTTAACAGACAGATTCTGGGTTTGGATGCAGCTCTGCATCTCCACGATTGAAATTAGCCAGTTTAAGCTGCATTCAAAGACTCCCTTTGCCTGCGACCATTTAAAGACGCATCGCTCCTTCTGGCTTATGGTCTCTTTGAAGCATGTTTTAAAAGGCAGCCTTGCAGATACTCTCGCATCTGTCTCCATATGTCCCTGCACTTACCTGCTCTTCAAACAAGTCAGTCACCTGGCACTAGTCTGCTGTCAGCCAGGCAGGTTTCTATCTTCAGAGCGCCATGAAACATCCGCTATCTGCTTTTAATTGGATATCTACATTTGGTTGTTCAGCAAAAGAGGCTTGGTTGTACCACTCTTCAAAAAGTCCCCTCCTTCAGCATCTGCTTATTTTCGGTGTGAAGCAGATTTGTCAGGTGGTGAGATGACAACTTCTGTCTGTTGAAACATGAGTAATATATGCACAAAAGAAATGTGGCATCCAGTTGCAGTAAGAAACTTGCTGATATTGCTGGTGGGTTGAATGAGGGTAATATATATGTACACACACACACACACACACACACACACACACACACACACACACACACACACACACACACACACACACACACACACACACAGATATCGCTGTGATTACAGTGAGGTACATGTGCAAAGTACAATGAGGTCTCTACATGCTAGCTTTAGCTGCTGACACTTAGCTTCATGACAAATAAACACAGCTACCAATAAATACACTATATGCCAGGGTCAATTTTTTTTACTGTTTTGTGTCTCTAGACTTTTGCTAGGTGGACTGCATTACAGTGAGTGGGCTGGTCTGTTTACCCCTACTAGACCTGCTC
>NW_005187533.1:1501009-1508072 GCF_000239375.1 Pundamilia nyererei | reverse complement strand
ACTAAATACTTTTTTGCCCCACTGTATAAAGTCAAGCACCTATGTGTGCAGACTGCTTCTACAAACATTTATTAAAGATGGGTTGCTCTCAGGAGATCGATGAGCTTCAGCTCAGCGTGGTACTGTCACAGGTCCAGTCATTAAATTTCTTCACTGCTAAATATTCCATGGTCAGCTATTAGTGGTATTACAACAAAGTGGAAGCGATTGGAGATGACAGTAACTCAGCCACAAAGTGGTAGGTCACATAAAAAGGTCAGCATACACTGAAGCACAGAACGCACAGAGGCCAGAGACTTTCTGAGTCAAGTGTGACATACTGACAAACTTCATGTGGCCTTCAGATTAGCTGAAGACCAGTGTGTAGAGAGCTTCATGGAATGGGTTTCTATGGCCGAGCAGATGCATCCAAGCACAATTCAAAGCATCGGATGCAGTTTTGTAAAGCACGCCACCACTGGACTCTAGAGACGTGTTCTCTGGAGCTACAAATCATGCTTCATTGTCTGGCAATCTGATGGACAAGTCTGGATTTGGTTATTGCCAGGGGAATGGCACTTGTGTAACTGCATTGTGCCAAGTATAAAGTTTGGTGGAGTGGGGATTATGGTGTGGGGCTGTCTGTCAAGGCTGGGCTCCTTAGTTCCAGTGAAACTTTATGTAAACACTAGTGCACAAAGCAAGTTCCATAAGAACATGGATGAGTGGGTTTGCTGTGGAAGAACTTGACTGGCCTGCCCAGACTCTTGATCTCAGCCTGATATAACACACAGTTTGTGATGAGTTAGCGCGTTGACTGCGAACCACTCCTTCTCATCCAACATCAGCGTCTGATCTCACAAATATGCTTCTGGAAAAACGCTCAGAAATTTCCATAATCACAAGGGAGGGCCGACATCATATTAACCCTATGGGTTAAGAACGGGATGTGACTCAAGTTCGTATGCGTGTGAAGGCTGATGAGCGAATGCTTTTTGGCAATACAATGAATGTCACATTGGAGACAGGGACGCACATGATACACTGAGCATTTCTTGTTCACTCATCTCTTTTCACTCTGTTTATACACCTGTTACTGAGTAGAAGCAGTTTTAATGTTTTATTCTGTCTTTTATTGGTTTGGTTTTATAAACATGGTTTATCCATGTTTGTATGTATTTTAATGTAATTGATTTTATTTAAAGTTTTTATTTTACTTCCTACCCACGTCATAATCAAAGCACACTGCATAAAAAGAGGTAAGTCAACAGGAGTCACAGAGCCCAGGCAGTCAGCAGAGGAGTCGCAGAGCATGCACAGAAGTGGCACAAGCATGAAGACCGCAGAGCTTCAGCAGAGCAGCAGGCTGGAGAAGCCAGACAGATGCCAAGGAGATTGGCCCTGGAAGTGTCTGCAGAACTGGTGTTGGATATGGTGGAGGAGTTGTATGGAGTAAGGCCTTTCTCAGTCAGATACAACCAATGAAAATGAGGGATTTCTGTGATAGTTGGTGCTAGAACATCTATTTCAAGACTGTTGCACGTGTCATACATTTTATATACGTGTGGGACTTTTAGCTTGGTTTTGGTTTTAGTTTTTTTATTGTAAAAAAAAACTAAAAAAAAGGTTATCTGCTAAACTAAAAAAAAAGGTTATCTGCTACTCTTGACTTTTGTACTCCTTGGCCATGACTGCTATTTATTTTTTTGTTTTTTTGTTTTTCCCTCATTACCCACCACTATTGTATTTAATCATTAGCAATTAAATCAGTTAGACTCCAGCTCTATTGTGTGTCCTTTGTCCCGTGTCTCTTCGTTCTGATCGCCGGGGCTTCTTTCTATTATTGGAGGGTATTTCTTTACCCTAAAATGTAAAGTGCCTTGAGATGACTATTGTTGTGAATTGGTGCTATATAGATAAAACTGAATTGAGCACAACAATAGTCTCAATTGAACATTTCTATAAGACCCTTGTGCTTTTAATTAGAAGGCATGATCATCATCGAATAAATAACCTTAATCAGCAAATCACTGTGCGGCTTTGAGGAAGATCATTTCTAGTCCAACAAGTCTTTGCTGATACTTCAAATCAGACATTTTAGACCTCTCTATTGTTACGAACTGAAAATATAAGGTCATTTGACCATTTATCAAAATATATTTAATTTATAGTTGAATGATGAATATTATTGAAGGTCTAGCCTCTCACCTTTGATGTGAAGAGAAACAGCAGGGAAATTTCCAGCCTCAGTGTTCGAAGGAAACTGGATATATAAACATGAATAAGATATCAATTTGTCAAGAATACTTTGCAGGCAGTGGCCATCCTGAGTCCTGACTTAACATCCTATCCCAAAAGACTGTGCTTCCCACCTGACTACTCTTTTCCAGGGCTTTTCCTGAAGATGTGTTTCAGTCTTCAGCCCCATTGGGTTTGAGATCTGGTGAGTTGCTCACCCAGGTAAAAATAATAAACCTGCTTTCCAATTTGGGTCATTGTCCTTCTGTGCTGTGCCATCCAGAGAACTTTTCAGAATCTGAGCAAAAAGTAAAATTTTTTCAGAGTTCATGTGGCTGTTTCTGTCTTTTGTCCCATTCTCTGAAACACTGGTGACTCAGCACCATGCATCAAGCATCACACCAATGCATTGGGTTTTACAGGCTCCGTCCTGGGCTTTTCATCATTTATCACATTATTTTAAAATACATGACTGTGTACAAAAATAGTTTTAATTCTTCAAGGGCTAATGTAATATATTTTGTTCAGTGCCTTAAATGAAAAAGTGAAAGTCTTCCCTCTAATCCCATATAAAACAACTGTGACTTGAATACACTTTGGTACAAAACTTAAAATGAAAGTTGCATCCAAGAATATATGGACCTGTCTATATTTAATCTCAGCTCGCTGCCAAGATTCAGATATAGTGAATTCCCTCAGACCCACATGATCAATTTCAGAGTAACATTAAACATTAAAAGACAGAGAAGCAAGAAGCCACTTACCAGAAGAACACTTGGCTTAATGCTCCTCTGGGAAATCAGGGTTATGGTCACTGCAATTGTTTCATCATGATCGTGATTGAATGATTATGTCCTTTTTTTCCTCTGTGTGGGTCCAGTATTTTATAAATGTTAAAACACCTCGTTGATTACACTCACAGTTTGCCTAGAGGTGAGTAATATTTTCCTCATTCTCTGTGGTCTGGTTCTTGTTCATCATTACACGGCCAGCATTTATGTATTTCATTCATTATTATCAGTATATTGAATATATAAGACTTGACCTCATTGTACTAGGAAAATGGGAAGAAGTGCATATTGAAACATGTGCAAACATAGATGGAAATAAGGCATAATATACAGTAAGGCCGTATATGAGGCAAAACAGAGTTTGTACAGTTCTAATAAGCTCAAACATTAATGTTTCATATGACAACATTTTTTTTCTTCAGCACAGCCTGAACTGTATTAGGTGAGCTTTCATTAAATAGTCTTGAGGAAAAGTTAAAAACAAAACATGAACCTACTTTTCTGTGTGCATAATTTTAAATTGGACAGCACCACTGACTGACCCAAACCGTGACAGAGCCCCACCGTGTTTTACAGATGGCTGCAGACGCTCGCTGTTGTACCGCTCTTCTGATGTCTGCCTTGCATAATTAAAAAGACTTAAACTAAAATTTTCAACTTTGGGTTTGTCTCCTTATCAGACCCGTTGCTACAGATTTACAGTGCTGTTGTTGAAAAATCTGGCATAATTCAAACTCTGCTCCTTATTTCCCTTCCTTTAAAAAAGCTTCTAGGTCAATGTGAGGCTGTGTCAGGCAGGAGGTGGACTCAAATGCAGGACTCAGACACAAAAGGTGAACTCAAGGCAGCAGCTTTATTGCTGGGAAAAATAACTAAAACATAAGCACTAAAACAAACTAAAATCCTCAACGTGAAAAACAGGAAAAGAACATTGTGAATGTAGAAACATGGAACGCAAAGAGACTTATACACATAAGGAAGCACGATGCAACACAGAGCAAGGAAAACACAGGGCTTAAATACACACTGGAGCAATCAGGGAATGGGAGACAGGAGGGAAACACAGCTGGGAGAAATCAGAGCTAACAATACAAGGGGAAGCAAAACCAGATACACTGCACACAGGAGTGGGATTACCAAAATAAAACAGGAAACACACAACAGGCACAGAGACAGACTAGACACTGAACATAGAGACCTGACTGACTGGGGAGAGAGAGGGAACAAGGAGACGAGACATGACACAACAAAGAACATGAGAAAGGCAAAAATAAGAGAAACCAAAATCCTAGCACTAAATATATAAACTAAACCATTACAAAACACTGGGTCACACATCCAGTACCATGACATTCTTGACAGCCACAGATGCTTTTTTATGACTCCCACTTCTTCTTTTGTCCCCCATGTGTCCAGTATCCTCAAATTTATTAAGCACACACTGCACATCATGCTAAGATTTGTCACATTTTCAGCTAACAGCTCTTTGGGAATTCCCCTGTCAATGAAAAAAATCCTATTTTTGTCTGTCAAACTGTTTTAATTTATAGATTCAACTAAAGAAATTAAAAGAAATAAGGTGTTCTTGTGAGAGGCTGCTAGTAACAAAGTGCCTAGAGATGCAATTTAAAATAGCTTCTTTGCTAAGATGTCTGTTATATGTAGATGCAACACTAGTTCATCCCTTGAGTTAGGTGCTTTTTTATGCTTCAATGATTCATAGGTCACTGTTAAGCCCTAAAAGTGCTTACATGTACTTCTACAACTTTGCCTCATTTAGTTTATGCAGCTCTATGAATATGCAAATCCCTGCCTCGCCTGACTCTCCCCCTGTATCTGTGAGTCCCACTCACTTGGTTGTCTTGCTTCACAGAGGGAGACAACAACTCCAAAGTTTGTGTTTTCTTAAGGAGAGGAAGACCTCTCTTTACTCCCAGGACTGCTTCGAAACACAAAAAAGCCGTTGTCGCTTGTTCATCATTAATATAACAAAAAGTCCTTAGTGCCTAGAGCATAGCAGTGAAAAACTTGAAAACTAAAACTGTCATTACAAATAAAGCAATTGGGCATCAACACTTGTGAAGCGTCTGTCTACTGAAGCAAACATGGTGAAACAGAGAGCAGAGCACAGCAGCGGATTAACTTTCTTTTTACCTCTCATACTGAGCTGAAATGAAACTGGCCCCACTCTTCCAGATGATCAGATTAGTATCTCAGGTTTATTTGAAATCTTGATTAGTTGATGGTTGATTAGTATGATTAGTCTGGTAAGACTTTAAGAGTGCGGATTTCTAAATTTGATTATACATAGAGCCCCTCCTGTATAAAGTGATAAGACAGCTTTGGCCTGATGATATCATTTTGTCTGTAAGACATCTAGAGGTTGGTGACAGTAAAAGACCCTTTATCTGAAAGGAACATCAAATGTTATAACAGTTATATAGGATACGTACCCCATCTGAAAAGATAAGCTTAATGCATGGCTCTCCATGTTGTAAGCATTGTGCTTATCTCTTTTTTTTATTATATAAATGTATCTGTTTTTAAATTTTCATCTGCATATCCTGCATAAATATTATTTTTGCATGAGGAAAACCTGGCCTCTCCTGCATTTCCATAAAGGCTGTTAATATTAGAATCTTTTCTTAATAAGGCTGAGAGCTACACATAAACTAAACCTACAGTAGTTCATATTATGCGTGATGCTTTAATGGTCCAATGGCAAGAAATTCCATTGCAATGAGGTAAAAATACAACAAAACTTTGGCCTTGGTGCCAAAGAGAGGCTCTATGAGCTCCACATGTTCAGAGATCACCGAATAGTGGGGCGAAAGAAAAGAGGCAAGATGTGTGGTATTTCACAATGCAACCAGTGGAAAGGTAACAATTAAGGATGAAGTCATGCTGCTCAGGAAAGTGGAATAATTTCTGATCTCATCACCTTATCCCATTGGTAGCTAATGAGGCTTAAAGATACTTTGTCAGGAAATGCTGAGGAAATGGTGTAGGCTGATGCCGCTGAATACCTGATGCCTCGTATTACCGAATGCCACACAAAATAAGAATAACAGAAGTTTCACTCCAGTAAGTGCGTGACAATGAGATTTCAAATGAACTCCAAGTGGCTGCAAATTATAGTTTTCAAACTCAATTTTTAGAAGTTCATTTCTAAAGTCTGGATATCATTCCAGGAGGACATTAGGTTAATTTAACGTTTCACAATGTGAAAGTCGTGTCGACCATCTGCATTGTTTTGATTTCTTTTATTTTAATGTCGTGCTATCATTTATTTATAAGACGAGTTTTTGTTTCTTTATGAGTGGAATAGGTTTTTCCAAAGAGAATCAAATGAATGGAAAGGGAGAATAATGAACATCTGTTGTTAGATTAAAAAAAAGAAGAGAAAAAACTCTTTGCTTCAATCAAAAGGTAAAGTTTTCTGTTTCTGTCTTTCTTACATTGTAATAATTGTTTTGCAAAAGGTTTTTCCCCCCTTTATTCTATCATTTCCCTGTCTTCTTATGAATTCTGGTCATTTGTGTTGCTCACTATTATTCTGTGTTGTGCATGCTCCTTTTTTCCTCTGTGTTTTCTGTGCCTGCTCCCGTTTCCTCCCACAGTTTAATTGGTCATTCTAAATTGGTCCTGTGACTGACTGGCAACCTGTCCGGCACGTACCCCGCCTCTTGCATAGTGACAGCCCCCTTGTGACCCTGCTGGATAAGTGATTAAGAAACTGGATGGATGGACGAATGGATGGATTTGTCCAAGGCAGGAACAATATTTCTTGCAACACTGACAGGTTGTATATGTGATACATTTAAAAGTGCCACTTTCTGAGTTTAACAGGATTTAAGAGCAGATTGACATAATCGGGGATTTTCTAAACAAATTGCATGAAGTATAAAGACTTCATAAACACTGTGGTAAAGATATCATATCGTCATAATGTACCCCAGTAGCCCCAAGTCTTTTTGGTCTCTTCCCAAATACTAAACTAGTATACAGTGCTTTTCCTCTGTTGCTCTCTCTCTCTCTCTCTCTCTCTCTCTCTC
>NW_005187533.1:1499511-1500921 GCF_000239375.1 Pundamilia nyererei | reverse complement strand
ATTGCATATTTAACTTCTGGGATGTATGGATTTATGCTTTAGGAGGAAATATATGCCATAGCTATGTTGTAACATAACTATGGCATACATAGTTACTTTACAATGACGATGAAAAAGAGCGCTTTGTCCCAGTAGGAGCAGCCAAATGAAGGAGTAAATCCCTCGGACAGCCCCTGATGCCCACTGTCACAGACCATTCAAAGAAGCAAAGGATATCCTGGTAGCTCATAAAGTGGTGAAATTAATGTTTCCGTCATTGTGTTGGTTCTTCAGCATTACACTCAGGTGTTATTGGTCATTACAGCTGTTACTGATAAAGTATAAACTATATTCAGACATTTAAATACTATATTCAGTGGATGAGTGATCTTTTTTTCGATTTTTGGAAATGAAACAACACATACCTCAAACATAAATTTTGAAAAAATGTCTACATGTAACACACTAACCTTTTTGTGTGGACTGTCAAGTCTTAATACAGCCCATTAAAACAGCAGAATTTGACCCAAAGTGCTTTAGTACGGAGCCCCAATTATTTTACGTGTAGTTGTTTTTTTTTTCCTGTGTAATAATATTCAACATTGCTATCAATACATTTTTCAAAAAATGTCTCTCTGTGCAAAATGGTTTTAAAAACATAAACAACTGTAGGATCCTGTTTGTCCGTGATTTGAACAAATTACAGCAGGATCAGCCTGATGTTATTTGTATCCCACTGTGACTTTACTCTATAAAGAGCTAGCATCTCCAAAATGTCAGGAGTAGTTAGTCATTACAAGAAGTGTTTGTGAACTAAAAATCAAGAATGTGGGATACTGTTTGTCCGTGATTTGGAGAGCCCAACGCAAGGGAAAGCCAAAGCTTCTTCATATTTTCTAGTCTTTGGCTTGGAAGGAAGTTGGTTTGGAAACATATTTGGTGATGCTTCATCTCCTGCTTTGCCAAATATGTGTGGGAACCCCATCCAAAACCTGTCAATTATGCTAGCAGTGTCCAAGCTTTCTTTTTTTTTTTTTCATACCTTGTCCCCCCTGCAATGACTCTGCGCCCCCCCTAGGGGGCGGGCCCCACACTTTGGGAACCTCTGTCATAACTGATTATTCTGGAAAGCAAAACTCATGGTGATTTAGTGGTCATCAAACTGTGTTCAGATTTGGCAAATTGATGGTGTTTACAGTTTTTTTCAATCGCTAACAAGCGCCATACTTCAGATACTTTTTCTAAACTCTTAACACAGACTCACACCTACAAAACACAATTGGCCAAATGGATAATTTTCTTCTCAAAAATACATTTTGTTAAATATATATTAACTCTTCATTTCAAAATAGAACACATCTTTCTCTGCACACACTAACTGTACAAAAACACTATAAATCTGACTCAAAATGAAATTAGTCTGTCAAAGAA
>NW_005187533.1:1479779-1497295 GCF_000239375.1 Pundamilia nyererei | reverse complement strand
AAAAAACTGTAATCTCTTAACTCGTGACCCATCCAAGTGCCTTTATTAGTTGAAAGCACTGGTGTTGAACTGGTTCTGATTATGACCTGGGTATCTGCAAAACTGGCTCTGTATTTACTTGGTATCAGATCGATACCAAAAGTTGCAGTATTGCAGTGCTAGTGGAAGGAACAGGTGAAGTCGATCGAGTAAACAAAAACACGACAGGTGAGGAAAGTACAGCAGCGACAATCATTTCATTTAGGACAAACACATGTGCACCTTGGGTGTTCACATTTGTGTGTCTGTGCATTCGTGTAATATATGTGTGCTATAATTGAATAGATGTGTGTGTGTCTGTGTGTCTGTGTGAGAGAGAGAGACAGCGAGAGAGAGAGAAAACGGGAGATACAGAGAAATGAGAAATTGATTTTTATTATCGGGCCGCTGCATCTAGAAAACCAGTGGAAACACTGAATTATATTCTCAATAAAAAGATCAAGAACCATAAGGGAAACTAACTGATCTCCATACAGTATGTTATGTTGCAGTGGCGTGTGTGTTTGTGTGTATGTGGAGAGCGAGATCCTGTAATGTCTGTTTTCCAGTATGTCTGTCTCATTTTTGTGGTTGCGTTACCGTCCGTGTGTGTGCGCGCATGCACGTGTGTGTTGTACACCCCTTGAGGCCATTCTGTCTCCCAGACAGCTGTTTGGTGACCTGGTAACACCCCTCCTCTCCCTCCCTCAGCATGTCACACAGACACCCTCCCACACACACACACACAGACACCCTCCCACACACACGGCAGCGCAGCATGTCTGCCACCACTGGTATCCCCGAGCCATCGCACACATAGACACTCAAACGCAGTCACAGTCAGACACCTTCAGTCCCACACACAGTACACTTCCAGATCATCCAACATTCTTCATTTGCCTCTAAAAGTAGACGCTAAACCTTCTCAGTTGATGATTTTTGATCATTAGCACTAAAAAGTAAAGGATAGTTTAAAAATCAAACATTATGTTAATGGCATCTAGCATCCAGGCGTGAATGTGGTGGTCAATGCCAGACTGCTGCTTTCTGCATGTCACAGAAATTATTAAACAGCTTCTAAAATTCCCAGTCCGACATCAGAAAGGTGTGAGGATAAAGAAGCTTTTTAAACAGCCACTAAGCGCTCACAACAGAATATGTGTATATGCAACACTTTCTGCCACCAAAGGTACAGGGACCTTTACAAAAAAAACAATCTTTTGAGCTATCCTAAGATAGAGCGTCATTTTGATAAATAATGGATGCATGGAGATTTGTCAGTCTTGTGTTTTGTGAATATTCTCCAAAAGCTTGTTACAATATTGCGCGTGCAGTCCAGAGGGCTCTGCTGCGGAAATAATGAAAGCTAAATTAGCATTTTTGGCAATTAGCTAACCTTACTTCTGGACTTCAATCAGGATGTTCCTGCCTCTGATTCCTGACTGTTATATTCAAGTACAAGAAGGTGCAGCCAGACTGTCTGGATGTGATCCAAAGTGAAGGCATCGGGGTGCCATCTGACATTGTGCTTCTGGCTTCAGTGGACCATGGTTACTGACTGGCACTGGAGCAGCTTGCAGTAGAGTGTTACACAGTCAAACTGGTAAAGCAGCGTCACGTAAGGCATAAAACATCAGCATGTCCGGTTCCACCTATGAAGGGCTTAACTGAGTTTTTAGGGCTTCTTTTGTTATAGCCGTGCACTTCAGGTTTTTTTGTAATGTTCCTGCTCTTTTATTTGTAGATCAAAATCTAACTATAACTTTATTTTGAAGCTAATCTTTTTCTGAAGATCCGATTGAAAACTTTTTTTCCCCCCAACTTCTGCTAACCAGAGGAAGCAGCAGTTTTTTGTTTCTTTTAACACAGCTTAGCCAAACATCCTGGTTTTATTTTAGACGATTACATTATTTTACTTTGCACACGTAAATAAGATTATTTCATAACCCCCAGAATCAAAATTGTTATTTTATGTGAATAGTCAGTTGTGTTTTTTTTTTTTGTAAAGGATAATAGCCTGCAGACACATCTCATGAATGATCCCAGCTCCTTCTTCTTTGCTGGTTCTCTCAAGCGCCTCCAGATTTGATGCTCGTCTGGCACAGACCTTCAGTTCACCCCACAGATTTTAATAGGATTCCATCAGTCAACAGCTTCTGGAAGTAGAAGTGTGTTTTGGGTCATCATCGTGCTGATCATGATTCCTGACGAAATTCCCAGTTCCAGATGCACTGAAGCACCCCCACAGCATAATATGCCAGCCACCGTGTTTCATTGTGGGGACAGTGTTTTTTGAGTTGTACGTCTCTCCCTTCTTTCTCCAAACATAAGCAGCATCTCTGTGGACAAAAAGTTCTAGTTTTGTCTCGTCTGACCAAAACATGTGCTTCCAGCATGCATAATCTTTCTCCAGTATGTTCTTAGAATACTTCAGTTTGGCTTTAAGGTGTCTCTTTTGCAGAAGTAGAGTTTTTCTTGGTCCACAACCCTACAGTCCATTCCTGTGAATGGTTCTACTGACTTCTTTAAGACCAAAATTCCTGACTTGGCTAAGTCATTCATTAATGTCTCAGCAGTTGTTCTTTGCAGAGTCTTTGAAATTTTTTGCTTCTTACCTCTGCCAGGCATGTTCGGTGTTGCATGGCTCTCTTTGAATTTCTTGATAATCCTTCTCACTCTAGTTTTCGGCACTGTGATAGCTTTGTATATCCATCTACTGCTCTGTGAGCATCAACAGGTCTAAACTGGTTCTTTTGTTTTTGGCACGATGCTTTCTCGAGCGACAGCTCAAACCCTTGCTGAAGATTTTATATTGTGTGTAAATTGAAACATAACCCACAGTTTTAACTTGATTTTACAAGCACTGAGCATTACAAAGGCAAAGCCCATCATTTCACAGCAGTGGTTTGTGCTATGGCTCAATATAAAGGTCAATTTTTCAGGGGGGGTATTAATATTGACCCCGGTCAAAATAATTCCTTCAAATAATTACTTTCTAAAGATAACTAGTATTTTTTTTTTAGAAATGCAATGTTGAACATCCCTTACTGTGTTAAAAAAAGAAAATATTGAAAGTGAATTAAATTTAAAATGTAATTAAACTAAACAGAAACCCTGGTTATCCATGTGTTCTTATATATTCTACTGTCCATTGGACTGACAAAGTCTACATTGTGTATCGCCCTCAGCAAATAACTGTAAATTACGAACAGGTCACTTGTCAGATGTGGGCTATTGGATCTCCATTTATGTGTCAAATCAATTCTGAAAGAGGATAAAGTTGATTATCTGATGAGGCAGTCACGAGTGTATAAACTAGTACACTTCAAAGATCTGGTATCGTCGATAATAAATAGGAGGTCATGCTACAAAAATTGGTTTTATTTTTATTCCTGCGGCGAGGGAATGTACAGATGGGTGGAAAAACTGTAACGTGCTGCCAACAGCTTAAATGTACCTTAGCACTGATTCTCCAAGTCTCTGGGACTCAACTGGAGGGAAGAAAACTGCTTTAATAATGTATGCTCAACAGGGGTTTTATCCTGAACCAACCTGTGTTTTTATCCGAGCTTTGAGCATGTTTTCCACTCACTGTGAAGTTGTTTGCTTTAGACTTTGCGTGCCTCCCACTTGCTTCTCTTTTTACCAATGTGAGATACATCATTGCTTCAGTATTTTGAGCTTAGAAGATTTTTATTTTATTTTATTTTTTACCAAAGTATAATCACAAGGTCCATTTGAAAGACTGAGGAAATCCAAATTATGCTCGAGGACTTGTGTTTGTTGCTGATATCATTGACTTTGTATATTTTAATAAGCGGTCATCACTGGTTGTTCCTGCATATTTTTATCTGTTGCCCCTAAGTACTCCCAATTGCTTTCATTTATTGGTATCTTACTGGTACTATAAACCTAGTTGTAATATAATTATAGCTATAATTAAGTGCTGATAATCTCACTACACTCTTCAAAGACTTTATTAAGCACACCTTGCAAGTACCACATTGGACCACCCTTTGCCTTCAGAACTGCATTAATTCTTCGTGGCACATATTCAACAAGGTGCTGGAAACATTTCTCAGGGAATTTGGTCGATATTTGGCATGACAGCATCACACAGTTGCTGCAGATTTGTCGGCTGCTCATCCATGGGGAAAATCTTCTGTTCCGCCACGTCCAAAAAGGTGCTCTACTGGATTGAAATCTGGTGACTGTAAACCAGTTTGAAAAGGTTTGAGCTCTGTGACATGGTGTTTTATTCTGCTGCAAGGAAGTATCAGAAGATAGGTGCACCGTGGCCACCGAAGGACTGACATGGTCAACAACAATACGCAGCTAGACTGTGGTATTTTAACAATGCTCAGTTTGGTTTAAAGTTTGAAATGAGAGAACTGATGAAGACTTACACCAAAGGTTTGTGACCCTTGTTTCCAAGTCAGAAACAGTCCTAGTTAAGCTACTACACAACATCAGTGACTTTGGTAAACGCAGATCAGTCCAAATATTGATAGTATCACTACGAACGCTGGTATTAGTATTGGATCGCGTGATAGGGTCGATATCTTGTTTCTATCCTTGTTTCTAAGTTCAATATGTAGATCTTAGAGGATAACCCGTTTGTGTTGACTGTCACATTTATTTTATTTATTAATTTATTTATAGTGCATTTAAACAACAGAAGCTGACCCACAGTGCTTTCAAGACAGGCACATTTACATTGCATGTCTCCAAAACACCCAGTTTCAAAATATATGAAAAGCTGAAAGTTGTATTTTATTGTATTAACTAAGTATTACGGAAACTAAAAATCACAGTGATTTAGTGGTCATTAAAATGTGTTCAGAATTTTCAAACAGTGATGATTTAGCTCATAAACATAACACACTGCTCTTCCCTAGTAAGTTGCCTTTACAGGTTAAAAGTATCAATAGTGGTATATATAACACTGGGACTCTATTTAGTTGGTATTGGATGGATGCTAAAATTTGTAGTATGGCACAGCACTACAAGAAACCAGCAGGTGGGCTCTAATCTAAGCAATGAGCCAATGAGAACATCAGCAAGAACCAAGGCATCATACCTAGGTAGGTTAATTAGTGCAAAAATAATTCATGTTCAGTAAAAGATCACCAGCGAAGATTTCAGGCCAAGCCTTTTGTTTTTGTCTGCATTAAAAAGCAAGAAAAGCGAAAAAATCCACTCCATGTAGTTTATTGTACAATAATAACATTATATTAACATTATATTTTTCTTTTGCACTGTAGGACCTATGGTGTGCTCTACTGTAGTTTTCCGGAAGGATTGATTGTGTTGGGGGAAAAAAATGAATGGAGGGGGCCGCTGCTGTCAAAAAGAAGATTAGTCTTGACAAAAATAAGAATTGAAATGGTGTAACGTTTCGGGAGTGGAGGGTAAAATGTGCTCTCTCGCTCATTTGTGATATAGCCCAACTGTGTGGGTTTTTTTTTTTTTTTTGACTGAGCCGCTGCCTGATGGAGCTTTAGCGCAGAGAGCAGGGGAGAGAGAGGGAGAGCGACAGACCGACGGACCGCCAGTCCGTCCATCTATCCAGCTGCCCCTGCCTCTGCAGAAGCGCGCAGGCACACACGCTGACTAAACGCCAGCACCCTCTCTCTCTCTCTCTCTCTCTCACACACACACACATGCTCGCGCGCGCGTACGCGTGAACGACAAGAATCGTTGGGAGAGGGTCCCATGCACGGCTCGCAGGCTGCCGGAGCCTCTGCTGTACTGGTCAATGTGCGTGTGCGTCTATGTGCGCGTCCGGCGTCTGCATCTTCCCCCTATGCGCTCCTCTCCTCCCGGGACAGGAATAACGGGATACGGGGAGCTCCAATCGCACCGAGGCAGGTTGACCGCCCCCCCCCCACCCCCCCCACAATGCGCGGGGCCAGTGGAGATTGCAGTGGAGAATCAGCAGCACAGGCGCACACACAATGAAGATTGGATTACAATGTTTTTTATTCGGAGCGGCGCGCTTGTGAAGTGCTAAAACGGGGGATTTCATTCATTCTTTTATTTTTCTTTCTTTTTCTTTTCTTTTCTTTTTTGTTGGACACGCTGGAATAATTCATTGCGAGAGAGTCGTTGATTTTTTGTTCACCCCCCCTCTCTCTCCTGTTGTGCAGTGTTTGTGAGACCATCAGTGGCTACATGGTTTCTCGGAGGATAGAGGGGACTGTTGCAATGCCATCTCGCACCACTGTTTTGGAGCTCTGTGGAAGGGAGATGCTGTAAGTACTTTGCCGTATCTCTTATTGCTCTACGAAAATGGGTTTTGATGATCATAACCCCCACCCACCCCATCTCCCTTGATCGGCGCGTGCCACTGGCGCCTTTTTGTTTTACCCACAAGCGTCCCTCATCCAAAAAGTGCGGCACCACACCGCAGGGACACGGCGCTCTAAATAATAATTAGAATAATAATAAAACAAGATCAACGTGGATGAAGACGATTAAAGGGAGTCGGTACGCAAACAAAAAAGCAAACTCTGCAGTCCAGCCTCTCGCGTCAAGCGCTATAATGTCCTATTAATTTACACTGGCGCAGTGAGCGGAGCGCAGGCGGCTTCACGCAACACACACAGAAACACACACACACACACACACACACACACCAGTTTATTCCCTTAACTTAAATTCATTGGCACACCTAGAGCTATAATCTGTCAGCTCGGCTATGAGGAAAAAAAGAGAGAAAAAAAAACAGCTTCTTCGGCTGATCTTTGGGGGCTCGTGCACTCCTCTTCTCCAGTTTCTCAAAGTATAACCACCGACACAAGAAACCGAGCGTGTTTTAGCCGATAAAAACAAAGATGGATGATTGAGCGATGAGTATTATTTTATTCAGAGGTTGGACAACACGTTTTTTTTCTTTTAGTCATCCCAATTGTTGGCACAACTTCTAGCTCCTCTCATCCCGCATCAGGATGAACAGTCATCATACATCAAGGAGGCCTGTAGTTAATTTCTTTTTAAAGTTGTAATTTAAAGAAGGGAGATGCACATCGTGCCTGTTCCAACCTTAAACTGTGACACGAAGTGAGAACGAGCTCAAAAAAGAGAGAAAAGAAAGCTCTTTCACTGTGCGAGGAGCGTCTCAGCCAAGAGTGGGGGATTCAGGCCCACTTTCGCTTTCACCAGTAGGGGTCGCACTTGTATTGTATTGGCTTCACTGAACCAAACGGGGAGATCCAAATGAATTTACATCTACCCCTTCCCAGCACCAACGCACACACATTCTCTCTCTTCCTCCTGCTCCCTCAGTCACGTTGTTAAAGCGCAGTTCTATCACGGAAAAGCTCTCTCTCTCTTTCCCTCTCTCTCCCTGCATCTAGAGGCTGCTGCCCATGGAAGGACAAGCCAGTTTTTTTTTCATGACATCAAAAGGATCAAATGTATTAAAACCCACTACTTCCATCCAGGTAGAGTCAGGCCTTACAGTGCAGGGTTGAAGGGTTTTCCCCTCTCGTGCAGGAGTGAAAAACGTGAACGTTTGCTTGCATGTGTGCGCCCAAACAGCTTCAAAGTATTGTTGCATGCCAAACAGGAGCAACAGCAGACACAGGGGAGAAGGGATTCAAGAGAAAATGGGGAGTCTGAGAAGATAAAAGAGCGGGAGAGCGAGATCTTCTCTATGTGTTTGAGGGAGAGAGACAGGGAGATAGCTGTGATTGATTTTTAATGGCCCTTTATTTACATATAGATGAAGACAGAATTAGCAGAAGACAGCAAGAGAGTGATTCAGTTAGAGGATACCCTCTGACAACTTTAAAGTCGAGCACAGAGCAGATTTCTCCTGCACAGCAGTGTTCATGTGCTTCGGATTCATCAGTGCTTTTCACGGGTGAATAACACCTGAAATCACCTCTGACTCTGGCCTTCGGGGATGGTTTAGGAGAAAAGATTGCTTACTTATTGGGCGAAACCAGAAACACCACGAGATCTGGATCTCTTTGTGATGCCACAAGGCAAGATCAAGTAGCACGTGAACCTACTCATGGATCTAAATAGCATTCTTCTGCAGATGTTTTACCCATCGTGCCGATCACAGCACGTTGAAATTGCAAGTGAGAAAGAGAGACGCTGCACTAACATGGGATTACTACAGGCTCCAGAGCAGGAAGCAGAAAGTGACTGATGCAATTAGCACTAAAAGAGCCAAAAGTAAATGAGTGAGGTGTCAAACTATAATGTGAATTCTGGTATAATGAGGGGGACAGGGGGGCGGCTAGGTGTATATTGGGGCATCAGGTGCATGGATGGAGAACAAAGAAGCAGAGAGAGCGCACAATTGTGTTCACATCCATTATAAGAGAGAACACAAGCAATCTCATGTCTTCCTTTGTCTCTCTCTCTCTACCTCTCTTGTGCCCATACACTCAGTGGGTTTGCAGGGAGCTAAAGAGGTATGCGCAGTGGGCACACAACACGGTGAAGCCTGAGTGGTAACAGACGATTACTTCCACTGGGCTTCTCACGGGCGCTCATGCACATGTCAGGGCACACAGAGCAGATGGCTGGGGCCTGAGAGAGACTGGATGAGAGAATGACTGGAAAAAAAATGGACAGAGGAATGAGGTGACAAAGGAGAGGAATATGAGGGGAATATGGGGAATTGTGTAGCAAAGTTTGAGGAACTGTGTCTAACAAAAGGCACATTATGTCAGCAAGCTTGTCAGCTAATTTGCCGCGCCTCAGCTCAAACAAAAAATTGGCCCTGATTACATTGTTATGGTTATTTGGCAGGTATTAGAGCAGCCCCCAGAATCATTAAAGATATTATACAATTGTTAGTCTCCATCGAGAGAGAACTGATTTGGCAGTGTAAACTGAAATCTTGTCAGCTAAATTGCAAACACTATACTTCCACAGGTTTCGGTGAACTGGGTTTAGCAGCATTTTAATGAGCATTTTTAAAAAACAATGTAGACCTTATATGTAACCACCGTGACTTTTTCAGCTTCTGCAATTTAAAGGAGCCGCTTGTTTTGTTGGAGCCTGAAGTGACTATATGTAGATAAGAGGGTGGGGTGCTAAGCTATCAGATAATGCTAATGCTAATGTAGCACAGATATTTCCACGAAAAACAGTCAAAAGGGAATCAACAGCAGAGACACAGCGGAGAGGTCCTGTTCAGTGACTCTGATTATTCAGAGTCAGGCTTCAGGTGCCTCTGTTGAGACACCTGTTGATCAAAGCGGTCATGCCCCTTACTCCTGCAAATAATAACAATAAACGACACCCCCCCCCCACGGAGTTGTTATGACTAATTTAGGGTTGTGAGGCTGGGGCCATTCCCAGATGTCATAAGGTACATCCAATCTGTCATGCAGAAAGGACCCAGGCTGGATTTTTTAAATCCAAAGCACTTTTACTATAAGGCAGGAGTGCTAACCACTACATCACTGCCTTGGTACACTGACAATGGGGACCAAAATGGTTAATTGTACCAGGCTGTAAACATGCTTTTTAATGCTATAAAGTTTGGCATTTTAACATCTGTGCATCTGTGTAGAACAATTCACTTCTGAAGCGGTCACTAGAGTTAATACAGTTTGGGGATTCCTTTGTTGGCTTCAGTTTCCAAATTGGAAGGTTGGCCCTTGGTCTCTTAAGGTAGCACATTTTTGACTCCTCTCCTTACACACTCATGCTAATTATTAGTTCTTATAAACATGAGAATTTAAAACTCTTTGTGTGTTTAGCAGAGACTTCTTTTGATACGGGTGTTAGATGACAGAAGGTGAAATCCATTGGCCGGTGAAAGAAAAATAGCTTTACTACAGTCTTATTTTTGGAAAAAATAGTATCCAATCTTCCTTCGCATGCTTAGTTCGTATGCAAAGGAAAGTAGACCTATAAGTTCAGCAGCACATTGGTATTCATACAGTTTCCTTCTCCTGGTGTCTGTTTTTTTCAAATGGAAGAATCTCATTTTAGAATGAAACTCTTGAAATAGAAAAGGACAGAGGGATAGAGAACCTGGGGAATGAATGAAATTAGTGGCAAAATAATAGGAGAACAATTGTGCAGGGGGAGAGAAAACGAAAACGAAGCAGAATTATTTTAGTATTTAGCTATTGTTGAATTATTCTTTGTGTAATTGGGCACAGTGTTACAAGTATGGAGTGGGGGCAGGAAGAGAAACAATACAGAAGGGTGGGGGGGGGGGACACATCCAATGCAACCATGTTATTTACTGAGTTTAAAAAGCCAATAAATAAGCTGTAGCATTGTAAAATGGTTAGATTCTGGTGCAAAGAAACAGCTTTCCCCTCATTAAAAACTGCTTTGACAGCAAATATGTGTTAAGTGTCTTATACTGCAACAAATGAAAGTTCCTCTTTGTTTGATTCCAGCAGGGTAGGCCATCTTAGCACCCAGACTTTCACTGTGAAACCTCTATGGAGCAATACCTGCAAAATTGTAAATTGTGTTGCATTATCTTGCTGAAATAAGCAAAGCCTATCCCCAAAAAGGCTAGTCTGGACTGTAAAATATGCATCCGTCCATTTGCTTCTGCTTATCCAATTCAGTGTCTTTGGGGGGCTGGAGGCTGTTCCAGCGACTGTACCATAGGGTCGACTATGAGTATAAAATATGTTGCACCAAAACATGAATAAATTGTTTCGTTTCAGATCTTGACAGAGGAAAGTGGAGAATATGTGCTGGGAAACAAAAAGGAAAAGGAAAACCAATACTGATACAATATTTTTTTCCTTGAGACACCCAAACTGATTTCTCTAACATTTAAGTGCATTTATTTGTGAGGCCATAAAAAGGTAATATGACAGCAAAGGATTGTTTGTTTATGCTCTTTCTCACTCTGCTTGTTGCGGTTGTGGTGTTCCAACAACATGCGCCAAGAGAGAGAATCTCGTAGTTCCCTCTGGTGGACAAACTCAAACATTTTTGCCTTAGAAATGCAGATACCATATTTCAACAAACTGCTAATAACGGCTCATATATCCACCCTCATATATGGGTCAGACTCTAAAGAAAAATGACAAATGGAGAATAATGGTTTTGAGAATACACACAGTGCCTCAAGTTAGCTCAGTTTGGTAGCAAATGGTCGAGATGGCAGAAAGATGCAGTATGAAAGATGAAAGTGAGGACAGGTGGATAAGTGAAGGTATGAAGTGATGAACGAAGTCACAGATGAGCTAGTGAGGGATGGAATGAAAAGCATGCAGTATTTGGGACACTCTTGTAATGCATACATACCCACACATCCATGCCCTGGGTTGTGGCATAGCAAGAATCACACTTATCACCCTCAGTATCAACCACTCTGACCGTGTAAATAAATCATAGAGTGTGTAAACTATGTTAATCTAATTTTTATACCACGTAGAAGATAGCAGAAAGAACAAATGTGGCCACGGCGGCACATGCAATTATATTAACCGTTACATAAAGATAATGCAGCTTGAATTATTGATGCATGTGAAACCTAGTTGCGTGCGGATCGGAAATGTGGGGTTTGTGACCGTGAAGCACGAGGGAATTGCGGCCGTGGCTTAGCGAGAGAGATTTTTTATTGCCGAAGTGTCTGCGTGGAGAGCGTTCTGTGATTGAATATGTAGAACAGGAAATGAA
The DNA here is from genome assembly GCF_000239375.1 of Pundamilia nyererei. NCBI lineage: Eukaryota > Metazoa > Chordata > Actinopteri > Cichliformes > Cichlidae > Pundamilia > Pundamilia nyererei. Next base: position 1,485,652 of record NW_005187533.1, on the reverse strand, counting down.
ATGATACCTATAAAAGCGCCTCACTTTCTTATTGACGGATCACCAAGAGTGAAGAATTGAAATGAATGCGCGCATGCACAGGGAGGATCTGTTTTGTGCCTCATGCTCGTGAGGAAATAGCAGTCTGTGTGTGTGTATGTGTGCATGTGTGAACACTAGCCAGTAGTATGGATGCGCCTGCCAAACATCATTTACGGTTGTGGTGCCAAGAAACGGTAGCCTTTGTGTGACGACAAACTGCCCAATACGATTTGGCTGGGGGTGCTCTCTCTCTCTCCCTTTCTTTCTGTATTTCCTGCCCTCTTTTATTACACCACTTTTTTTTCTGCCTGCCTTGCTTTACTTCCTCTATTTTTTTTTATCCTCTACTGCTTTTCTCATCGCCCCAAAATATCCCTGTACTGCTGCAGAGTTGTGACAAGGAAACGAAAAAACCAAAAAGACCACAACACTCTTTTGTTTGTCAGATTTCCACGGCACCAATTGGAACTGAAACATAATCTTGTCATCCTCGACTCGCCTGTTTCTATAAATACCATATTACACCAAATTGGTGCCATTTTGACCCTTTTTTATGAAACTGGTTTGTGCTGAGTCCCGTCGCTGTGGCTACTCAGAGCAAAGGCTGCGTGTGCGCACTTTCCCTAAATCATTTTCCACGACAGATGCTGCATCTCATGAAATTGTCTAACAGCTTGCTATCTGTTTTGTTTTATGTGTGTGTGCATCATCTAAAGAGAACACGAGAAACAAATACAAACAAACAAATACTAATATTCATGCCTGCACAGTGCACATTTATAGAACAGTGTTGTTTTAGTTAAGAGCATGTCCACCAAAGCTCCGTGGAGACTTTCCAGACTGTGTGGGCTTCATAAGGCCTCTAAATGGTGAAACTTAAGACTGGAATGCTGTTCTTTAACAGATTCTGCTCAAGTTCTCTTCTGAAAAACTGTATATGTAATCTGCTCCACAGGTAATGTTACACAAACAAAATTCAGTTCAGTTCAATTCAATACTGAATTGCAAGAAATACTTTTAATAATCACAAAAACACTTGCCTCATGGTGTTTTATATTATAAAGACCCTACAATAGTACAGAGAAAACAGAAAAAATCCAATAATCAGATGAGTTCTATGAGCAAGCCCTTATTGACAGTGGGAAGGAAAAACTCCCCTTTAACAGGAAGAAACCCTGGCAGAACCAGGCGAGCGGAGGAAGGAGAAAAGAGAGCAAAAATGAATAATAATTACAAACAACTAAATGATGGAATAGAAGCTTTTGCTAATTGGATCAAACTGTGACTATCGAGCAACACGGTGGCATGGTGGTACGGTGGTTAGCACTGTTGCTGCACAGCAAGAAGGTCCTGAGTTCAATTCCACCATCAGGTCTTCTGTGTGGAGTTTGCATGTTCTCCCCGTGTTTGCATGGGTTCCCTCCCACCGTGCAAAGACATCTAGCTTGTGGGGATAGGTTAATTGATTAATCCCAATTGCCCAAAGGAGTGAATGTGGGTGCGAATGGTGGTCTGTCTCTGTGTCTTAACCCTGCGACAGACTGGCGACCTGTCCAGGGTGTATCCTGCCTCTCGCCCTATGACAGCTGGGATAGGCTCCAGCACCCCCTGCGACCCTGAAAAGGATAAGCGGAAGCGAATGGATGGATGGATGGATGGATGTGACTATTGAGTGGAATGTGTGCTTGGAAGTGGCAAACATTAAAAAGGACTTTGCGATTATGTTGTCTCTCGGCTAGTGAAGCAGGATGGAGATGATCGCTCCAAGTAATGTATGATGCATTTAAAGCCTGAATTCAAACAAAAGCCAGTCCCATAGAATTCAATTACTTCACAAGCTGCCAGGGCAAGCCTGCATGTAATCCTGAGGCTTTTTGACAAAGGAATATGACGACTTCTTGACAGAGACACTAGGAATCCATTAGGCATAAGCGCGCTCTCTGCAGTGAATGGACTGAGATTTTGGATGATTCATTCTCCGGTCTCTTCTCTCAGTGTTTCTGCTTAGTTGGGCAAGAGATGGGTGGGTGGGGGGGCAAGCATTCCTCTGCTTGTTTTAAAAACACAGGATGACACAGTTGAGCCCGCATGCATTATTCAGCTCACATTAGAGCCTGTCCTTTGGAGTCTCAATTTCATTACAAAATCACAAGGTATGACAAATTCTAGCCTACAGAAAGTAATCTGAAACTATCATTATACTTTGAAATAGACAGTGGAGAACAATCTTTCTCTGTGTTTCAAGCAGTATGTGTTGAGCGGTCATAAACAACAACAAAAAAAGGCAGAAAATAAAAAGCATTTCATTGCACTTCTTAGGCTGAAAGGCACGATGATTAGGCCACAATGTTTATGACAAAAACAACAGAAAGGGCCACTGAAGGCACTTGAGAAAGAAACTGCACGCCACACGGCTGGTGAATAGAGAGCTGTGCTCGCCCCTGCAGCCTTCAGAGGGATTCAAGCATGCGATGTAAGTATGTGCACTAGTTGATGGGGAGGATCGGATGTTTGAGGTTCCCAAACTCTTTACAGTCTGAACAAAAAGCAGATTGCTTCTTCCTTGGCCTGTGGCCCAGGCCTTTCAGCTTCTTTCATTAAAATCTTTTAATATTTTCTGAAACAACTTGTTAAGTAAGAAAAGTGACAAAGAGACATGAGTCACTCTGTTCTGCTGTCTGTCCATGGAAGCTTTTGCCACCCTGTTGATTGCTTTCTATGCTATTTTGTCTTTAATGTTAATGGTAAGAGTGTGACCTCACGAAGCTGTGCTGCCTCTGACAACAGCACGCTGAACAACAGCTCCTGTGAATCAGTTATGCACCAGCGGTCTCCGCACCCATGCAAAAACGTAAGGGCCTGTCAGTGAATCCATAAATCGTCAACAATACACATGGACGCATTATGTGACCATATGTTTCATGCCTTTCTGAGCTCGCTCACGCTCTGCTGTTCAGCACACCTGCTCATAAGTCTTAGAATGCCTGATGATGTTTTATGTTCGCTGAGCACTGGCTTTTCAAGTAGGCCGTGAGTGCTCTCTCCACGGGGGAGGGGTTGCGTAGAAGCGATGATGTCGCTTCGCTTTTCTGTTCGATTTGTGCAGAGTAGCTGTGATCACTGTCTAACCTGTTAGTCACGTTGGCACACACAAACATTTGTTTTCAGTGAGGTGCCCTCGATCGCTGTACTTCTGCCCCTCCGTCAGAGGCATGCGCTGTGTAGCGTCCCATGCTATTTGCAAGACTCGCCCTTTTGTATTGGTCTGCTTTTTTTTTCTTAGCTTTATTTAGTTTGCTTCATATTTACCTATGGGGTACAAACTAATCTCTTTGTGAGTGTATCTGTGTTAGCAACATTAGGTTTTTTGATGGGTTTCCATACAACTTGAGTATTTTGGAAAAGCGCGTCGGTTCAGTGAGGCATTTAATGAAAACCTGGGTGTGACCTTTGCACCCAATAGTTTCATACACTGTTTAACTTTTATAGATTTTTTTCAATGTCTTCTAGAAAGAAGTAGAAAGAAAATGCCCAAAACGTTTTTGGGATTTACCTACCTGGATGATTGAGCATGCATCAAAACGTTTGTGTATGTTTATTAAAATAAGATATTTTAATATTTACCATAAAATTAATCAAACTTGTAATGCAAAAAAGTTGACCCGATATAAGGTTTCAATGCTTATTGATCTATAGGATTTCAAAAGAGCGCTTAGCAGTTGGATTAATGGAATGATAAAAAACAATGTGGGCAGGGATGGAGCGTCATGTCCTCTTAGGAGCCGAGGCCTATTGCAGGATAACTAAGAGATGGTTCAGGGTAACCTGATCCAGGCCAAACTGAGGAATGTTTTAAGTCTAATCTTAAGAGTAGAGAGAGTGTCTGCGATTTGAATCCAAACTGGGAGCTGGTTTTACAGGAGATTTAAATTTAGAAAAGTCAATTTTGGATTAAACAGGGAGTCAGTGAAGAGAAGCTAATATGGGAGACATGTGCTCACTTTTTCTAGTTCCAGTTATTGCTTTCGCTGTAGAATTTTGGATCCAGTGAAGGCTTCTTATGGTAATTTAAGAACAACCTGATTATAATGGATTACGGCAGTCCACGTAAAAAAATCACAAACTAGTTTTTCAGCATCACGTAGTGTTGGGCATGGGCAGCACTTGATTTGGCACAAACTTTACATCGAATGCCTGTCTTGACACGACCCTCCCATTAATCCATGCTTGGGACTGGAGTTAGGGTCACACTAGGTGGATTAGTGTCCTCCCAGATATGAACCAGAGATCTTTACTGAATAAGGCAAATGTGTTAACCGCTATACCACAAGTTAAGCTAATGTAAGCATAGGTGGGTCCAGTATTTTGGCAACACCTGGTTGCTGAGTGATAGCCTGTTCCTCTAGCTGCCAAAAGTATTGAATTTGCTATTGATGTAGTGCATTTCTACACAAGAAATTGTCCACGTAGTAAAAATTTGGTCAGCTCTTGACAACACAATTGACCAGAACGGTCAACTCTAAGACTAAACATTGATACTTTTGTTTAGCAATTATAATGTTTCCCATCTAAGTAGCACTGAACTAAAAGTTATACTGACTATGTTGGTAAAAAAAAGTCCAAATGGAAGACTGTTATCATTTGTTCTCGAGCTATGATGTTTATGTGACAAAGAGCACTTTTGGCTGCCACTTCTCATATTTTATGGTAGATAAAGTTGAACTGAATGATCCTCAGTCTGCCCACTGTTACGTCAGCCTCTTACGCACACGTACATGCACACATTTTTATTTGTCTGCTCTGCAAAACACTGCAAATAATGGCATAGCTGAAAGTATCTATCTGACAGTTTGTCTATTATTGTCATAGAAATCCTTTTGTACTGTAAGCTGAGTAGCGTTCTTTGCCGATTGGCAAATGTTGGGTTATTACACTATAAAAATGTCTTGTTGCCTTTTCTGAATACTGAACAGCTTGCTCCTGAATCATCTGATTCTTGCAGTCGTGACCATAAAGTTTATACTTGTTAGTCATCTTCTTTTTCTTTCACCCCTCCACAACTTCCTCACAAGGCCATCTCCCACCTCGCAGGGTTTGTGTTTAACAAAGTTACTAAGGAGAAATGAAGACGAAAAAGAAAGTTCCTACCTGAACGTGTGGGTTTTAAGAGCTGTGCATTAACAACTTATCTGTGCTTTTTCTCTCCCTCATCGTTCCACACCTCTTTCTCTCTCCAATCTCATTCACGCTTTGATCTGTCTTCATCCGTCTCTTTCACCCCTCAACTTCCTTTCATGTAGGGGATGAAGTGGTTTGGCAGTATGTCCCTCAGCAGCAAAAGAAGTAAGAGGAGGAGTAGAAGGGGCAGCAATCGCAGCTGTAACGGCGGAAGTAATAGCACGCTGCTCTCCCTGGCTCTCCTGGTGGCGTTGACCATGAAAGCCGATCCCGTGGCGGCTCAAAAGCAGCGAACTGGTGGCTCAGAAAAAGTGCCGGTCCTGAACATTGCAGTGATCCTGGGACGCACGCGCTACATCTCAGACCGGGACATCCGAGCGCTGTGGAGCAAAGAAGACCCCATCGATGTCAACGTGGTCACACTGCTGGTCAATGAGACTGATCCAAAAAGCATCATCACCCACATGTGTGACCTGATGTCAGGAACCAAGATCCACGGTGTGGTGTTCGGGGACGGCACTGACCAAGAGGCCATCGCCCAGATTTTGGATTTTATTTCCTCGCAGACGCTCATACCAATCTTGGGCATTCATGGAGGGTCGTCCATGATCATGGCTGACAAGGTATGGAGAAGTAAACTGATGAATGAAAGCCAGGATGTAGAGTGAACGGAA
>NW_005187533.1:1477433-1478601 GCF_000239375.1 Pundamilia nyererei | reverse complement strand
TCACTGGGTATTACAGCAGTCCTCGCTCCTTCTTGATCACCGAACAAACACAACATATCCAGAGAAAACATGTCTAAATATGTACATTTGGTCATGCACAGATGTTGGCTGAGGAAGGCAGAGAGTGATCTGTCTCTGGACGTATCTGGAGCGGTGGCTCTGAGAGGTGAAGCATACTGTTACTCAAGGAGACAGGAACTAGAAAAAAAAGCTGCAAAAAGCACACAAACACAATGAAAGTGTCATAAAACACAACGGAAACAGAAAAAATGCCATCATAACTCACAAAAAAAACTTTTACAAAACATGCCAGAAGTGTTTTGGGGAGACAATAACGTGACGGAACAGCTGCGGACATGACAAGCTTCCAGTAAGTGTCCAATACCAAACAAGTACCTACAGTATTATATGAATCATGCATTTAAAACACACGACCTGCATCTTTTTCTACCTGACAACACTGATGAATCCACTGCTTATTTTAAGTGTGTCTCAGTGCAATCTTTCACTTATTTTAGCTTCTGTCACTTTAGTTGTTGTTAGATCACATTATTGTCTCCCCAAAGATACTTACATTGTGTTTTCTGAGGTTTCAACTTCCATTTTTTTTTATATAACTTCCACTGTGTTTGTTGTGTTTTTTATGGTTTTGACATTTTCTGTTTGCTGGTGTTTCCTTAAGTCTGAGTGTGTTTGACCTCTCATACTACTGTCAGTGACTTCGATGAAAGCCTGACCAGCTTTATGGTGTTAGATATATTTTTGAACATCCACATGCCACTGTTAGCTAATCTGTGATGCAGTGCCTTGGTATAATTGCTGTAAACCAATGAAACTGTTATGCTTGTGTCATTAGTGCTAATGTTACTCAAGATTACAGCTACACTTCCTCTGAATTCTTTCATTTCCTTCCCCATCCTAATGGCTGTAGTGTGTCTTAAGTCTTTTCTACCACTTTTCTGTAAACATTTCTCTCTTTTCAAGATCCTCTTGTTCAAGAAAATCTTAAATCTTTTGGTCCATTTGCCCTTAAAGGAAAAGCGTCAATCTTCATGTTTTATACCATTAAGCTATCTTCCTCTAAAGTAGTTCAACAGATTTTCCACCAAATCTGACCCTGTGGTCCACAATAAAACATGCAGTTTGGTTAAGACTGTAGAACCTCTCA
>NW_005187533.1:1474168-1475857 GCF_000239375.1 Pundamilia nyererei | reverse complement strand
CATGTGATTGGCCACAATATGGAGGGATTGGAGCATAGCTGGGCCACTGTGTGAAAGCTGAGCAGGGAAAGGAAATTAAGTGAAGAGCCGGCTCTCGCTCAATGGGAGTTGATTCTTCTGATTTACTACAAAGCACTCTGTAAGCACGGCTCTTAGAGCTGATGCTTTTGCGCATGACACATTATCGAACGTTACGTTGTGTGTCATGGATACTGTCGATCTGAGACAGCAAGACCAACACAACGAGACCAAGACAAGACCAAGACCGAAGTCCGCCGAGACCAAGTCAAAACCAAGACCACGTAAAAGTGGTCTCTACTATACACATCATATTAGGAGAAAATATTCCACTTTAAAGTGCTCATCACAGCACTTTGTCTTCTCTTTGCTTTGCCTTGCACCTTTTGTGTAATTTAAACCTACATACTGCTCATTCAAGATGTAAATACTCCTTATATATTAAATATGATGGACTGTATGCTCCTTTTGAGTGAAAACCTTGTGACTTACAAGGTTTTCACTCACGATGAAGACCCTTACAGACTTTGCCTCTGTGGTTTCCTCTCATTTCATTGCAAAGGTTATATAATGTCTCACCCTCTGTAGTTAAAGGTTTATTTGGCTACCTTAGTGAGTAGCCGAGCCTCCGTGCCGCCTTCTTCCAAGCAGATTTCTGCTAATCCTCATGTGAAATATGAGGTGAAGCTCGCCTCCAATGATTATGCCTCGTAAGACCCTCAGTATGTTTGTCTGTTCACGATTACGCCTCCGTGCTTGTATGATGTGTGTGAAAATTCCCTGCGTATACGTTATATGCTTTAATGCCTTTGCGTGCACTTTACCTCGTGCGTGTATGTTTCGTTTGCCTTGAGGCTAAATCTCTTGGTGCTGTTGACTCCCAGTCAAAGACATTTCCACGTTAGCCTCTGGAGAATACTATCTAAGAGTTTCCCCCTGTAATACTCAGAGAGCAGGCAGGACTCAAAACGCAGACTCAGATTGTAGTTTGCTGAGTTTATTTTAAGTGATGCAAAAAAAGGGATCATTTACAGTCTCTATGCAAAGTATCCAAGCTGATGGTCCAGTGGATTCCACTCTGTCCTTAGGCTTAATAGCGAAATAGACTTCTCTCTCCAACTCACACTCACAAATCATCATCGAGGAAAATAGGACAGACTCCTGGACAGAAGAGAGAATGGTGAGAGGCGGGCATGTGATCAGACTTACAGAACCGAGATGAGTATCTACTGAGACTGATTTGTGGCTCAAGTGCTGATTAAGGAATGTCCTCCGTATCTGAAGGGAGCCGACTAATTACCAGACGAGAAGCAGGTGAGTTGATTGTCGCAGGTGTGCCAAGCTGGAGGGCGGGGACCAAGACATCCCCGCCTCTGAACAGTCACTGCGCTGTTACCACATAGACCCACACATAAACAAACAGAGAGACAGAGAGAGAAACAAAGACACAAAAGGAACCTAACAACAACAAACAAGACACCCTGACCCAGAAACTCAGAGACAGTTAAATAACTAAACTATGGAAGCCCGTTTCCGCCAATAAAAAAACAAAAACAAAAAACAAGTATCCATAACTCGAAATTTCGAGTTATTTTCTTGAAATTTCGACTTATTAACGAATTAGCTCTGCCAATCAGTAATCTACGTGAATGAGGTCACTTTCTTGTTACC
>NW_005187533.1:1470002-1473214 GCF_000239375.1 Pundamilia nyererei | reverse complement strand
TGTATTCCCGAGTCTTGTCTGTCCTGACTCTAAGCTGTCGCATCGAGTCTGAGCCGTCTGATGTCTTCTGTTGCTTCAGCTGCTTTCTTTGCTTTTTTCTTTCCTGTTTTTCATTTGTAGAGCATGCCACATGAATTAAACCATGGTCTGTATGCACCAGATGTGTTAGCAGTGATGGGAGATGTCCTTCCCTGTTTTGCTTCTTGAAGAAAAGACACTTTACTTCTTAATTAAACAGACAGTGTTCAAAGAGTCAGAAAATTTGTGTGTGTGTGTGTGCCATCTATATTGTTCCTCATAAGTCATGGCCTTCCTCTGGACACAGAGGAAGGCCTTCCTTTACACACACACACACACACACACACACGCACGCACGCATGCACACACACAGCTTTCACGTAAGCATTCATCCCTAGAGCAGCTGTCACTTCATTTACATGGGTTGATTAATTAATATTTAAGCAATTTAAACAAATGAATGAACATTGTGCTGCTGCGCAGTGAAGCACGTATTTCCTATTCTACATGCGTTCAGGAATAAGGCTGAGACTCTCAGATTAGCCTTCAATCACCCTCAGTTAAATAAAAAGCTGGTTTGAAAGCCCCCATTCAGACTGAAAAGAGGCAGCTGTTGGCTCTAGACTGACTGTACCTATGACCACCTGTGTGAACAAGAGGCCTGGTAATCCAATGAAATTAAATCTGGCATGGTGTCTTAAGGTTAGCGAAACTGGGCTGAGAGTTGTTTTCTCTTGTTTTTCTCGAGCCAATCAGTGGCGAGTTACGTATCCGGCTTCTGACATCACTGTCGGGTAGCGGTGGCTCTGGAGACAGACACATAATTGCAGTGTTTTTGGATCGATTCCTGGCCTCTCTTGTCCATATGACACTGAAGTACAAAAACAAAAGCATCCAAAAAACCCCAGAAACAACTGACTAGTTGCTGTAAAGAGCTTTGAATGGAAGTCATTTACAATTTTAGCTGCACAACAAAGCTGTTAGAGGTTCTTAGTCGGCTTCCAATTCATTATTGCCACATTATTAAAACAAAAACAAGTTTAACTGATTCTCTTTGGGATACTGAGTTAAAATCAGGTCTGCATTTTTCACTGAAAACACAACTTACACAAAAAGAGCGTGAATAAAGTGGCATAGCCCAGGCGAGTAAAATATAAAATGACGAGAGAAAAATCATTCAATGGGAAGAAAATTACACAAAAGAAAGGAGCATGATAAAATTGTGAAAGTTAAAATACATCAAAATAAAAACAGTGTTACCTAAAATAACAATGCCGTTTAAAAAGGTGCTTTAAAGTTAAGTTAAAATATATGAAAATATATATCCAGAATATATCCAAAAGGTCAAAGGTTTACAGCTTTTTTTTTAACCACTATTTAACCCCATAAGTGACAAACAAATAAACAGATTATGTCCATAAATGTTTTGCTATATATTCAAATGCTGAAGGTAAACCTTAGTGTCCACCTGTTAATATTATTAATATTATTAATATTATTATTTCTCTACAAAGGCTGTGTTACCTGTCTGAATAAGTGTAGTTTTTAAATTGCAAATTGAATAGTTATTTGAGGCTTTAGGTTTTACGTTTCAGGACTTGAAAAGAAAAAATCAGGTCCTAATTTTAAAAGGTTTCAAAATTAAATGCAACAGCAACACATAACATATTACACTGTCGTTTATTCAAACAAGACGAAGCCTATATACAGAGGCAATTTGTGAAATATTAAGCACATCCTTACAGCTTCTATAGAAATTAATAAGGGAAGTAGCAGACAGCCGCTTCTACTCAAATTATTCTACTGAATAATTGATCATAAGGAAGTATGAACACCTATATGAAAGGCAGAAGTTTTGTCAGTTTGCTGGTTTGGAGCATTTATGTGTGTGACAACACAAAGCCAAGAAAAAGACCAAAACAAAAAAAAGACTGAACCAGCATAACTCGTTTGGACATCCTGCCTGGTGTAAGCCCCTTGCATGGCAGCACAGCTAAGCTGGACAAACCACAAGACTTCTGGAACAATCTCTTTCAGAAGGACAAAACTAAGGTGGAGATCATATGTCCATGATGTTGTGGTAACTTTGTGGATGTGTAGGGGTGATGGTTGGGGCACTTTGCAGTCACTCAGTTGACCATGATCTTCTCTGGTTATCAAAGTAATCTAGAGTCAAATATGAGGACATCTGTCCGACAGCTAAAACGTGGCTAAAACTCGGTCACAGAACAAGACAGTGATCCCCAGAGCAACAGCAAATCTACAACAAAACGATTGAGAAAGAAAAGAATCAAAGTGTCCAGACTTCAACCTGACTCAAATGTGGTGGGACCTTAAGAGAGCTGTGCATAAATAAATGCCCACAAAGCTGTAACAACTGTGAGGTAATTGTAGTTGTATTTAGTTTAGCTAGCTTAGAGAAGACGACATTTCTGTTGTTAATCTTGCCCATTATCTCGGCCTTTTTTTCGTCATTGATCATCTTTAAGTCCAGTCATATGTGTCTGAAAGAATGCCCTGCCCCTCCCAGTTCACATAGTTGGCTCTGACTGTGCAGCGTAGATGTTAAAAAGAAAAACCATCAGCAACTGTTACCCAATGTTTCCATTCAACTAATTAGGCAGTGACGCACACACAGTATCCACTGCAGTATATGCTGCGAGTGTATTTTTGTAATTTATTGATCCATAATGATGAAATTTTGTCGATGGACCCGAGGACCCGAACAGTATTTTCTAATCATTAATTTACTAAAGTATTCTCCTCTACTACAGATGTACACAAGTGTACTCCTGGAAATTTGTCTTTTTTTCTTCCTTTTTTAAATTTAGTTTTGTTTGTTTTAGTTTATTTATGCATTTTTTCAAACCAACTGGCCACACGCACACACCTGATGTAAATGCCAGCATTGTTGTAGTAGATTTGTGTGTGTGTGTGGTGTTGCTGTGATCAAAGGACATTATTCATCCATCCCTGTTGTTGTCTCCCCTCAGGCGGTATAATTGCACACATACGTGCGCACGCCCGGGGCGCGTGCAAACACACGCACACGGGCTGTCTGATGTTTGTTGCTGTTTGGTTGTGTCAAATAGCAAATAGAAGTGGGAGGGAAGGAAAGGAGAGGGAAAACAAGTGAATAAAAATAACATTTTATATCATTTATGAGTTTGTCCAATTACTGCGTGGAGCCATTT
>NW_005187533.1:1466021-1469284 GCF_000239375.1 Pundamilia nyererei | reverse complement strand
GCCTCTCGCGCTATCCCCGTTTTCCGCTGTCTCCCTCGTGGAGCATCCCTCCTTTCACCCACCCTCTCTCTTTCTCCTCCTGTCTCCTCAGTTCTTGTCTCTCAGTAAACGTTCATGTCTCCTTCCCTCTGTCTCTCGGCAAAGCCTCAGCTTTAGCCTCGGGAACAGCGGAGGTTTATGCAGAGATTGCAGCAGACACACATACTCACGGGCACATTATCAAAGCATTTTAACATCATCAGCTGTAGCCAGGTAGACGAACTGGATCGGATTCCTGGGGTGGGGAGAGAGAAAAACTTATAGCCCACACTCTTCCTCCTTTAACTTAATTGACATTGGCACAGAATAGAAGGCCCAACGCTGTGTAATGTGACGCCTAAATGGGAATATAAATTGATTTTGATGTTATTCTCGTGTAGACATTTACTTTAGTCTTTAATCCCCTTACGTGCCTCATCTTCTCCATTTTATCCGCCTGCCGCTACTTACTCCTCGTTTCCACTGCTGCCTCCATCCGCTGAACAAATCAAAATCTTTGTCGAGCTCGCTCCCGCAGAGAGAGATGCTCTAATAACGTCGGCCTGCGCTCGGCATGATTTTGACGGATGATGATGTGCAGGAATTGATCATGCCCTGTCATGTGTATTCGCTTGCAGTGTGTAATGCTGCTACATTGACACCTCCTCAAACAATTTATTTGGAGCTAGTGCCATTATTACTAACTGCTTCCTTTCCCCCCTCTATGTGTGTGTGTGTCTGTGTACACGGTTAAACTAACAACAGCCCGGCTAACATCAAACTAATCCCCTTGTCTCTTTGTCTTTGCATTTTTGGCTGTTTTTTTAAGTGCATACGTATAAATGACTGAATAATATGTGTGAAAGTTTTTTTTTCTTGTTGATTAACCCAAATGTCTCAGCAGTAAATTGAATTTCTGATCTGCCTCTTGTCAGCCATCATAAGCTGACACAAAACCCCCACAATAAATATAACATAAGCTCAGCTACTGAGAGACTGAAGAGGCATGCGGAGAATAACACAGCCATCACGGCTCTGAAGGAAAGAATTTTTGTCATCTCAGCTTAATCCTGACTAATATACAGATAACGCATGCATGCAGTTGCTGGCTCTGGAAGTCTTTTTATTCCTCATCTTTGTGCCACAAGGCAGTCGCATCAGCACAAGTAAAAACTTTTAAACCCCCCCCCCCCCAAAAAAAAAAACCAACGTTCAGTCGCCGAAGCTTCAAAGAAAAACATTTTATGAGTGTTGAAATTGTCAGATTAAATTGTCTACTCGGGTGTTTTAATACACCTAAAACCTAGATCCTCATTCTCTGTACGCACTACAAACCGGTTCATTACGAGCAGCAGCTGCTTATCAAGCCGAAGCATCTTTCAGGAGAACGTGTCAATCATAAATACAGTTTGGAGAGAGAGAGAGATTTGAGCGAAGGGTTGATTTTTCAGAGTGCATTATTACCATGCGCTGTCGCTCACACCTCCTCAGATACATACGGATGAGTAAATATCAAATATCTTTGCCCTCAGGGATGCTGACATGGCAGCAAATTTATGATGATGTGAATATGCGCTTTGTAACGGTAAACACATCACTCTATTGATTTCACCCACGCTGACAATGGCATGGGGATCCAGATTGACAGCTTGTTAAGGAGTTGACAAAGTTTTTCAGGTAGCAGTAGGAGTTACAAAGTTACCGCCCTTATAAGTCTGCAGCTACAGCCTCCTTGATATTTATGACTGCATTTATAGAGTCATAAATATCCCAGTCATGTGCTGTGGATGACAAGCCAATTGCCCTATTTATATGATTAATCAGCACTGGTTTTTGATGCATTTTAAAGATAGAGTTGTTTAGTCACAGTATCATTAAATGAGTGTGGGCAGACAAGAGAATTGAGCTTGATCAATATCGGACTTTTAAGACTGATACTATATAAAATCCGATACTCCGACATTAACCGATATACAACGTATGAAACAAAAACTGATTTCTCAAAGAACTTTTATGTGTAATAGTTATTTATTTATTTGTTTACACTCTGCTTAGATCACCTGGTTGTTTGTGTTTAACATTGTTTGAAGGGTGTTTCTATTATTTGTTATTTTAATTTTCATCAGCTGCTATACAGCTGATATGTAATATTGGGCTCTTCCAGAAAACTCAGACCAGCTAGGAAGCATGGTAATTAAAATGTTAGAGTTTGTGGCTGTATCACTGCCAGCTCGCAGTCACTGATGTAACTTTGAGTTTTGCATTTTATCACCGAGCACTTGAAGATGATTAAGGCTATGTCAAAGCTGAAGTTGGACTTAAAGTGGACTTTATCATTTCAGCAGGATAATGACTCCAACGCATGTTTCAAAATTGTTAAGTAAGCACAGAAACTGCAATATCAGCAGCGATGAAGAGCAATGAACTTAGAATTAATGCTGAGACACACTGGGGTCCAAGTGGTGAAGTGGGGCTGAGCAGGTGGGAGAACCTGATGCAGCGATGCAATGGACTCATTTCAAACTAACTCATAAATATTTAATTTTTTCAGATATTTCATAGCAATAAAAAAACAAACAAAGCAAAAAAATTAAAAAAATCAGATTCCATCAGTAACGCAGCATGTACAGATAATTAGGATAATGCACACTTTAAATTTCCTCTTTATCGGCCGCCTCTTGCTGAGCAGTCCTTACTTTGAAAAACATGTTTGATCTCCAGCTCTTGAGCCTCTTTCTAACATGTTCAGAGTGTTTAATTAAAGATAAAGGGAAAAAAGACATTGTGTCTGTAACTACTGCACCAAATTGTGTGCCAAACTGCACAGAAAGAGTAAGTTTTATCATAATTGTTTTAACCTGTTTCAAACAGTGAACCTGAAATTACCTGCTGCTGCAAAAACACTCTGCTCATTTATCCTCGCTCCTCTGCTGCAGGGCTAGCTAGATGCTGAAGTATCACATTCACATTTTTATTGACATCTGCATGACAGGGATGAGATGAGAAGAAGGAAAATAAAGATATGTCGAACGTGCAGGTGGTGACTTGTGAGTATCTTAAAAGCATCATGTGGAAGAAACACATGAAAAATTAACTGACTTAATATTAATGTGCATTAAACTGCCTTTGACATTTAAATGGCGCTATCATGGGTTCCTATCTATCTATCTATCTATCTATCTATCTATCTATCTATCTATCTATCTATCTATCTATCTATCTATCTATCTATCTATCTATCTATC
>NW_005187533.1:1462376-1466001 GCF_000239375.1 Pundamilia nyererei | reverse complement strand
TATCTATCTATCTATCTATCTATCTATCTATCTATCTATCTATCTATCTATCTATCTATCTATCTATCTATCTATCTATCTATCTATCTATCTATCTAATTGTGAAATTGAGTGTAGTGTTTTAGGTGCATACATGCTATATATGGGTCTTTTCGGCCTGTTAGCAGGTGGTTGCTTGGCAAAAATTTGATGTCATAATATCCGATGTAGACAAGAACCTTTAGAGGTCTAAGATGTACCTTAGGACCCTCAAGTGGTTAGGAAGATGGATGGATGTATTATTTAAAACACTTTATTTAGTTGTAAAAATCAAGGATGTGAACTGAGGATGAGCCTTTTACTAAAGTGTTAAATTACATAGCTTTCTTCACAACTTGTTAGGTTAACAAGTTGTGCACATCTTTATCTCAAATCTACGGTGAGTTTCTGTAGCTCTTTCTCTCATACAGTATATTCCCTTTTTTTCTCCATGGATTTTGGTATAGTCTGTTCTCTAGGCTTGTTTGTGCAGTTTTTTATGCCACACACTGTTATCTTCCCTTCTTGCTGCTTTGGGATTTGAGTTAAACTCCAACGTGCTGGGAGGTCAGACAACAGTCACTTACTTTAAGTTTGATCTAATTAGAAGAGCTGCGGAAAAACAGACCTCCCACTCCTCAGACCTCATCCTGGAGAAAGATGGAAGAAAATTGGGAAAAAGGCATTTAATGAATGGTATGGAAGACATTTTGTTGTTGTTTTTTTCTTTCTATTTGTTAAACAAAAATAAAATCCACTTGTAACATGCTAAAGATCAAGCTATGAACAGGAATTTCATCATTTTCCAAACAAAAAAAGTTACTGGTTTATAATGTAGCGCTGGCCGTCCTGTTAAATCTTTTGAGACCAGAATATTTGTTGGGCTTGTGTTTTCTTCTATCAGTCCACTGTAGTCTCCTTCCTCCCGCATCCTCATCTCTTCCTTTCATCTGCATTTCTCATCTAATCTTGAAAGTCTGTCTGTCCTTCCCTCTCTCCTTCTTTCCCCATCATATCAGTTGTTAAGTGTTTGAAGATTATACAGAGAGATTTCTCCTTGTGTCGAAGCCATGCTGAAAGAAGTTGGCAACAACTTCACCCCACTCTGCCTGGTACCTCTATATTGCGCTCATGCACACACACACACGCACACACACACACACACACACAATGAACACACAGCACTTATCGTAGCTAAGTGTGTCCCATGCTTTTGAGAGTCCCTCTTCTTTAATGGAATTGCTTTTTCTGTCTCCTCCCCCCCACCCACTTCTTTCCCATTTTTGCTTCACCTGTTTCTGACTTAAAAGAGCACATATGTACCCAAGTATACATGCAACACATGCACTGTCATGCAAAGTTGCTGTCGCTGCATTAATCTGCAGTGAATAAGGCTGGCTTGTTTCCTTCCCCTGCCCGCTTCGTTCTTAGCTCCTCCAGCATGGCAACACAAAATGGGCCATAGCCTCTGCCTTCGTGTTAGCATAGTGTATCCTTGCCCAGCACTGCACCATGTTGGGGGCAGTGAGCTGTGCTAAAAGACAGGGAATGTAGAGATGCAGGCAGTAAGAGTGACATGAATTAAATATCCCTTCGACGAGCCTCTCCCTTGTTTCATTCCTCTCTCCATTATGACCAAAAGCCCCTTGGAGCATGAAGTCAACCTTAATTGTTCTGAAGTTGCAGGCAAGACTGTCAGGAAGGATGGATGGATGGATGGGAGAGGGAAAAAGAACCACGACTTGTAAGAACGTCCCTGTATGACAGGCGCTGAACAAGCTGTGAGCACCGTGGGGGGCTCTCAGGAAAATGGAATTATTCATGTTTTATTGGCATGCTCAGTTTATTTGTCTTTGCCTGCCTCTCTTCCTCGCTCTCACATTCTGCGTAATGTAGAGCCAGCACTTTGCTCTTAAAACTTCAGCTCTAAGAAAAAAAGAAAAGAAAGAAAAAGGATGCTGCATTGCATCCATTAACATGAAAGACAACTTAAGAGGTCTTGTAGAGGCTAAAAAGGAACCTGAGTGTCCTT
This sequence comes from Pundamilia nyererei, assembly GCF_000239375.1. Classification (NCBI taxonomy): domain Eukaryota; kingdom Metazoa; phylum Chordata; class Actinopteri; order Cichliformes; family Cichlidae; genus Pundamilia; species Pundamilia nyererei. The sequence continues at coordinate 1,463,951 of NW_005187533.1, read as the reverse complement.
GTGTCTGACAGTCTACTGAAAGCTACACAGGCTTCACATCAGCAACACAACTAATTTTTGACCCTCTGGAACTGAAGTAACAGAATAATACACTCAATAGTGTTATGCATGGGAGTCCAGACTGACATTTTATCTGTTCAGACATGAAGCATGTTATCTATGTCGTGCAGAACGGTTTGCTATAAGATAGAACGATAGCTACATGAGTTGCAGGGGGCTTCTGATGTAGGTTTCAGCGACTGCATTTTTGTCTTGCTAATTTTAAATGCTGCAGTGAAAGACGAGTTTTTTGGGAGGAACTATTTTTAGTTTTCAGGTCACTTGCAACTTGTCTCAGCGCTCTTGGTTCTTTTAACTGGAGAGTCCTTAATATGTAGTCCTTAAAGTGTCGCGTCGCATCATGTAATTGACACGGTGCAGTGGGCTCTGCGCTTCGACACCGCGGTGTTGCGGAATTCGGGTGACTTCAAAGATAGGGGGAAGACAATGGAGACGAGGAAAGAGTGACTCAACAGCTTTCACGTTGACAAAGCAGCAGCCAGAAAAAGACAAAATGGGCACAAATGAGAGCGTTAAAGATAGAATAAGAAGCACAGAGAAAAACCTGAGCAAGGCTGAGGGGCTTTTTAAAAAAGAAGTCTTTAATTAAGTTGATAGTGTGGTTATTAGAGATAAGGATTTTGCTGAGGAAGTCAGTGTGCGTCCTATTAACTTCCCCCTTGCATATTGTAATTACTGTACATGACCTCTGTGAATATTAGCTCTGTGTGACCTGTTAAGTTCATGCCTCGGGTACTCAAAATTAATCTGTTTTTTATTAACCTGTTAGTAGTCTGTTTTTTTGTGATGTACACATTCATGGATTACATTTTATTAGGAAAATGGGAAATAGGTGCAGAAATGTATTGACACATATGCAAACATACATGGAAAGTTTACACGTATAAGGCAAATACAGCTTGTAGAAATCTAACAAGTTCTGTTCTCTCATAAGATGATCCCACACTGCTTCAATAATGTTGAGGTTTGGGCTCTGGGGAGGCCAATCCATGACTGTTGTGTGTTTTTCTGTGGTATGCTTTTACTGCAGTATGTTTGGGATTATTACCAAACTGGGAAATGAATGTTGCCAATCAGATGATGGCATTGCATGGTGGATCAAAATCTGATGGTACTTTAGTGTGTTCATCGTTCATCCATCAGTTTGGATTACGGTCCCAACACCACTGGCTGAAATGTAGCCCCAAACCCTGTCATGGTTTTCATGTTGTACAGATGAGCTGCTGTTGTACCTCTCTCTTGACCTCCTTTGCAGCAATTGTTGATGACCAAAGATTTCAAATTTGGATTCAACATTCACAAAAACTAGTTGCTGCTGATTTTCAGTCCAGTTCTTGTGTAATTCAATATACTTCTCCCTGTGTTGCTTCCTTAAGAATGGCTTTCTGACAGCAATAACAAGAGACAATAACAAGGCTTCAGTGAACAGTAGGAGTCCATCTCTTAGGTCCTGTGTCAAGTATTTGCTGGATGTTTTCCTTAAAGCCTCAGGTACTTTCCATCTGACCATTCTTC
>NW_005187533.1:1460930-1462356 GCF_000239375.1 Pundamilia nyererei | reverse complement strand
AGTTTTTTGCCAGTACCTTTTTGTGAATGACCTTGTTGGTGGTAAAATACTATTTTATTCCCATCAAACTGTGTTATTTTTCGTAGATCAAATAAAATAGTATAAATTATGTGTTCTTGCAACAGGCTGCTGGTAAAAAAGTGCCTAAGAAAAAGGTTTGAAAGGCCTTCAGAAAGCCTGGAGAGCCATTGCTCAAAACCACTTTAAAAAATTACAGTAAAGCCTGGCTTCTTCTAAGCAAAATATATTGAAATGTGTGGTAGATCAAGACTTTTGCACCGTCCTGGAGCTGATAATGCTGTCTGCTCTCGGTGCTGTAAGTGTACAGTGGGTTTATTAGAACTTTTCAGCCGAGTGCATTTGCCTGTTGAAGCCGGAAATTAGGTTGATGGGAGTCGTGAGACTAAAGCAAAACAATGAAGTCTTTCGGCTTTGAAAGTGAAATAATGAGCTGCAAGACACTAAAATGCTCCATAAAGCTGAGGTTAACTGCAGAGTCAGACGATGAGTCTTTGTGGGTTCTTGCTATGAGCGACACCTTTCACATTACACATCTGAGTCACTGTTAAAGATGAGCTCACAGTTTTGATGTACAGTATTTTAGCATCAGTGCCTAAAAGCTTCTCACTTCAGTAATATTTCTGCCTTTTTCTGTCCTTTCCTCTCATGCTCTCTTTTTCTGTCTTTCTTATCCAGCCTTTGATGTTTCTATAGCCTTTTTGGGAGGACAAGCGTACAGCGAGACATGTGGGGAAGACTTAAAAATAGCCGAAGAACCAGAAGAGGAGAAAATGGGTAGGGAGGGAAGACAGATATAGAGGGTATGAAAAGAGGGAGTGTTTCAGGGTCAACGTTGACAAATGGGTCTGCAGAGTTAGCTGGGGCTCCCGGGAGTACCGGCAGTTAGGTCAGCGCTCCCTAAGGGGAACAGGGAAATGGGGTTTTTACCTGCTGAAACACCTGAGAGAGAAAGGGAGGGAATGAAAGAGAGTGAAAGAGATATAAAGACAGGGAGAGTGAGGCCATTGTATTTGTGCTGAGAATGGGGTATTAGCTTCACTGTTATTTAAAGTTACGGGGCAGGGGGTTGCATTCACATATACAGAAGCTAGTGGTGGTGTAAAATCAACACAGTGGTTTTATAGTGTAATTTGCCTAACCACCACTATTTTTCCATTACCTTTAATGGACCACATGTAGCTCTAAACCAAGGCTGGGTGTACCAGCAAAGGCAGTTTTTTTTCTTTTTTAAAAATTGAGGTGATGTTTCTCTGTAGGTCTTTATACAATAAACTTCTTCTTAACACTATCTCCAGGTAAACCACCACTCTGTGATAGCTCAGGTAAGCTGTCCTTGAAAGAAGTGGTCCTTTATTCCCTTCACTGCAGTAAACCCACGCGCTGCCTGCCTGACCCTGTTTTTTTT
>NW_005187533.1:1449758-1459811 GCF_000239375.1 Pundamilia nyererei | reverse complement strand
CACACACACACACACACACACACACACACACACACACACACACACACACACACAGAACTGAAATATGCCTGTTAACAGAAACAGTAATTGAAGCTAGTCTCAAAAGATCTTTTACTTCTGTTTAGATAATTATTCTGGAAGGGAATTTAAGTAAATATAAGAAATCATATTTCACGGTCACGGTAATGTAAGGCTTAGGTTAAGGTTCAGAGTTATGCAGAGTTAGGTTTTAGGAAGTCTTGATGAATTTCAATCAATGTGAGCCAGTTTCCTCTTAAGTCATATTAGCTGCATGTGTTTATATATCTGCCTGTTACATTTGATCACGGGTCTTCATTGTTGAAATGCATCCGCGACGATAGCCTCATACACATGATTTTACACATCTAGTTACAGATAAAAACTAAGTGAGCCCTCATTTAACTGTGTATCCTTGCAGTATATTACCTGTAATTTATTGCCGTTTCCAGACACAAGCACGCAGCCATAAGTGATGGCTTTGCAGTGCTGTCACTTCACAGCAAGGCCAGCTAAAGCTGTTTTGTTTAGCATTCTTCTCCAACAGCCCAGAAGCGCTGCTTACAGTGTTCTCTTGTGTTTGTTTACTCTCTCTCAGTATATATATCACCAAAGGCGAGATTTGCCTCCAAAAATCAATATGTATTCAGTGGTTTAGAAAACTGATGTAGATGAAGAAGTAAAAGCAGCTAGGAACATTAATTTAAGTTTTAATTTCATCATCTAAAATTATGAATACTTAAATATGTTTCTGTATTTTTAGAATATATATTTTTATGGTGGATAGGATGGGTTTCTCCACCTTTGCTAACCTTCAGAGCCGTCAAACATTAAAACTGAATTGTACCTTCAGTGCTCATGAGCCTGTAACAACAGATTCAGATTCAGTTCAAGTTTCAGGGTGAAAAACTACTGTTTTACTAAATGAAACAGGAATGAACTGGATGTTGGTAAAAGAGTCATCAATGCGGAGTGTTTTTCTAAGTGCACTATGTAGGAATCTACTGTAGTGGAATATTTAAGGAGACCATGCAGTGTTCTTACATTTCTGTAATCCACCAGTTTGCAGAAGCTCTTTAATCAAAATGATATTTTTAATCTTGAATATAAACAATGTTGTTATCCATGAATTTTCAAATTTGCTTTTTTATAAAAAAAGGTGAAAAAAGTATAATAATATTTTTATTTCCTTATAAAGATGCCAAATTACAACGATTTAACCCTTTCATGCATGGATTATGAAAACCTCAATCCGGATTTTTTTCTTAAGTTTTTTATTCATCTTTAGGCATGAAACAAAGATTTCTGAACTTCATTTTTTTAAACATGTACTTTTCACTGAGTTTTTTTGTATGTCTGCTTAGGTGGACAACATACGTGTTGACTTTGAATTTGGTATGGAGTGACACATCAGTGTCTAATGTAGTGGTTTATGTGCAAGTATACCATCAACACTGACACAAACACAAGAAAACAGCCTTTGAACAGCTGTGCACTGTAGTGATCACAATGCGTGAAACGGTTAAATATACTATGGAAAGATAAATTCATTTTTTTGGTTGAACGTCATGTTTAATTAATTTCTGACTTCTTTGAGGAGTCCAGTGTGCCGAGTGGAGTTTGGGTATACAAATGTGACTTCAGTTTGGTATATCTGTTGTATAACAACACAATTTCTAGTTTTCAACTAATTTTATAGAGATTTACAAAAAGTTGATGTTTTCTTGTTTTTATGACAGCTGGTCAAATACATTTGTTGAGCACTGTGTGCATTATTTATGTTTTCATTTAATTTGTGCTGCTGAAATTTGATCCCATTTCATTAAATATTAATATTAAATGCCACAGCTGGCTAAATATTGCTCTGTGGTGGGGATTTTGCATGTTGCATGTCATAAATAAACCAAAAAACAATAGAATTACCATTTAATTGTCCCACAAGGGGAAATTTGGTAAAAACAAACAAACAACCCCCCCAACCCCCCCAAACAAACAAAAAAACAACATTACTGTGATTATATGTTTTAAGTTGTCACCTTGTTTAGCTGACATGCACAAATATTCTTCAAAGGTTACATTAATGGCTGTCTGAGTTGCAAAATCGAAATCCTTATGATGTTCAACTGGATGTGTTGAATTGGATGAATCACAACTATGATGTGATTAAAATGTGTTAGTAGGAAGCATCAGATTATCTGTCCCTGTGCTTGGTGCTTCCTTGCAAATCTTTCACTTTGATGCTGCCTTGGTAACACCCTCAGGCGTGTATTTTAGGCAGCTGTTTGTATTTCTCCTCAGGCGTTTGCATCAGAACAACACCACAGCCGGTTGGATGTGTTTCATGGTTCGGCTGTTAGGAAGAAGATTGGCTTTTTGGGGGTAGGAGTGAGATGCATCATACACCTGCCATCCTTGGTGTTCTGAAATTTCCCTATAGATTTCTTGTCACGACTCCAGCAGGTCTTTGTTATGTGACAGTGGAAAGCGGCAGTGCCACGTGCTCGGGTATTATGTATGGGATTGCAACATCAGCATGGAAGCATAATCTGAAAATTACATTGATATAATTTTTTATGGTGTTTTATTCTCTTCCATCTCTTTTAGTGGATTTAGAGTGCATGACTGTCATTTCTTTTCACCGGAGCCATTTAAATAGCACGTTCTACCCAGGAAATGATTACAATAGAGATGCCTGAGGTCTGGACAAAAAGTCACGGCAATGAGGAAATTGGTCATTCATAAGCAGAATAATTCTGCACATGGCTTTACAGAAACACTCATTCCAGCTGGAGACTTTCCCAGCATTTAATTAGCAACTTTGTACCCGTCATAAACTGACAAATAATCCAGGTGCGATAACAACAACAGAAATTGTGTTCTCGGTTACCTCTTTATCTCATAAATGAGGAAAGATTGCAAATGAGAATTTAATGATTGAGCAGTTAGTGTAATAGTTCCCCTCCCACAATACTGGATATGTGTTTCTGGGCTGAAATTCAAAGATTTAAAGACATGAAATGATGGTATGGGAGGGTCAGGCTCTCGGACTGCTTTTCTTTTTTTTATCTAGCAGATGCACAACATGTATGAATCACAAAAAAATGCAAAAGATGGCCCAGAGCATTTATGATAGGATGACACCCGCTCCCCCTGCCCCTTTCTATTTCCCTGTTTCTGCTTACTACTGCGTTTCTCAGTGTGTGCGCGTGTCTTTGAGACAAAAACAAAGGGAAAAAGTTTGTGTGTGGGTAATTCGTAGATGGGGTAAATTGCTTTCAAGTCACCTACTCAGCTTGTACTCATATAGTCTTTGGGTTGCTGTGTGTGTGTGTGTGTGTGTGTGTGTGGTATATGTGTTTGAGAGCTGTCAGGCTGTCTCTGACTCTGTGGCGAATCATCTGTCTGCTTCCCTGGGGTCATCGGCAGGTGCTTTCCAAACAGATCTCCCCCCCGCACACCCTTTGTCCTCGTCTCTGGCTGAAAGTACCCACATCTTTCTCCCTTAACTTTCAATTGTGTATGCATCTGCATGTGCGCTTACGCGGTGATTTGTGGCATCTTCAGAATTGAAATTGAAATTTTCAGCACAGCAACCCCACCTGAGATTGTAGGTTTGTTCAGTGAGGAGCCAACGTGCAGTTTCAAGTCAAACTCATGGATCTCCGTTAAGTAGAGACTTGGGTAATTGATTTGAATTCTCTGCAAAGGTTGTGCGTATATGCTGTCTTATCAGAATGTAGATGTCCTGCAGCCACTAACACCAGCCCTGCAGACCAAAACTTTGTAATTTTGCATTGTATGGATGGACCTCGGGGACTGAGATCAATTCCGCAGCATTGTAGGCAGCGGGGATAATGAGGCTTTTCCATTGATTAGAATTTAATTGAGTGGCATCAATGGGCTGAGGAAGGGAGGAAAGGCTATTGAAGTCACTCAGAGCTGCGAGGCTCCCACTTGCACTCCTCCAGTCTTCATTAAAAAACTTTCATCCCTTCTCTCCTTTTCACCGTCTCCTGCCCTCCTGTGTCCCTCGGCCACTTGTGTCCCCCTGCTCCACCTCCTCTTACCTTCTCGCTCTTATTGAAGGTATATGGACACAGTTGAATTAGGCCTGCCATTGTTTCCTGCGTTATCTCCGAGCGAGCACAGAGACCGCTGGCAGTGATGAGGCTGAAAGATAACCGAGTCTCACAGCAGCAGGCGCAATCACACCCTTCCAATTTACAACTTAATACAGATCAGTTCACTCTCAGACACTCAAAATCTCCTGTGATGTACACGCACACACATTGGAAACAAAGTAATAGACTTTTCTAACACATACAATACCGTTGCATTAGTAAACGCTATTAAAACTACATCTGTCTCTCACCTCTCCCATCTGTGTCTCTTCTTCTTTTCTCCCCATTCATCTTTTTCTCCTTCTGTTTTGCCTCCCCTCTCTCGCTCTCTCCTCTCAAAGCGCACAACTCTGGGCAACACTTTATCATTCTAATATGAAAACATCGCTCCGGTCTTGTACACCGAGTAATTGATCCTCTTCTCTGGGGTTTTTATTTTCTTCAATTACACTCTGTCAGAGGGCTGACAATAAGAGAGAGATACATGGATGGGGGTGTGGGGCATTTTAACTGGTTGCCTGTGCGAGAGTAGCAGATCTTCATCAGATCTGGTTACTTTGTTCTTACTTTATATCTGATGTATAAAAGGATGCTGTATAACTCTAAAAAAAATGTTCTTTTAAATATGTTGGTGGTATTTTTTTTGTCTTTTCTTCATGTTTAAGCACCACCTTCAAGTCACACAGTGTACGTCATGAATGTGATTTTCACATTTGTAATTTGTATGTCCTACAGCTTGATGTATGTTACTTTGTAATGTTCCCATAAGAATGTAATTGCAGCACAGAGCAGAAACACATACACGCACTCATATTTTGCAGTTCATGTGTGATACTGCTGAATAGGTAATTTGCCTCAAGCGGACAGAGAGCGACTGAAATGTTCCCAAGGACAAATGTAATTGCATTTCATGTCCTGTTGTAGATAAACACGCACATGGGATATCAGTACCTTGGACATGTGCGTATGTGTGCATGCATACTGTTGGTGTGTGACAGCAACTCTTTGCACAAAAAGGTGACTTTCACTTTAAATTAGGTAGAGTTCAGTGCAGTGAGCAGGAAATGGATGGCAATGAAGGGAAAGACTAATGTGGGACACAGGCAAGAGTGGAGGAAAAGCAGTGAGTGACAGAAGAGGTAATGTGGGTGGGGAGAGAGATCAGTACCTTTGGAGGGGTCTAAACATAGATATACGAAAAACAGACAATTCAATGCTGTGCAAAAGTCTTGAGCCGCCCCTCATTTTGTTTGTTTGAGGTTGTATGTCCATTTTTGCTGCTGTGAAGCACTTTGTGATTTTATCTTGAAAGGTGCAATATAAATAGAATTTTAGTTTACTTTTAGTTTGCTAGAAAAATTGGAAATAGGTGCAGCGATTTATTCAGACATCTGCAAACATCCAGAGTTTGTACAATTCTGAGCATCTTACCTCCGTCTTCTTAGCCAGGGTTTGTTTTCATTTATTTAAGTAGTCTTCAGGAATAGTTGTCCAGCATCTTGAAGGACATTCAAAGCTCTTCTTTGGATGTTTCTAACTTTTGCTCTGTACTTTCTCAACATGATACCACACTACTTTAATTATATTGAGGTGTGGGCTCTGGGGAGGCCCATCCATGACTGTTGTGTGTCTTACTGGGGTATGCTTTCACTGCATTGGTAGTGTCTCTGGGATTATTATCACACTGGAAAATGAAGCTGTTGCCGGTCAGATGATGGAACTGCATGGTGACTCAAAATCTGATGGTGCTTTAAGGCATTCATAAGTAGGGGTGGGTATCGTTTAGGTTTTATCCGATACCAGTACCAAACCGGTACTTTTGAAACGGTGCCGGTGCTTAAACGGTGCTCTAACCGGTGCTCTAACCGGTGCTCAAACGGTGCTCTAACCGGTGCTTAAAGAATGAAGAACACACACTTTGTCCAAAAACCTCTCATGTTCAGCTGTGTTTTTGTAAAAAGATAACAATGTTAGCCTTTTCTGCAGGTATGGGGCATATATGGTATCACTCTTGGCTGGAAGCAGTGCTTAAACAATGAAAAAAAAAACACCAACTTTGTCCAAAAACCTCTCATGTTTAGCTGTTTCCCTCTTTTTCTTTGGTCATTTGGTCATGGTCAGTATCTTGGGGGATGTTGCTAACTCGGGGTCGATAACAGGCACCACACCCACAGTAGATGTGCTCGGTGTGAGCTCTTGCAGCAAGCTATCAAATACGGTGCATTTCTCGGCTTTAAAAAAACACCGCTATGTGTTGCCAGGTGTTTCATCAGATTTGAGGAGTTACCACCTTTGCACAGTATCACAGTATCACCTTAAAGCACTTGTTGCAGGCTGCTGAGTTTGCATAATTTGCTGTGAAGTACAGCCAGACTTTGACCGCTTCGCTTTGGGCATTTTTAATCTGTAGCTCTGCTCTAAGAGAACGTACGTACCTGGGCCCGGCTACTACGCTTGCAAAGGTAAAATGATTGGCTATAATTCAAAGTGTATGACATCTCAGGGAAAAAAAAAGCACCGAAATAAAGCACCGAAATGTGCACTGCTTTTTGATCTGGTTACTACCGTTTATGCCATAATGGCACCAGATACCGGTACCCATCCCCAACACCACTGGCTGAAGTGTAGCCCCAAACCATGACAGAGCCTCCACCGCTGTTTTACAGATGACTCATTGTTGTGCTCCTGTCCTGACCTCCTCTAATCATACTGATGACAACTTGAACCAAATATTTTACATTGCTCCTTCATCACCTGTTTCACTGATTTTCAGTCCAGTTCTTATGCAGTGCAAAATAGTGAAAAAGCAGCCAGTGTCTGGAGAACTGTTGCTTAAGACCACTTTAAAAAAGGAGGAGTGCTATCAGGCAGAATTTGGGAGCGAGGCAGCAACATCTGATGATAAAATACAAATTACACAGCGTTTCAGCTTGTCCTTCAGCTCTTGGCAGTTCAACTCATACCACAATCTATATTTTCCTCTTAGAGTGTGTGTATGTGTGTGTTTGTGTGAAACTGACCCCTTAGGGTCACACACCTTGAGGTAATGGCTCCATTAGGAAGACAAAGAGCAACCCTCTTGGCTCAAACACTATCACTCTCTTTTTTCGCTCTCTCTCTCGCTCTCTCCCCCCCTTGTAATGCTCTCCTCACCTCAATCTCACACGTCCTTTGTTTTATATTCCTTTTCCTTCTGCTCTCCACCTTTCTCACTTTGTGACATGCAGGCATGTATGACATAAATAGAAAGCGAAAAGACAAGAGGTGTATTGTCAGCGGGCCCATCAATCTATCGCGTGCGTTTTCATCAGGCTGACCCGTAAACGCGTTTGTGTGAGCGCGCGCGCGCTCGTGTGTTTGCACACGCACTAACAAGTGCGATCCCGCCCGTCTTGTTTTGAAGACAGTCATTAACCCTCTTACCCTCTTCTCGTTACCTCTCCCACCCTTAATCTCTTGTGTGTACGTGATTTCGATGCGTGCTTATTCATTTGTGGCCAGCATTCATCTTAATAAATCACAAGCCTGTCTCGATTTTAAAAGGATTGTTTGGGGACTCGGCCATTTCAAGTGGTGATTAATTCATATCTTTAATTATTTCAAATGCTGTGGCTTTCAGCTTTCAGCTTTCAGCTTTTCTTTTTTGTTTTTTTTTTGCAGTTTTTCGTAATTGTCCTTTAAATGCTCATTTTCAAATTTGTGTCACAGCACATTGTGTGTCAGGATAAAAGTGGGCCATTATGAGAACTTACTGAACAAAACCGAGGACATTATTGGATTCTGGTTGGCTAATTAATCCAGTTATACTGCTTCAAATAGACAAACTGCCAGCTCTACAAAATTACAGTACTTCAGTTATTTCTTGAGATTTTTGACTACATAAGCAATCAGCAGTGATCTAAACTTTTGTCATGTGAAAAAAATAATGCTACAAAGGTGCAAAACTGAATAATCCTATATTAAAATGTATTTGTCCATAAACATAGTTGATAAAGATGCAAGTGTGTTAAACGGTACTACAGAAATCTGTTGATGATTCCTGTAGCTTACTCATTTTTTGATGCAAATACACAACAAAAATAGTGTTGTCTTATCTGAGGTGATCTATGTCAGGGTAATATTGTAGGATACTTCCATCAATTGAAAAAATTCTCAAATCCTTATGATCATGCCACTTGATGTAGTTTTGCTCCTTTATTTGATGCGAATACCATCATCTTTTCACTTAAATGAAAAGCTTCTTTACCTTCTGTACTCTCCTTGATTTTCTACCATAGAAAAGAAGCCTTTAACTTTCCAAGCATCTGTGCTTCACTGACATGCTATACACACTAAAAAAAGCAATCAGTCATTGCAACCTAGCCGACTAGGGCGTACCTCCACACAGCTGGGGATAGAAAGTTGTTTAATGGGGCAACATATTAGTTTTAATTGCAATGTGATTTTGGTGTAATTGTTTGCTATGTGTCATGCTGTAGCCCAAACAAAGTTTATCTTATGCAGGAATAGTTTGATTTACAGGATAAAAAAAAAGAAAACTGAACTGAGCACTTTCAGTGTAGGAAATAATTATTTGATCTCATGTTTAATTTGTAATTCTGATCATTTACAAAGAAATGGACACTTTTTTAAATGATAGTTTCATTTTTAATGAAGAGAGAAAATGTCAACCAGAAATCCAGAAAATGGATTGCATGTAACTGAGTGAAATAAGTGTTTGATCCCCTAGAACCCAGCCAGAACTCTGGCTCCCATAAGGTTTCTATATATCAGTCTATTAGAGACACTCTTGAACTCAGCTCATTATGTGTATAAAGCACATCTGTACACAGATTAAGTTTCTTCTATTCCAACCTCTCCACCACCATGAGCAAGATCAAACAGCTGTAAGAGGACATCCGGGACAAGACGGACTTGCATAAGACTGGAATGGGCTACAAGACCATCAGCAAGAAGCTTTGTAAGAAGGTGACACTGTTGATGCATTCACCCTCAATCTGGAGCTCGATAGAAGATCTTTCTTCATGGGTGATGATAAGCACAAGAAAGGTGATGGAGCAGCCCAGGCACTGAAAGGTAGCACCACCAACTTGAGCTGCTGTGTTTGGAGGAAGAGAAATGAGCCAAAGAACAGCACCCCACAGTCAAGCACGGAGGTTGAAACATTATGTTTTATGCTTCTGTTCACCAATACAACTTTCTTCCTGAAGCTTCAAGTTGTCAAGCAGCAGCCAAACAACCAAAAATAATTTAGAGAGTTTCTGTAACTCTGTGGGCCCAAATCCCTCCTGAGATTTACACAAACCCGCTGACCAACTGCTGCTTGCCAACAAGGGTTTCCCCCTAGGTCATGATTTGCCTTGGAATCAAATATTATTCACCCACTGATGTGCAAATCATTTTTATGTAGTGTATTTTTCTGGATCTTGGGTAAATATTTAGTTTAAAATGAAACCACCATTCATTTCTTTGGATGTGAACAAACTTATAATCTCAGCAGGGGATCACATAATTATTTCTCCCATTGTAAATACATTGTCTATGAATGAATTAGTTATAAGGGCTTCACACCTCAAAAATGAATGCATTTCTTAAGCAGAACTGGGTCACCTTCTCTCACTACAATGTTTTCATACAATGAGCTCTTTCCTCAAGCCCAAACTAAAGAGCTGGGGGATGACCACACCTCTGTCTGAGGCAGGAGTTAGTCAGAGAAAGTGAATAAGATGACAAAAGAAGCCGCAGTGCTGGCCCGTAAGTGTGTATGCGTGTTTGCGTCAGCCTGTACATAACCCTGCATGCCAGCCTATTACTAACTGCTGACTCGTCATTGTAAATACAGTTGCTTAAAGGGGTGCAAAATGTTAGTCTGTGTGTGTGTGTGTGTGTGTGTGTGTGTGTGTGTGTGTGTGTG
>NW_005187533.1:1406667-1449708 GCF_000239375.1 Pundamilia nyererei | reverse complement strand
TCCACTTCGTGTGTGTGTGTGTGTCAGTGTGTACCTATTTGAATGTGTTTGGTTGTTTGTGAGACAGGATTTAGGTGGCTGCTTTCTCTGACTAAGCCTGTGTGACCAGGAGTGTTATGTCACACTGCATTTCAACTGGTGACTGGGGCTCATTTTGTCGCTAAAGGAGAGCGAGGGACAGCGATGAGTCTGCTCAGAGAAGTAAAAAAAAAATAAAACAAAAAAAGGAAGTTGGTAAAACAAGTAACACACACAAAAGGAAGCAGACATGAAAGCAAACATAGGCTAGGTTTGAAGAGTAAAGCGGTCAGAGTTTATCAGCAGGACGTCTCTTAAATACATTTTTCAGATTATTATTAAGGAAATGCCCACTGCAGCTTGGTGATAGCTTTGAAGCTCCAGTAGAAAAAGTGTGACAACTAGCTGATATATCACACTGAGGCAACATGTGCAATACACCTTTACTCCCTTTATATCTATACCTTTAAATACTGTCCGTTATAATACCTGCAGTGTAAATTTTTGCGTAATATAAAAGTGTCATGTTGCAAATCCATGAGTTCTCGATCCATAGGGTGCATAACACCGAGACAAACCCACGCACGTCAGAGAGCAAGAGCACAGTCAGCCTCCGAAGACAATGCCTGAAAAAGAAGCTACTTCACCAACCCTTAACAAAGCACAAGAAAACTGTTAAAAGTGGAGGCAACAAACTTGCTTCACTAATTAGGTAAAAACACACCATCGAGATCAACCAGACTATGGAGACCTGCAAGGAAGAGATACCAGCAGCTTGCGATGTGCAGCCCGAAAGTAAAGAAATGACTCAACTGAGCATCGCTGCAGCGCTCGCCAGCTGCAGTCCAAATGACAGGAAGAGTAAACGGTGGGTAGAAATTACTGATGTGGTCACATGGCTGAAAAGCATGGTTTTAACTGGTTAAAAAAGCTGTACCCAAGATAGAACGTCCCAGGTAGTGAGAATATTACTCAGTTATGTTTTAAGACAGAACTGTGGAGCTCCTGGAGAGTTAAGGGTTAACACTTTATTGATTGTTAAACAGTCAAGTTATACCTTTAAAGTTTCCAAAAAAACACAAACTAGGCTAGGTTGTTTTGCTGATATCTGACTTGTGTTGTGGCACTGTGATGCGGCTGGTACGTTGCAGCAATAGATTGACACTTCAAAGGGAAGTGTGTCATCAGTGACAGTAGTTTATTGTAAAAGAAGGATGGAAAATTTTCCTCACACTTAAAAATGCTGCTGTCTGTAATCTGTAATCATTGATAACATGTTCAGCGTTTTGTTTTGTCATTAGTAAATAAAGTTAGATTCAATTCAGCTCTATTTATATAGCGCTAAATCACAACAACAGTCAACAGGACTTGGTGACAGTGGGAAGGAAAAACTCCCTTTTAACAGGAAGAAACCAGGTAAAGCTAGGCTCAGGGAGGGGCGGCCATCTGTCGCGAGTGGTTGGGGGTCAGGAGAGAGAGAAAGGACAAAGAGACACAAGTATTATTATCGCAAATGTTCTCAAAGTATCATATATAACATATAAGACTAAATCACCCACCCTTACTGTGAAGACAGCTTTAACTAAATTGTTATCTAAGATTAGGCCCCCAAACTGAAAATGGAGACATTCTGGGGACAAAAAGTAGAAAATAAACAACAACAAAAATGTGGAACATCTCAGCCTCTGCTGCTTTGACTTGAACTGCTCTTGTTTTAATAATCCTCAGACTTTATGTAAACATAACAGCACTTTGATAACAACTCTGTGTATTCTTGTCTAATTCTCAGCGATTCCTGGCGAGACGTTTAAGGGTGCGTTTAATAAGCTTGTGTATCACTCAACCGGTGCACACCAGCAAACCAAAACAATTAGCAGAAAGCTGCTTAGAGCTGCAGATACGGGCTGTGATTCTTATCTGTTAATATAGTAATAAAAGAACAGTGAAATATGCACAAAGAGAACTTATGTAAATTCCAGTTTAACGTAAAGAACGCGAGCAAGCGCGTGTGTAACATGCAGTCAGCTAGCAAAGCAGGTCATCGCCAGCCTGTGGCCTTACCTCAGGAAACGCACACAAAGACACACAAGCGCCTACTTCGAAACACAAGAGGAAAATGCGCACATTTACCACAGTGTTGTTTTTCCTCACTTCCAGAGAGAAAATACACACACATACCTACACACACAACTACTGTACATCCGCTTGAGTCATCCCGATGACACACTGCATAAGCTCTCGGAGGCTGTAAAACACACATACGCACAAATGCAGTCACAGGGAAAGGAAGGAAAATGTAGGCTGTATTACGTCATCAGACACACACATACACACACACACACACACACACACACACCAAAACACACACAGAGACACACAGGACTTTCCAGAGAATGGGCGAGTTTTACAACAACAAATCCAATCAAGGGCAAGACGAGGAATTGGGTTTATTGTCACACTCACACCTACACGTACACACAAGCAGTTTTAATCTTCTCTTTTATTAACATCATACACAATGCATCAATAGTTACTGCGTGATTATTGGGTTGTTTTCACCGTCACAGAAGCAAATCACATGGTTCGTTTTCCCCAGACAAGCGCACGCACGGTACGCATCTGTGTGTGTGTGTGTGCGTGTTTGTGCACACTGATGTGTAATTCATGCAAACAGAACAGCATGAAGTCAGAGCCTGACTAGCTGAGGAAAAATGAGGGAAGGTTGAGGAAAACCAGAGAGATCCAATGAGAAAATACAGCAGAGAGGTAAAGAGATCTTGCGGGACATTGACAGAGGATGATGAATTGCGTGTTACACCACTCTTGCTTTCTCTCTTTTATGTGTCTGCTTGTTTTCTTTTTTCGTTCTTCTTCTTTTTTTCCCCTCTTGCATTGAGACAGTGATTGTGAAGCTCAGACAGTTTCTGTGCCATTTTGGAGGCGGTTTCTATTTTTAGGGCTGTATTAAGGCTCATTGTGCTGAGATGAAAAGTGAGCTAAATGCACTGAATAGGATGATTCACATGAGTCCGATCTCTGTCGCGCAAATTGCAACGACTGCACGAAGAAGTGGAGCTGTCCATCTGAAGTGTTGGACCACTGCTTTTTTTTTTTTCAGGCCGACAAACCACTGCTCTGTCAGAAAGCCCCAGGGGAGCGGAGGTGACAGATGATATTTTCAAATGTGTTAGCTTCCAAAGCTTTCCTTTCACGTTCAGTTCAGAGGTCACGGCTTTAACATCTGTCTGGCAGTTCTGCAACAATTCGCGAGCATTTTTAAAATGGATTGTGTTTACAAGTACAGTACACTCTTTTTTCGTATATGTGTGTGTTTTTTTTCTTCATGTATGTGGTCAGCAAAGTAAAATCTTGTCCTTCTGTTTCTATATTCCAAACAAGGTGGGAAGGGTCTGAGAACAATTAGTTTAATGTATATTTAAATATGACAGCTGCAATATCTTTGGCAAGAAACAGCCAATTGCTGGGTGACAAATTCACATCTACTACATAACTCTTTCCCCCATAAAGATGCCATTTGACAACCTCACGTTAACAGTGAGTTTTGACACTTTAGTATATATCCTTAATATGTGGTTTGACAACCATTAGAATAGTTTTTGGGTTTTTCCAAGGGTAGCTGCATAGGCAGAGACCATTTGTCTGAAATATGGCAGAAACTGCTCAGAAAAGGGCTGCAAGAGTTCAAGAGTTAAGGCAAGCACAATCCAATCTGAAAGAAGAACTCTGCACATTTTTTAACAGAACTTTAACAATTCAATGTTTTGATTTCATTTACAGACTTATTTGCACCTCTGGCTAGCTTCTACTCCATGAGAGTATCAGAAGCTGAATCTCACGGTGGCTGTAGCATGAACAGCGCAGATAACTGATATGGAACAGTTCCTTCTTATGTATGTATTTTAATCTTGATGATATACATATGATCATATTAAATACCCTGATCCTGTGGGATGCAGAGGGTTTTGTGCACGGGAATGACAGAAACAGTTTGCTTTGTGTGTACTCAGAAGCTGCTCTGTCCAGCCTCTCTGCAGTGCTTTATGCCAGCAGAAACTTCTAGCAAGTGCATAGCATGTCTAACCATTACTTAACCATTTAATTATTGGGGGGGGGGGCTCAATTCCCTTATGTGTCCATTTATCATAATGGAAAGCCAGCATTGCAAACTGGAGCAGCAGAGTTTGATAAATGTGAACATTTACAAGAGAGGGAGGGTGTACAAAATGCTGCTAAGTTACATTATGGGAAATGTGGGATGCAGCATTTTTGGGGCTTACCTCATCCATTACTAGAGACAGAAAGTGAGGAAAGTGCAGCATTTGCTGTATTGATTTTAGCTTTTTGGATTCTTTTGATTTAATTATGATTTTTTTTTTCTGCTTTTGAAGTCTGTCTCTTGCAAGTTCCCCAATTATACAGCAGTGCAGCATTAGATACTTAGGGAAGTTCTTTTGTATGAGTTTTAGGACCGTTGGCTGGTTTGACCATTTTGAAAAGCCGGTCGTGTACACTGAAAAAAAATTGTATGCCCATAATGCTAAATTTAAGCGATGTGATTTTGTTACATAAGGACATATAGAATGTTACATTTGGGTGATTGGTAGGCATACGGTTTATGCCAAAAATATTTTTATTAACTAATAATTATTTTAATACATAAAAAATTTATTTTAGATAATTCAGCTGAATTTCACTCAGAATTATTATTTTGTGTTTATGAGCTGCCCTCATGAACATAGCAGCTGTTCTGCTGCTACTCCGAGTAATTTTGCTGGACAAATTTGTGACATGTATTTGTTAACATGAGGACAAACTCAGTATAGTTTGATGTAGACCTAATTTTTTTTTGCATTTTTTCTGCAAAAACACAACATGTTCAGTGTGTATATGTTATACAGCAAGCTCAAATCTGAAATTTTCTGGATTTCATGTTGGGTTTTTTTGTAAAAGTATTTGCTGTGTAATGGCCTTAAGTCATTTTGGAGAATGCTTTGTTGGCAAATTGAACATTGTAATGATAAACAATTGCTTGGAACAAATGAACATGATTATTGGGATAGTAAAATTGATGTATTTGGCAATTAGATGCCGATGACCCATCATGGCAGAACGGAATCACAGGTGACAGGATTTAGTACAGGACCCCTTGGAGTCTAGATGCTGGTGGAGGTGAAGATGAAGACTGAGGCTTGAAGAGATCTCTGACTGAGGTGTCTGAGGTGGAGATGGGGAGGAGGTGGGTTACACAAAAGAGAGTCTGAAAGGGATAATGACCGAGATCGCAGATTTAAACTAAAAGAAAGCGGGCAAGAAGATGATTGGACAAGAGTAATGATGTCAGCATTCACACTAACAGCATGGGAAAGCAGTATTCATGTAAAGAACAGAAACTAGCCGAACACCCAGGAAGGCAAGCAGATGAGTGATTACAGAACTTGTGCAGTAGTTGAAGTTTATCTTATCATCATTTGGCCTTCACTTTCACCTCAGTACTAAGACAATTCCCAAAAACAGGTTTACATCCAAGTACGTGTTTCAGATTTTTTTTCCCAGTCATTTTTAAACACAGTTTAAGCTTGTGATGTGTTTTCTCTTAAAAGCTCTACAGGCTTATTTGTTTTCCATTCAACAAAAGGTATAAAGAGCCATCCTATATGTTTTACTGTCATAATGATGCAGTCCTGCGGGAAGCTTTAAAAACTGCGTAATTTCCTTTATCCTTCAATACTTCTCTGTGCAGCGCCTGGGACACGCGGTGCATGCATTGTGTCTGAAAGCCCCACTAATCTGAAGTTGTTTGGACAAAAAAATTGCCCTGTGTGTAGGTGTATGTATACTGTATGACCTTCTGCGTGAAAGGCTAATAGCCTTAAAGATGCTATCACAGCTTCCATACCGGTATTGAACTGACGATCAATGGATGGAAAAATTGGCCTGGACGGAGAGGACACACACACACACACACTTAAACTCACACTAAACACTAGCCTAAATCCCTCACCTTTCTGCAGGACAAGTCTTTCCAGCTTCCCACACTTACAGTCCACCTTGCCCATCGCTCTTCACTACACACATTATCGCGCAAACATGCTGCAGGTTTGTTTAGATCGATATAGAGATGAGAGCCACTTAATTTATTCATCAGATTGTCCCAGCTAGAGGTCCAGGTGCCATCCTATCTATTGGCATATGGTGGATTGAAAGTGTATTGGAGTCAGCACCGCTCCCCTCCTGGCCTCCTGCATTAAAACACTTAATGCTAAATCAACAGCTCTCTGAGAGCCAGCTAAGTCTTCTAACCCCGTAGTGATAGAGGGAGGGAAGAAAGAGAGAAAGTAAGAGAAACTGGCATGGGGTATGTATACATTTTGAAGTGTGAGATATTAAGGAAGGGCACAGTAGAGAATAAAACTCTTTATGTTTGAACAAGTGTTGGTTGGGGACCTGAGAGAGACAGGGAGGGAAAGTGCTTCCTCTCCTTGCTAATCCTTCTTTTTTCATGCTCTTCTTCTCATCTTTTTCTTCATTTTTATCCCCTGTTAAAATTAGTGCAGTGGAAACAGGGCCTCAACGGCATGTCATGGCACAGGAGCCTAATGGCTAATCATTATAGGCTGGAACAATGATGGCCAAAGACTGTCTGGGGACCCAACTCAGCAATCGGCTCTAAAGGCTCTGGAGCTTTGGGAATCTTTTCAGGCAACAAGGACAGGCCGTTCTGCCTAAGAAACAGGCAACGATATGCAGTGTACCTTCATTCTTCATACCTAAAATTAGCTTGGCCTTGCAGTTAAAGAGCTAGCCTGTGAGTCTTGTTAAAAGTTAGCATGCCATGTCATGAATGTGGTATTATTAGTCTACTGGTCTGATACAGGTGGTCTAAAAATATATTTGACCAGATCCTTCTAGCAGTGGGTTGGATGCTTTTTGCCTTCAGTAGTGCATTAATTCATCTTGAAATAGATTCAACAAGGTGTTGGAAACATGACATGATAGCATCACACAGTTGCTGCATATTTGTCAGTTGGACATCCATGGTCTGAATCTCCAGTTCCACCACATCCCAGTGCTCTGTTGCATTGAGATCTGTTGACTGAGGAGGCCATTTAAATACAGCAAGCTCACTGTCATGTTCAAGATGTTTGATCTTTGTAGCATGGTGTGTTATCCTGGCCGTCAGAAGGTGGGTACACTGGGGTCATAAAGGGATGGGTATGATCAGCAAAAATACGCAGGTAGTCTGTGGTGTTAGAATACTGTTCAACTGGTACTAAGGGGCCCAAGGTGTGCCACATCATAACACTAGCACCAACTGCAACTGTTGATACAAAGCAGGATCCATGCCTTCATGTTGTTTGTATCTGATCCTGCTATTCAAATGTCACAGCAAAAATCAAGAATCATGAGACCAGAAGGCACGGTTTGTTATTCAACTTATTGCATTCATAGATGCTCCTCTGCATACGCGGGTTGCATTTAGTGCTTCGTTGGTTTTCTGTTGCATTCTCCTCTGACCTCATTTATCAGCGAGAGAACTGCTGCTCAGTGGATAGTTTCTCTTTTTTTACAGTAGATGGTTGTGTGGGAAAATCCCAGTTGATCAGCAGCGTGTCTTACACCAACAACCGCTCCATGTTCAAAGTCACTTAAAGTCACTTAAATCACTCATTATGACTCTTGGTTTGAACTTCAAAAATTGATCTTGACCATGTCTACATGCATAAATGCACTGAGTTACTGCCATCGCAAGGTGATGTAAGATAAGAGCTAAAAGAAAAAGACAGTTGAAGTTGCCTGTAATAGTTATGAACCAACTAAATCACATTTTCCACATCAAAGTTAAAATGCAGTTTGTAATTGTGATTGACATCTGGAGGAAAGAAACCAACCAGAGACAGTTTGCATCGTATCAAAATCAAAGAGCAGTTTAATGAACACTGAACACTTATTATCTCTTATGGAGTAATTTAAGAAACTATTATTTTGCATCTTTTAAAGGTCAAAATATGTTTTGGAGTTTTCTCCATAGCACAATGATCTATGAGGGAGAAATATAGATATGTAATCTCTACACATGATTGGAATTCAGTGTGTAAGGACAGAAAAGAGTCAACGAACAAATCCAGGCTTAAACCAAAAAATGATGTACATTAATGGAAAAAAATTTAAAAACACCAGTGTTTCTGCCTATGTTTAGCTTGTGTCTCTTTTTTCAGCAGTGCCATGTTGCATGCTAATTTAGTTTTACCGTGCTCCTATATGTGTGATTCTCAAAGGTCCACCATAGCTGTAGGGGAGTATTTGGACACTGTGAAATGTGGGTGCTGTCTGGGCTTCTGTGTTTGTTGTTGTTGGATGTGTTTAAGCGTCTGGTTTTGTTCTGTGTTCACTGTAAATGTCTGTTCGTGCATGTGTGTGTGTGTGTGATGGCAGTGCTGCTGTTGGTGCTAATGGATTCACTGAGAAAAACACTGCTGGCCATGATGTCAGCAGGGGTGTGAAGGCAACGGTAGGATGATGTGTGTGTTTGTGTGTGCCCGCGTGTTAGGGTATGAATGCCGTTGAGGCTGGGGAATAACAATGTGAACACTTTCGTCAATTTAGATCAGCGGGAGTGAGAAAGAGACAAGGGCACAATTAAAAGGAGAGGGGTGGGGGGTGTGATCGAGACACGAAATGAGGGAGAGGGGGGAAAGAAATGGATAGGAGGCAAGAGAACAGGAGATGCAGCCGTCTCTGTCAGAAGGAGAGAGAGAGAGAGAGAGGTAGGCAGAGATGCAGGGTGATTAAATCGAAAATAATGGTGTCAGACAGAATGAAATGAGAGCAGAAGAGAGAGGCGATGGCAGCGATGGAGGAATGGGATAAGAGAGGATTATTAAAAGGAGACAAAACAATGTCGTAAAGAGCCAGCAAAATGAAGGCTAAGAATTATGAGCAAATTATAAATGGGAACAGCGAATTTTCTGCTGCTTAACCTGTTCAACAGCACCCTTAAGTGGGGAGGACGAGGAGATGTGATGTTAATTTGCAATGAGAGGAAGGAGTCAACGAGGAACATCGCAGCCGGGACCGAAATTAGATCACATCAGATATGAGGTGCATGAAATTCTACATTAAAACAGACTTGACTTCACTGGACTTGACAAGAACAGTCATAATATATGATTGGCTTGACTTTAAACACTTTGGCACATTGCTGATTTAGCACACTAACCAATTTAAATCCCTTCATGGGCTGGCCGGGTGAAATATAACCCACTGCTCGAGCTCAGACCACAAAAAAGAAACAGACAGTGACAACATAGCACATGCACACATTATATTGCCATTTAAATCATTGAATTCAGGTGCTCCAATCGCTTCTGTGGACACAGGTGTGTAAAATCAAGCACCTAGGCATGCAGACTGCTTCGAACAAACACAGCAACATAGTTAAACCCTTTCCTAACCACCACAAACGACATTCACAGCATTTCAACTCTGAGATATTTTTGTGCAACATTACTAGCCTGCAACCCGTTTGTCATTTTGATGTAATCTGTGTGCAGATATGTGCTTAATAAATTAACTGGAAAACTGTATATATTTAATGACTTTGATGCCACACTGAATAAATAAGTGAGATATATTATTACTTAGATCACATCTATAAAAATAAACTGAACTTAAAGTGAATGTACTGTCCCCGATGCATATGCTCGTGACACATGACCAGCTGGTGATACAATATGTTCACATCGCGCATTACAGTACAATACTCTGGTAATTCACTGAGAGCTATTAATGCAACACTTTTGTAACACTAATAGCTTTTATAGTCAGTGTATTAATTTGTGTTCTATTTCACACAGAACGATCAGATTAACTTGAAATTAGATGTTCTTCCAATTTGCTTTCCCTAACAAAATTTGCCTGACTGGAGTATTTCTTGTTACCGGGTTTCGATCACATTTGGCTGGCATGCTGAACTGGAAAACATAAACAGGGTATGGTGCTGTAGTGAAAGCTATGACTCACTGGGTGCAGTTACACGGGCTTTCCCAAATGTAATCAGCCTGATCGACAATTCCCATGAAGGCGCTTATATGAGTTCTGAATAAAATGATACAGAAAACTACAGAAGGCAGTGCAACAGAATAGCTCTTACAGTTGCAATGAATTTGGCCTTACACCATATACAAGCATGACAGAAAAAAATGGACCTACTTTTACCAAAATATGTGCTTTATGTGGGTACAACATACAGACTGGTGTTTCGCCGAAAAATCACAGAGGTCTGAGGTTAAATTTGTCAGTTTAATAGCATTTCTCGGAATACACCGAATGATTGTATGAGGTCAGCAGCTGTGGGAGCGGATGGGGATTTTTCCAATTTTCCAAAATAATATCTACAAATTGAATCAAAATGTGAGAGTGAGTTTGGAGTGATTTATCAAACAAAGGTCAACCCCCCCCCACCCCTCAGTCACCCTTCTCTTCTTCCTCCTCCGTCTCCCCTCTCCATTCTTCAAGTTTATGGCGTCGACATGTCCACGCTCACAGCTATCAATTAGATAAACCACCAACCGCCAGACCCTCTCTTTCAGTCCTTCCTCCTCTCTTGTACATTTAACATTTACAAACTAAAGCTTTAGTATTCAATGTTGATTTTGGTAAATTAGCAGACACTCTGTTGTAAAGATTACAACAATACTGGTCAGTGCAATGTATTAAGCTACAGCCCCTCTAATTATCTGTTTATCTCATACTATATTTCCATTGCTGATCAAATGAAAATATGGTATCAGAAAAAATGGTTCTGTCTGTTCGCTGATGGACTTTCCTCAGCTTCAATCTTGGACTTTAACACAACCATAACACTTTTTATATACAAATAACTGTATTATCGTGTGAAATTAACACTGTCTATTAATGTTACAGATGCACAGGACTGAAAGCATTTGCTACCTATTTCTCACATTGACGTTATCACTTTATAATTAGCCATAGCCGCTAGCTGTGTTCTTAATGATAACCTAACAGATGGTTAGTATGGTTAATTGCTAATAACTAAGGGCTAAAGTTTCATTCATGATAACTGTTCTTCAATGGTGTTGAAACAGGAGCTTTACTGACCTCAGGAAAGTCTTGATAAAGACTGGGGTGATGGTCTTTAAGATCCTCCACTGTTCATGTGGTGAGCTGCTAGTGAGGGAAGGGGCTATGTGCCTACCTGCCTGCAGTGATGCTGTTTGAAGCTCTGTGTCAGCGTGTGGTAGGAGGCAAAGAGGGTAATGTTGGTATTAATACTCTTTGCTGTATCTAAACTGATGGTAATTTTTAGTATAAGTTGCTTTCCGAAAAACTATTTTTCCCTTTCTAAGGCGCATTGAAGTTACATTCTTTCAAATGGCTCTGATTTTACAGCGCATAGAAGTTTATGGTAAAACAACATTGCTTTCCATGTTCTCTGTGACCTCAGTAAACTATTTCCAGGTGAATTTATGGTCTCAGTTATTTTATAAATGATTATGTCTTTTAGATTAAATAGCATGCCTTAGGGAAGCCCTGCCTTCTGAATGATAAGTCACTACCATGTGGGCTCACAGCGTCGCCTCAGTTTCATAGTCAGAACCAGCCTTTTCTTGCCATGTGCGGTTTCAATAAAACAAGTTGTCAATGGCCAAACACTCAAGTTGAGGCTTTCAAACGACTACACAACCCAGTGATTCACTTCATGGTGGCTATGACCATCTTTTATATACATAGTAGACTTTATGAGTTGAACTGTGCTCCTGTTGGGGCCATTTACAGCTGCAATGCAAAAACCTCTGAGAAGCAGCTTATATAGGTTTAATGTGAGGTGTCAAACCAGGCAAAGCACTGTGCTGAAATAATAAAGAAAGCAGTTCACAGAGGCATGATGATTGTAACGAGTATTAAGAAAAGAACATAAGGGTTTGTGCTGTGGTTGCTAAAGCTTGTGCTGTCTTTGTTGCAATCAGTGTATAGAAAGCTGACAATCAAGAGACATTTCAGAGAAAAAGGTCACTAACTAGCGGTACTTAGAAGTTGTCATAGCAACTAGTGAAATGCAGCTAGTGTTTTGGGAGTTGTCAGCAAACTTGGATTGCTTCTTTGACCAATTGGATTGCCTACCCAATTTATAATTTACTATGATATATTTTACTCTTGTACAGCTGTGCCGGTGTCTGGTTTACTTGGCTGAGGCTGAGTTGGGATGAGATGGTGTGTTACATTACAACTGCAGCCAATTTGAAGGAAAGGAGGGGGGGAATGAGCCTTCCTTTTTATTTATTCAGCTTTAATGTTGAGCAGGATAAGTTGGCTGCACCCATTTTGTCAGTGTGAGAGAGTTTGCCTGCCAGCAATAAAATGCCATCTTTAGCTGTGAACGAAGATCGTGGTTTGCACTGGAGAAGCTGTGCGGGAGGAAGGCACTGTGCAGGAACTGTTGCTGGTGTAGACCTATTAACACAAAGGAGATACAAAGACAACAACAGCGGATAACAGGCACTTTGATAGGAGTCTGTCTATTTAAACTGCACCATTTACTCATTATGATACAGATACAGTTGGAACGGTTTCATAAACCTCCCACTGCAATGAACGAGGCTGGGAGCTAACAACAAATATGCAATAGTCTAATTATTACTTGGGGAAGCATTGCCATGGAACAGGCAGCTTGCATATAGAGTGACTATAGCTTTATAAGTGTACCGTTTTACATATGAGCAACATGCTTGCTGTGCAGACTTGCAGTATGTTGCTGGCCTTCTCTTACATGTGCTGTGCTTTGCTCTGCCGCTCTGGTGTGATGTGTGCAGTGTGTGGCTATGAGTCTATAATTCATAGACATATGCACTCTTCCCTTTGAAATCTATCCATAATTGATTCTGCCAGTCCCACTGTAGAGATGGTTAGGGGGCTATCTATCTCTTTGACTCACTACTGAGCACGCGCCTG
The DNA here is from genome assembly GCF_000239375.1 of Pundamilia nyererei. Lineage (NCBI taxonomy): Eukaryota > Metazoa > Chordata > Actinopteri > Cichliformes > Cichlidae > Pundamilia > Pundamilia nyererei. Next base: position 1,436,700 of record NW_005187533.1, on the reverse strand, counting down.
TGTATAAGTCTGTGCTTGCGAGCGTTTGGGTGTGTATGCTGGTGAAAAGAGACTTGAAAGAGGTTGGAGAAAGACTCCTAATGTGGGAAAGAGCATGGCGCAGTGCAGTGTAAAGCGCAGGCTCTCTCTCTCTCTCTCTTTCTGTCTCCCTCTCTCTTTTTCAAATACCTCCCTCTTGGGTTTCTGAGGGAAACAAAGGAGTTTTACTTACCTCTCTCCCCCGCTTGCTTTCTCCTCCATCCTCCATCCTCCCTTGTCTTTTCCCTCCCCTCGTCTTCCCTCTTTTCCCTGGCTACATTTCTGTCATTTTCTATTCTTTTACTCTCCATCTCTTCTCTGCCTCCCTGGCTGTTTTGCTCTATAGCTAAATGGGTCCTCCATCAGTGTCTTTGGAACCATTAGACTGCTCTGAATGGCCTTGCCAATAAGCTCATTTGATTTCCCTTTTTTAAAATTTTTTTATTTATTTATTTCACGTGGCACCTGTGAACAAAGCAGTGCTACTGTACTGCTGTCACGGTGCATTTGGTGAGTACCATTGCCGTCGGCCAGTGTCAGAAATCCTTCTCAGGCTATGATGCAACTTGTGGTAACCCCTATAGAATTTGGCCATACGGTGAGTACAGTGTGAAAATACATGCGATGTCACTGACCTACTTCCTGGTGGGTGGAAACATTCCAACCAGTGAGGCAAACGGAAGCTGCCTGAACTAACTTTTGATCTAAAAGACAGAAAATCAATTATCTGATGATAGTGGGGTCCCTCCTCAACCAAACTCATAAAACTAAATTCTTTGTCCTCTGCCCTACTGAGCTGTTTGAAACTCTGGGAGCGCTTCAGAAACTTTAGCACGTGCACATTGGTGTAAATTTGTGCTGAGCATTGGAGGGGTCAAGATCTCTGTCTAAATAAATAAATAAATATGGGTAAATTCCCAGATGATTAAACATGCAACTATTTTGTTGGTAATACCTGAAATGAGTAAAGAAAATCAACAGCCCATTTATGCAAGATAATTCATAATATTATTGGGGGTGGGCTTCATAACCCCCTTAACCCCCCTGGAAATTACGCCCCTGCACGTGCAGATACGCTCCCATTGCTGCACTGGGTGGGTAGCAGCGTGTGTAGACAGGATTTTTATTGTAGTTTGAAATCAGAATATTGGAAAATGAGCTAAAGCTATTTTTTTAGATGCTGAAAAGTAATCAAAATAGCAGTCTTTAAGATTGCAATTTTATGTTAAGATTAGCTGAAATCCAGTTTTGGAGTTGTTGGGAAATGTAAGTATCATCCATTTGGAAACATCCTGAGGAGAAACGGGTTTGTCCCTTACCATTCGCACTCATACTTTGACAGACAGAATTTAGAATACAGAAGTAGTATAAATATTTTTCATTGTTATAACCACCAGCCAATCAGAGTATTGTGGGTATTGCCCTTTTTATGAACTTTTTATGAACTTTGCTCCCAAAAAGGCCTCTTGAAAGACAGCCAGGAATCGAAGATAGATTTTGAGAAACCTAAATTTACCAAAAGTAGTTCAGGCTAAACTACTTTTGGTAAATAAAATCTGATAAGTATATCTCAGCTTGTAGTGTTACCAATTTTGGCATAGTTTCACTTTATGTATCTATTACGCTATTTATATATAATCAAAATCTTCTACTTCTTATTACCCCACATTTATTTATCTGCCAGCTACACTTGGTAGAGTCTGATTTTCCATGCGTTGTTATTAAACATAAACTATTTTAAGTGTGGCCAAAATATTTTATGAAACTAGTTCCAGCTCAACCAGCTGTCGCCAAATGTTGCTTTGAGTGTGAACGTACAACATGATCCTATCACAGGGAATCAAATACTGCAGCTCTGTCAGATGCTGCTGGCGTTTCGTGTCAGCACTGATGCCAAAGGACACATTGGATGCCAAGAGATAATGTTTAAAAAAGGTGATTCAAAAGTCCATACTGGCAGATTGGAGGGGTGGCTGTGGAAGACTCATTATGTCATCCAGGAGACATCGGATTGAGTCATGTTTTGAAGCTTTGTGTTAGTCACTTTTCACACCCTTTCAACTTTTGCTCTCACACCTCACAATATTATCCTTGCATGTTAAAAATGCTTACAGTACATTTCTGATGGTGGTGGTGAGTGGACGCATCTTACTAGTGGCAAAACCAAGTGACTCATGGCACCAACAGAAATCGTTCACCCAGTAGTGGCAAACTGCTGCAACAAACACGTCAAAACGTCACGTCACATTTGAGTCTCACCTTTTTCCAATTTCATTACCACTTGGCAAGTAGTTGGCAAGTGTTTGCAGACAAGTCCGTGCTTTCCAGGCAACTACAGGTGACCATGGCAATCTGCTATCAAGAAGATATCACAAGAAAGTTTTTGGTTTAAGATTCTTTGGTGTAACTGATTTTCATTTGCAATGGCCAGCAGCCTCCTGCAATCATTCTCCAACTGGTTGGGGATTACACATTTTTTTGTTTTGACTGAAGGTCGGCTGGGCATCACCGACTAGTCCCTCGGCCTGAGGTATTTCCCTTCCACAGATAGCTTTAGTAGTCCAATCTGCAATGGATTTACAATTATTAATTTAATAATACCACAAGATAATGAGGAATTTTGAATGCCTACAGTGTAACATGTAACATGTGAATATCGACACACAAGGTGTAGAAGTCAGATCGGATTAATTTAGGGGCTGCATTAATTTACTGGACAAACTCATAATTTTGTTTAAAAACGCATAATGCTGCATTGTTATAATAATGATAATTTTCATTGTCATTAATATAATACTAGGAAAAGCATATTGACTAAAGGTTCACAACAATTCCTCAAAGATGTAATTGGTGGAGGTTAAGAAACACTGAGTTATGATTTAACAGTGTTTTGAACGTACTGTTAAGAAAGGTAGAGGTAAATGCTAAGGTAAGTTTGGGGGTTTGTCAGTGTATGGTTGAGAAAGTGACTGGGCTAATGCCCAGGGAGCTAACGACTCCATCTGCTGCGCTCACACACGCCATTAAAACCACAGCTGGAGACACACCTCTGCTTGTCTGCTTTTCGCGCTGTCGTCTTCGCATCGAAACCTGAAATTGCTTCATTGGCATGAAAGACGAAAGCACAACAAACAGTTGATAATAATGGATGTTCAATACTAATTCTTAACTGATTACCAATTTACACAGTACCTGTTATGCATCTCTTGGTTTTAATTGTTAATGTCCCTTCTGCCTGGTGCTGGAACAGCTTGATACATATTTTCAGCTTCATTTGGCTCTCACTATCATTCTCCAGCTGTCTCTGCGTCTATTTTTTTTCTGTTTCACTTGCATTATCAGTCTTGTTCTCCTCCTCTTTGTCAGTAGGTTTGTGTCTCTGTTTACGTTTTTCCCCTGCTTCCCATTTTATAAGCCCCCACCCTCTCTCTCATTCTCTGGCCTAATTTCTCAGTTTCTCTCTGCACTTCCATCTAAACGCAGCCATTGCAGAATTTCCTTATTGCCCTACCTGCTTGAAGCAGTGTTTCTGCAGCTCTGTTTAGAATCTGGAAAGGAAAAAATATGCCCAGGATGCTGTTTGAATGACTAAGATATTGCTGGTACATATTGTTACTTTACTTCACATTTTATGTAGCAATATATCCAATCAGTAGTGTTCACAGTGTTTTGTTCTTTCCTCTTTTATAATCTTTCCTCTTGTATAAACAGAATTACAGATTCGGAAAGGGGAGTACTTTTCTTGTATTTTTATATAGTATACAGTACATACTGATGAAGCATTATGAAAATATTTTGCACTTTACTTCATGTCTTCAGATTCCCATCCTTTAAGTAACACCAGCAGGGTGATTATGCAACAGATGTTATGAGTCATTGCATCCAGTCTGATAAGCTGACTTGTACATTTTAAAATAAAGAACCAGTTAAGAAGAGTTAATTTGAAAATAGAACAATATAAATAAGAAAGTTGACAGAAAATGGCTAAACAAAATTAAAGGAAAAGACATTTAACAAATAAAAAAATACATAAGACATTGCACAAATTGCCAGATCACAGTATAAACAGAACTAAGCAATAAAAACATGAAGTTCTAAACTAAAATAATCAGAGCCCAAGAATCTGTGGTTCATAAATTCAAAGCATTTCAAATAGTTAGTGTAGAGTAAAACCACAGGCATCAGACTAATAAAATACTTTTACAATCAATGCAAATTCTAGAAGATTTGTGTAAAGACTTTTTAACAGGCTTATTGTTTGATCTCTCACTAGTCTTGTATTCTTCAGTAGAACTGGCAGGATTGGGAATACATTGAGGGACAGAAACACGTGATAGAGTCTAAATGTAGCGGGATCACTGTTGCACATTCTCCATGATATTTTCTGTTAACCTTGAAAATCTACCTGTTTGAGTGAGAGTTTAAGAGGCTACAATCACAACAACTGTCACTTCAAGGCACTTTATGGTGTAAGGTAAAGACTCTTCAAAAATACTGAGAAATCCCCAACAATCAGGCGACCCCCTCGGAGCAAACACTTTTTTGATTGTGAGAAGGACAGAATCCCTTTTAACAGGAAGAAACCTCCAGCGTAACCAGGCTCAGGGAACTGAGGAAACTCTCTCTGTTCTCTTCTTATTGGCGTGTAATATGAGTTAAAATAATAACACTACTCTAATAAATATGAACAAATTGCGTAGTTAAGATATAGAAAAAAGCAGTTTTTGTTAATGAATGTGCAAAATCAAAGCTGTTTTCATTCTACGTGTTCTCATTTTTTGTATAACTCTAACCTTCTTTTTTACACTATCAATTCTTCCTTCAGCAATCTCCACGTTATCTGTCATACACACTTATACACACATACACACACAAAGCTGGCAGACAGAGGCTCTGTAGTTTTCTGCTGACTCTGCCATTATTACCATATCTCTACTGTTGAATAATTCACCACAGACATCGGGATCTGATCACTCTGTCTCTCTCTCTCTCACACACACACACACACACACACACACACACACACACACACACACACACACACACACACACACGCACAGTGCATTATCATTCACTTGCATGTGTTCCACATGCCCACACATAGCCTTGCTGTCTGACACAAACAGACATGCACACTCCCACAACAACAACAGGGGGACGATACATGCGCTTAAGTACATGCACACATGAACGCTGAGCTACCCTCCTTTCCATTTCCCTTTGGAAAATGGGACAATTGGGAGTTTTCATTACCCGGCATACAATGCATGACAGTTTACTAGTTTCTCAGTACATCAATCGTCCCATCCCCACCCCGCCTCCTTCATTCCCTGTTTATCTTCATTGCGAGTTAATTACCCCATGGAGTCATTTCTATGCATGAAACTCTCGTGTATGTGAAATTCCGTTCAGAGACACAATTTGTAGATTGTTTCGTTTCCATGCATACTCCAATTTTGACTTGTTTTTTTTTTTTGCATTAGTATTCATCATATCTCCACGCTAATTATCATATGCATCCAGAGTTTTGTTAGCGTAACTTAGCATAAAAAATAGCGAAATCAGCAAGTCATGTTGAAAACCAAAACAAAAAGAAATCAGCCAATCAGCACGTCTGAAGCTCACTGATTAACATTTTATACTGTGTCCTGTTTCTTTAATTCACAAAAAGAAGGCAAAATTTAAACTTAAATAGTAATAGCTGATGGTGTTATGGAGAATTTCATCAGGCCCAGTAACTTTGTGAGGAGCTAAATACTTATTGGTGTACAGTTTACAAGTGATACTAAAATCCTTTGTGCTATGTCAATAACCATATGTAATACTGACAAACATCGACATCATATGTACTGCTGAGATGACACTTTTAGTGGGAAAAAATAATGTAGTTAGTTAACTTTTCAAATTAAGTAACACAATTATAGTTACTATAACCAAAACCAGCTCGTGTACTGCAATCTTTAAGGTAGAATTGCAAATGATATGCTTCTCTCTTTTGCACCATTCTCTGTAAACCCTACATGTTTGTGTGGGATAATCTCAGCAGATTAACAGTTTCTGAAATACTCAGGCCAGTCTGTCTGGGATGATGCCATGTTCAAAGTTACTTAAATCACCTTTCTTCCCCATTCTGATGCTCTTCTTGAATGCATCGAGTTGCTGCCATATGATTGGCTGACCACATATTTGCAGTTGAATATGTGCATCTAATTAGGGCACGTGTATGCATTCAATGTGAAGCAATAAAATCCCCTTTGAAAGAACTGGTATTGTAACTTAAACCTTCTTTTTAGTAACTTTTCTGACTCACTGAATTTCTCTGAGTTCCTCACGCTCTTCCTCACACCCTCCCACCTTAATGGTTGTTAAAACCACTGCAAGAAGCTGAACAAGATCCAAATGAAATTGCCACAGCAGCAGCATAAGATATCTATCAAGGCTCACCAGCATCACAGGAGTAAAGAGAGCTTCTTATTAAATCACATTAGCTCCATCGATTTTTGCGCTTGCTCGCTTGACTTTTTGTCTCTTTCGCCAAATGAGCTTTTAACTCCTGCCTGGCCACAGCATTACTCAGTGTAATACTGTAAAGGGACAGCAATGGTACACTACAGTAAAGCGGAAAAGTCCAAGTACCACCCGGGTGCTTCATTCATGTATTTTTGGAGTAATTCTGGCTCAAATACTTCCACTTCAACTGTCTGTTAAAAACTGCAGTTATTAAAGTTGAAATGAATTTAATTATTTTAGCATAATTAACACCAGAGTCTTCACAACCCCAGAGGGGAGAACCAATCTAATAGCACTTTCTTAGTGGTGATACAGGCCTACACTGAAGCTGCCTCTAGGGGTCAGAGTGTCACTCATGGTGTGATAGTTGAGTGGATTATGGATGGTGCAATGTTCATATCAGGGTGAAATAAGGTTTTGAGGATTAAGTACAGTTTATATGCTGAGCAGGGTGGTTTCGAAGGGTGTGTTTATCCATTTGGTCTCTAACCTCGTATCCTCGTGTGTGAGACATCTTCTTTATATGTATGCTAACACATACATTTGTCTGAACAGACTTTTACTATTTACTAGCGCTGCTCTATTATAGCAAAAATCATGTTCAGTGCCTTCATAAACCTATAACACACATACACATACAAACACACATTTACTGATATTCTTCATTTAATAGAAAGTAATCCCTTACAGATGCTATTAGCATCACTGTTTAATGAACCCTTATTAAAGAAATGCATAAAACACAAAGTGACCACAAAGTGCCATTGCGCTAAAAATTGTTTAGCTATACTTATTTACAAAGTTATATGTATGTGAGTGTAAAGTGAGCAATTTAAACGTAACATAATCATTTTGCAGATGCAGTGTTGCCTTTCTTTTGAGCTTAGCTTCTACACGTAATATGTGTCCTTTGTAAGGATTTGAATGTATTAAAAGTAATTGTCAAAACCTACAAAGATGTTGATAATCCTTGACAGCTTATGTAGTCCAAATTGTGTCCAGGAGAATTTAGAGAACAGACATAGATATATATGCTACGATCATTAAACTGTAGTATGATTATCTTGTCCTAATTTTTGCCCAAACCTAATATTTAGAGCCTCTGATGATTTTGCTGGTGGGTAATTGTGGCACGTCACATGGGACACAATGAGTAAAAGATCAGCGAATGACAGATGTACAAGTGTTGTTGTATTGTCAGGCCCATCATTGAGCAACCTGACTGAGCCATTCCCAGTGAAGCAGAAATCAGTGAGAGTGTAATCAATAGGTGTTTGCATTGACAAACCAGCCACGCTGTCAGTCCCGGCCTGATCCTCTGACGCATACTAGCATACAGTAAGGCGAGGCTGTTATCGCATGTCGGGAGTACGGTACTTGGGAAGAGATATAAGAAGTGGAGCAGTAGCAGAAAGTAAGAGAAAGAATGTATAATGAAAGATAAGCAGGATATTTTATGAAAAGTACCATGTTCTTCCACAATTTCTCTCAGTTTAATATTGTTCCAACTTTGGTGTAATCATCTGGAATCGAATGCTATCTAATCAGGTCAATAATATAGTTCACAACAATTAAAAACAGCAGTCGTTCTTTGTGCCTTAAAGGCATTTTACATGAGTCTTGTCTGTTTTAATTGTGAAGATCCCAAAGGACTTCTAGGGACTCAACTCTGCAACATGATGAGTGGATTTTATTGGTGGCTGTAAATCTTTTTGAGACCCTTCCAAACGATATGTAGAAACCTTATCTTTCTAATGCATCAGTATTTGGAAAAATGCCTTCACCTTCACCAAAGCATGTGTTATACAAAGAAAGACAAAAAGCAGAGAGCAACTTGTGATAAATCTGCCATTTATTTCACACATGCATCTGGGGGGGGTGTTCATGCTTCATATTATTATGTTAGGGTCCGATGGTTTAAGTGTGGGCATTTGCACGAGAAGGCATGACATTCACATACCCGTGAATGAGTAAGTAGGCTGACAACCTATTTCACATGCATCAGTAGGTCCAGCCTATATCTTTACAGCACGTTGTGTCAAAGTGTGTTTGTGTGGTTTGTTATATACAGAAAATATTTGCAAAGAAGTCATACTCACAGCAAAGATGTGCAACTGCTAAAATGTCTACTTTGAGATTGTTAGCACCTTTATGCTTACACAGGGCATATAATCGAAGATACAACACAGTGGATCTAAGGTACACTTATTAGTACATAGCTCCGTGCATAGTCCCACACTTGCAATGAATTTCCCTCCCCACTCCCTGCTCTTCCTTTCACCTTCTTTCTAGCATCTTCCCCACATCATTCGATCATCTCTGCACTCAAAAGCTGTCTCACCTCTTTTCCATCAAGCAGCTTCCCCTAGCATATCGTAACCTCTTTCCTTACACCCCCCACCACATGTCTTTCTTCCACTTCTCTTCACCTTATTTACCTGATGGCCATCTGTCTCGCCCTCTTGGGGGGCTACAAATTGGGGGAGAGTGGGAGGGATGACAGCAGGGAAACAAGAAGAAGTAACCAAGGAGAAGGAGGTTGGTATTAGTGAGAATCGCCATAAAAGAAGGGAAAATGTAGGTCTTAGCACATGTCTTCATTATTATGTGCCTATCATACAACATGCCAGGGGAGTGAACCAGAATAATTTTTTTCTTTCTTCCTGAAACATGTTAATGTCAATGCAAAAGTGGTTTAATATTTTGAATTTTACTTAGAGTTCCACTCACACATAACATATCATTTGACATGGTCCCCTGTGGCAAACATTATCCATCTTTATCACACGTAGGAAGAGAAATAAAATGAAAATTTGAAATCTTGTGGTCTCCCATTGTCCCTTATAAAGCTCTTATAAGGGCAGTGGTTCTTCTGGTTGAAAATAAAACTAACTTACACAGAAAACCAAGATATACATAAATGTACAGAAGCTACATGTTAGATTACTTTTTTCTTTAACATACTCGATTAGCTAAAATTCCATATTTGTTCAGTTCTGGTTCTGCACAACTTTCACGGAGGTAGACACATTTTTCTACTATAATTCCCCTTCAAGATTCAGGTGTTAATTATGAATTATCAGTATGCACAGCCAAGTATTTATGCTCGATTTGGCATTTGTACACATACGGAGAGACTCAGGCTTCATGCTTTCCATATTCCTAATGTTTTTTGTTAGGCAATTATCTGCTTACATATGGCAGTGTATACATTATGTGTGCATCTGTGTTATTGCTAATTAAGTCTAAAAAGAGCTATAGTGGGTGCGGTTCTAAAGATGAGAACACAATTAAGTAGGTCATCATCTTTCTCCTTCCACAAATACACACAAAGTACCTTTAATACTGTCGGATAAAGTAGATTTAGACTGCCTCAGCCTTCTCCTCCCACATCCTTCTTTGGGCGCTCCTCTTCTCAGTTTTGCAGATGAAGGATCAACTATAGTGAAGCCTCATCTCCTCTAGAACATTGTTATTGAAAAACCCCCTTTTCATGAGTGGCAGTGACAAAAAAGTAGGCAAAATGGTCTTGTGCTGGGAAGGTCGCCAGTTGGACACCATGGACTGACTGGGAAAATCTGCACAAGGAATGTTAGCGTCTGTCACTGTCCCCTTGCCTCTGTGATGACTGTTGAGTTTGTGCTGAAAGATCTGCCATATGCGAACGTGTGAAACTGTTTGGCAAGTGGAGGAAAATAGTCATTCATGCATAACCAAGAGCTGTCCTTTAACCTCCTAAGACCCGAACTCTTCCACGGCATGCATTTTTAATTTCTCTTTGATATTTGGGCTGATTGGGGCCCAATGAATGTAAAAACAAAGAATTACCAGATTTTCTTTTTACCTTATTTTTGTTTTTATGAAGAATCAGAGCCACATATGAGGATATTCGTTTAAAATTTTGATAGAACAGTAGCAGTATAATGTCCTCGTAAGTGGATATCAGGCCCATGTAGAGCAAAATTGAGTATTTTGGTCTAAATAACCCAAAATGTGATGTCCACATATGTGGACGACAGGTCCTAGGAGGTTAAATGTTATAGTTGAGTTTTGAAGATATGACTGTTTTGTGTGCCAGATAGAAATAGATTGAAAAGGTTGTGTCATTGTACATGAACAAATGTCCAAGCTCTTGTGCATCGTGAAGGCTACTCAGTGAACAAGGTCGTAATGTTCTTACAAACTTGTCATAATCTTAAAATAATTTCTTACAATACCAACCCCTTCAAAAGTCTGGAACAGTATAACATATGCAGTCATACCAGGAACTTTATTTATTAAGCTGATATTTGGCTCTGCTGAATGTGTTTATCTGAGAATTTGATGCTGCCACAAGGAATTTTAATAAGCTATGACATAAAATTATTATGTATTGGTATTTTAAAGGTCCAATAATTAAAATTCAGAACCACTGAATGTTAAAAAATTTAAATACAAGCACAAGTATCCCAAATCAAAACAAACCAGCCCATTGGTAGAGGGCATTACTGTAGACAAGGCCAGGTTTTCTCTGTGGTATAAAACCCTGGTCTTATGTAAAAGGTTGACTGTAAGATTGAATACAACTTTTTAGTACATAGTTTGATTCCTCTTTTCCTTAAATACTGCCTATATTCTTTTTGAAATATCGGTCCACGTTAACACAATAGCATCACATAGTTCCTGCACATTTGCTGGCAGCGCATCCATTATAGGAATCTCTAGTTTGACCACATCCCAAAGGTTGTCTGTTGGTGTTCTGTTGGATTTATTCGGGACTGTGGAGGCCAGTTGAGGATGATTTGAGCTTTTTGACAGTGTGTTATCCTCCTGAAGGCATCCATCAGAAGATGTACATACCACGATCATAACGGGGTGGACATGGTCAGAACCAATACTCAGGTAGGCTGTGACGGTGCTCAATTGGCTCAGAATGTACCAAGAATACATCCCCACATCATTACACCATCACCAACACCCTGAACCATTGACATCAAGCAGGATGGTCTTCTGCCTTGGTAGCCCCACTGCTTCAAGGTTTGCTATGTTGTGCATTCAAAGATGCTCTTTTGCATACCTCAGTTTTAACAAGTGGTTATTTGAGTTGCTGTTGTCTTCCTGAAGCAGTCTGGATATTCTCCTTTAATCCCTCACAAAACTGCAGTTTACTGGATATTTTCTCTTTTTCAGACCAAGAGGTGGTTGTGTGGGAAAATCCCATTAGATCAACAGCTCCTGAAAAAGTCAGACCAGACCATTTAGCACCCACAACCATAAGAAGTTCAGAGTCACCTAAATCACATTTCTTCAACATTCTGATGCTCGGCTTGAACTTCAGCAGGTCATCTTCACCCTAACTCAATGCATAAATTACATTAAGTTGCTGCAATTGAACAATTAGACATTTGCATTAACGAGCAGCTGAACAGGTGTACATAACAAAGTGGTGAGTGTGAAGCGGTAATCAGGCATCTAAGTAGTCCATCATTGTACAGGTACTATGATGAACTACAGCTGTGAACTACATGAGATTATAATAGAGTAAGATGTAAGGTGGCACAGATGTCTGCTGCTGTGGCACCGCCCTATTTCTTCTCTCTTTACAGTTTGGGATTGTTTGGTTAAAGTGCTAAAGTAACGCTCTCACTCATCCTGAAAAGAGAGTTGACTTCACCTCTGCCTTGCATCATAAGGTCAGGTACAATGGAGCAGCCTGCAGGTGGTGGAGATTCACAGCAGGACACTTCAGCAGGACAGATGCTAGACTTTCCACACAAACATACACTTATCAGCGTGCGGTCTGAATTTTTCCTGGACAATAATAAGATGATGCATACATTATGGATGGAATGATTCTGTGCATGTATGTGTGTGTTTGCGAGTGTGTTTACACATGCATACACATCAGTGTGTGCACATTTTTGCTGAAAGCAAAACAGCAAATGGTGAAAGTATGTTTTGTATGGAAGGATACAGCTGTGATAACCCATCACATTAAACTTTAAAAGTACTACTTTGGTTATAAGAAAGTTATTATAGATACAGGTGTACAATAATGGGTGTAGTTACCACTTTTGACCACTAGAGGCTCCCTATTACTCACATATAAACCACTGTTGGGGCCATTTCACTCTGGCGTGTGTTGCACACTGCTGAAGAGTAACGCAGTATAGGAAGCTCCTCTGAGCTTCTCAATGTTTAGCTTCACATTGACTCATGATGCAGAAGTTCAGCTGAACTGTACACAAATTGACTTTAAACCGGATATAAAAGGTGTGCAGACATATGATGAGGTAGGAGATGAAAAAAAAAAACACTGATCTTTTCATCCATCTTTAAGAAAAAACTTCACAAGTAATCTTTTTTTTCAGAGATTAAAACAGTTTTTCCAATATAATTCCTCACACCATGCTTTTTTAATATATTTTCTATAGATTACTGTGACATGAGTTTTTGTTAAAATATAAAATCCAACATTGACACTTATAGTGATGAAGTAAAAGTCCTAACTTCACTGTGGTTTCGACCTTATCGTTAGTTTTTCTGTGTTGCAAGGCCAGAAAGAAGTCACGTTGAGTTAAATCAGACTCCAATAGAAATCAATGGCATTCATTCACTAATGATTGAAGTTCCCAATTATTGTAATGGCTATATAGAAAAAAAGCCTCTCTCCTGCAAAAAGTTCACATTTGAGGTTTATATTACCTCCCTTAAGAGACTGGAATGGAATTAAAGGAAGAGCTCTGTTGTCTGCCAAACTTTTTCCCTAAGTACTCGAATTCAGCACGCACAGTAGCTCTCAGTGATCCTTCAGTCTTTGGAGTCAAATCATACGCAGCCCCTCTTTGATTCCTCGGGTTTAACTTAATCCATGTCTTTGAAACTTGGCTCTTTCATAGCGCGTTTGAAATTTTGTCAGTGAACAGAGATCTCAAGTGAATGTGGGGCGACCTTTACCCCACCTGTCTTGCTCTCAAGATGTGAATACTACCAGCGCTTACCTGAATCCACTCACCTGAATTACAAGTTTCATTTTTGCCTTGCAGAACCATTAAACCCCTAGGTCACGGATGTTGTCACATTTTCCGTACACAAGCTCAGATGTGAAAGCCTCTTTTTAAAAAGTGTTTTCTTTTTTTAAGGTGTAGATATTTGCTGCCCGGGTGAAGAAGAATGGACTTGTAGAATTGTATGACCTTCCAGGCTCGTCTGTTGCTTTTGCCATGTTTATCTCTGTGCCTCTGGGTTAGATCTGGGCAAGGAGAGGGGTGTGCTGTTATACATTTCTGTGCCCGTATTGTGCATCCATTCCTAACTCTTCTAATTTTCTGTGCTTTTTAAACCTTTATTTATTTTTTTATTTTAATTTTATATACTTTACCAGACAGCAGTTATTTCCACCAGTTTCAATCAGGACCTACTTATACTTTAAAAAAAATGAAAGAAAAACACTCTTTACAATTTGTTTTCAATCAATCAGGCAAACTTCAGTCAGTCCTGCAATCAATATTAATCAAGCATCCACTTAATGAATCCTGAACAGCTCGTTTTGTAGAGTGAAAGTGAGTGGATTCAACACTGAGCATGCTTTAGTCACAGCATCATCCTCTCGGTGTAGTCTGCCACTTCAGGGAACACCCAGGATCTGTAGCTCTGCAGTGGCTAAGGCAGTCTCAAATCAGCTGTCATCTGTTGTAGCGCGCATGTTTATAGTTGCGTTCGACTTACTGTATGTGTTTTAAGAGGAAATTATGCGACCTGGCAGTTTGCGCTTTTATCGGAGCATTCAGAAGCTTGTTTGTCTGCGCTTGTGTTTGATGCACGCTCTGCCTTTCAGTGCTGTACATGTTTGATGCTTGTGCGGGTGTGTTTTATACATGTCTGCAGTGTGTGTGTGTGTGTGTGTGTGTGTGTGTGTGTGAGAGAGAGAGAGAGAGAGAGGACTGGGTGCGACTGCGTTTGTTGCGCTGCTCTCTGCCGCTGTGCTCAGAATGCTGATGTGTCACGCTGCAGCACTGCCCCACTTATCCAGCTAACCTCTCTTCCCTCCCTCCCTCTCTCTTTCCCTTCCTTCTTCTTCTTCCTCTTCTTCTCGTGCCTCCTTTCCTGGGTTCCTTTCTTGTTTGCCCCGTTTTCCCACAGCTTTTTTTCTTTTAAGTCTTTTCATCTCTTCTTAAATTTTTCCTTCACACCTCTCTTTTGCCTTTATTCTGCTGTCCATTCTCTGTGGCCGTGTGATGAAATCACCTTTTTTTCGCCTGTCGTCTGCCTTGTCACTGTTTTTGAAAGCTTTTTCACAGTCTGTGCTGCCAGTGCCTGCGTGAGTTGAGAGTTCACCTCAGATATATTGGTTTACACTGTCTGTTTACAGATGTTTATAATTCAGCAATAAAAGCACGCCGGCCTGCGACCAGCCACCCAACCCATCATCTCTCTCTGTCTGTCTCTCTCTCTCTCACACACACACACACATACAAAATCGCTCTGTTCTTATCAACCAATCACATCGACCCCATCCACTCGCATCAGCTAGCTCGGAGAAGAGCTACAGCCTGTGACAGCCGCAGCCCCCGGCAACCCACATATGTCCATGCCAGAAAGCGAAGGCTAGCGCTGCAAAGCTGTCTCTGTGTTGGCAGCATCTGTCGCTCTGCTGAGCAGAGCCGGGTCCCTGATAATGAAATCTGACCACATTATTTGGTGATGTAAACACCGAAAATAATGCACTAATGAAGATTTTTGCCCTATGATAGCTGTGCTGAAGTATTGTCAGTGAACATCTGGCTGTGGTCACACGGAGCCATGGGTATGTGGTGATGATTTTATTAGATGGGATAATGAGCCCTGATTGAGCAGAAGATAAGGTGTTCTGGGCGGAATTGTCAGGAATATGACATTTTGACTGGTGAGGGTATAAAAGGATCAGAGATGAATAAGACTGTAACATGGAGAACCATGCATAACATGCACGCAGCGAGGATCAAGATCAGAGACTACTTTAGTAGGTATTTCACACAAGGTTGCTAGAACTCAGCTTTTCAAGAGGATTTCCATAGATCAGCACAATCTTTAACCAAAGAGAGTTCCATTTGATCTATTTTTCTTTTTTTTTGTCAAACAGGTGGATGAACTAAAATTTGTGGCATCTGTGTGGAAAACCAAAACCCAAAGTACTGATTCTAATACTACTTATTTCACTGCTCAGTGAATTTGATTAAATAAGAACTTCTTTAAGACGCACTCCAATGCATTTCCATTTCATAATAAGTATACTGTGCTGGAGCCGTGCAACACTTGGGATCCACTGTGTTCATGACTGCTCAGATGGCAGAGACAGCACCGGGAGCTCTTCAGTATTCAGCATATACCTGGTAAAGTGATAGATGGGTCGGGTTAGCAGCCTTCTACGGACTCCCCAGGAAGATAAGATCAATGACCCTCTATCAAGCCTCTGCCTGCTTGTTTTCTTACTTTAAGGACAAACACATCTAGAATGTGTAGCAGACAAATTATAAAAAATAACAAGTAACGATGCACTCATTTATTAATTTGTTTTCTAGTAAATACTCAGGGCTTGTAGCCTCAGCACCCTTCTCCTATCCCCTAAACCCTGTTTTCCAGCTCCTCTTAGCTCACCTGAAGGTGCTTCCAGATTACAAGGGACACGTAATCCCCTCAGTGAATTCCGGGTCTGCCCCGGGGTCTCCTTCCAGTTGTATGTGCCTGTAATACCTTCACAGGGAAGTGTCTCGATCAGATTCTGCCCCTACTCTATTTCATGGTGCTCACACAGAGATTCACCACCGTCGCCGCAGTAGAATTACCTTTTCTTCACATCGCCTCGTCATCCCCCCGAGGAACCTCGGTGGGGAAGGCGGCATGCGATCCAGACAATAATTTTTCCAACCGTTCCTTTTAGTTCATATGTGTCTGATGGGCTTCTGTGCGTGTGGGATGCATCAACTGTGTCACTTGCGGGAAAAAAGAAGGAGCCCTCTGAGTATTGAGTCTTTATTGGATTATTAATTCAATCAGTTTACACCTATGGGACTTACTCCAGCAGGCTTTTTTTTCTCTTTTGCATATTAAGCAGTGTACGTGTGGTTGTTTCTGCATTTGCGTACATGCTTATCACAAAACAAAAGGAAATTGTCCAGCAGTTGAGACAGCGTCATAGCAACACACCGCCAACAGTGACAGTCGCCTGCATCCCGCAAGCCAGCATTACTGAGGATCACAGTCTGTGTGGTAGAGCCGCCTGCGAGCGTACATGTGCTGCATGTGTGTCAAAGTCGTACTTGAACATGGGGTGAATGGAGGAACACCTCAGTTGAAGCCGTAAAAAGAAAAGAACCTTTGCACACGCGCACACACACAGAGACAGGTTTTTATCCTGGTGGCAAAAGCAGCATGACGGTGTTCGGTATCGACCAGAGAAGGATGTGTAATCCACTCCACGGGTGTTTGTTTAGACGGTTCCAGAGTGTGTTGTATTTTGCTGTGTGTCTTGTGGTTACTTTCAGAGTGAGCGTGGCGTGTAAAGTAATTATTCAGACAATAAAGCCTGCCTCTTTTGTTTCTCACACACAGCAGAGGCTATGTGTGTGTGTGTGCTTGTGTTCGGCAGCGCACTTTTCACTCTGACTGATATTCGCGTGCTAATGATGGGTGCGCGCTAATGTAAATATTGATATTACAATACCTGCATCTTTTTGTGAACTATTGATTTTCAGGAGCGAGAAAAAAATCAATACTAAATATACACACTGATATCTCTCTCACCTCTCGTTCCTTTTTTTCTCTCAGATTTTTGCATTTTTATGTCAAGCGTAAGCTTAGCTGCTTTACATGCCCGCCGTATCCCACCTAACATACCTAACAATGACGCACTATCTTCTGGGAAAATGGAGACCTTTGAGGTAAAAGTAATGGGCTGATGTGAAAGTTCTGTACCTATTAAGGTGTCAAAATGAGACATGATTTAATTAAATTCTCCCGTGAGGACAGTTTTACTCATAGTTTTACAGCCTGTTGACTTTTTTTTATGGGGATATTTTAAAGCAGTCTGTCTCGAAAAATTACAAAATGAATTAGTAAATTTGATTGAACAAAGTCCTCGTTAATGTCATTAATAAAACATTTAGATTCTCTGGAGTTAACACAACAGTTTTTTTTTGTTTTGTAGTTTCACTGTTTGGATCACTTGGGATAAATACAGTATACCTATGACCTATTTCCAGCTCCATATTTTAGTTCTTCTACTAAAGTAAATGTATGTGTTTTGCAATTCAGACTTGTCATTTTTCATCTTACACTGAGTCTAGCCTTTCAATTTATTTCCTGACTGAACCAAGTAGTTTTAGCCCCTTTGCAAACTGAAGGGTTGAAGAACAGGAAAAAAAATTCAAAATACTGCTCTCATGTGCACAGATATTTTATTTCATTTGAAAAAGATGTTTAATCGAATCATGCTTACATCGCCTTCATAAAGGTATTTTTCAGGAAACATTTCTCTGAGATCTGACATCAAATTCTGACCCAATATCACCACAGAAATTAGCATTCTTCTATATTTTTTGGTGAGCCGGTATGAATTGTAACCTCCATGTATATATGTTTGCTTAAACATGAAAGCATGAGGAAATTATGGGCATCTCTTTGGCTTGGCTGCGGATGCACTTGAGAGATAGATGACTGAGGCTGATAGAGAAGCAGGTGGAGACAGAATAAGAAACCTTAAGTACAAAAGTGCTTGGCGAGATAGGAAAGAAAGGAATGAATCAAAGCAGATTGTTGGTATTGGGAGATTACTGTCTTCATAGAGCCCCTTTTGAGTGCCTGCAGTGAGAAAAAGAAAAGAAAGTGTGATGGGACAAAGAGAAGGGAAGGGACTCTAACAACGGAAAATTAGATTGAAATCTGTAAAGGGAGAAAAGGGGAATGAAACAAAGGGAGAAAAAGAACATTAGGAGAAGCAAAGAAAAAAGGCAATAGGGGAGTGCAGCATGATAGCAAAGCAGAGAAAAAGGAGGATTTTTCTGCAGCTGTGTTCAGCAGTGCCAACTAGAATGAACTGCCTACGGGCACCCTGACCTCGGTGATGAGGCACACACAAAGATTTAACCTATGGCACACACATATGCACAAATTTCACACACATACAGAAATCTGCATTATCACATCTCTCCCTCTCCGTTAAGTGGTTTCTGGGTCTGACGCTCATCTTTTTTCCCCCTTTTTCTCCCACACCTCATTCTTTCCCTCCATATACCATCTTCATCTTTTACATCGCTCAGGGCGGACGAAGCGGGGCATCAAGATTCGGTAACACTAACCTTTACGTCCGCCATGTGCACATTGATGGCCTCCTCTTCCTCCTCGCATCCTTACTCTCTCCCTATTCTCGTCCTCGTGCTCCAGGCTCCCTGAGCCCAATTAGCCTGTTGCAGCTAATGAACGGATGATAGTGTTTGTGTGTGTGTGTGTGTGTATGTGTGTAACAAGCATGAAATAAGATTTGGCCATTCATCCGATCAGTCCCAGTTGTGCCTTTGCCTCAAAAAACAGGGGATATAGATACACAAAGCTTTAACACTGAGGAAGAGATGGATAGACAGGCTGCTGAATGGGTTGTGCTGCGACAAGTATGGAGAGCACTTCATATGAATATTAAAAGTAAAAAGTAAGCATTGCATTTAGCCACAGTTGATGTAAATAATAAAAAAACAACAACTTTTAATTCTTACAACTTTAAATCTAATTTAAGATACTAACCTGAAATTAATGTACTACTCCTCTTTTAAATGTGAAGGTGATTTCTTATTGCAAGTGATGTCTTGAGGCTTCTTTGTAGGATTGTTGTTATTCAGACATGGTGGAGGGTATTTGAGCATGAACAACCTGTTTAAGGTTATTTCAAAGCATCTGAATCTGATTTAATTTCATACTTTGATAAGACCATGATAACTTTTGGAGTTGTTTTTGCAAAGCCTTTGAAATTACAGCAAGTTGTACATGAATAAAATGAAATGCTGTCTTAGTTTTATGCCAGATGTAACTGGACTCATACCTTCCAGAAAGTTCAGCTTTTGTCTTGTCAGTCCAAAGAATATTTTCCCAGAATCCTTGGGGATCATCGGGATGTTTTTTGGCGGTTGTGAGATGACCCTTTGGGGTTTTTTTGGTCAACGGTGGCTTCCTCCTTGAAGCTCTTCCACGGCTGCCATTTTTGCCTAGTCTCTTTTTATTGAATCATAAAAAACTGAGACAATTGAGACCTGCAGTTCTTTAAATGCTGTTCTGGGTTCTTTTGTGACTTCCTGGATGAGTCGTTGATGCGCTCTTAGAGGAATTTTGGTAGGCCGGCCACTCCTGGGAAAGTTCACCCCTGTTTTCTCCATTTGTGGATAATGGCTCTCACCATGGTTCACTGGATTCTCAAAGCATTAAAAATGGCTTTGTAAGCCTTTTCAGACTGATAATCAGTTTTTTTATCAGTTATTACTTTAGATTGTATCATAATGTGTTGCATTTTGACGTCTTTAAGCCTACTTCACTTAGTCAGACGTTTCTATTTAAGTGATTTCTTGTTCCAACAGTTCTGGCAGTAATCAAGCCTGAGTGCACGAGATGAAATTGCACTCAGATTTCCAAAAAATGTGGTTAATCACAGTTAATTCATGTTAGTGGGATTTTTTTTCTGCCTTAATAAAAGAAGTCATCACTTCACAAAAGCATATTGTATGGTCTTCCAGCATAACCTGTTTGACTATTCCAAAGATTCAAGTGTGACAAAAATGCAAAAAACTAGGAAATCGGGAAGGGAGCAAGTACTATTTCACAGAAATGTAATTTTAATGAAAATATAAATATAAAATATACCAAGACTTCTATAAGAAGATGTATAAAACATGGTACTGCTCTGTACTTCTTGTAGTTGCACGGAAGTGTTATTGGTGTCAGAAAGGAAGGTTGTTGTGCAACTATTACCCTTAACATAGAGACACACACATGGAGGGACTGCAGGGTCATTGGCCTTCTCTTGGCTGGAATGGCAAAGCGATGGGATGGGAACTAGAGATAAGGATGCAGAAAAGGCGAGTGAAGAAGGAATGGAAGGACAGGATGTGCTCCACTGTGTTCAATATGACTCAAACATGAATCTGGTCCTTTCTGGCTCAGCTCCGTGCGAGTGGATGTGAAACTCGTCTCCCCTGATGATTTTATCGCACAGCAACTGAAGTTCAGCATAACAAATTCTTCTTTTGCAAAGTCACTGCAAATTTTCCTTTGAATTTCTAAAACTATTTAAAGGCATCTGTAACTTGATTTTGCGAAAAAAGAAAAATGTAGCCAGAGGATACGTATAATATACAAGACATCAAAAAGTGACATGACCATATAAAGATATTGGACTTCAAAATTGCATTCAGGTTATGGTGAATTTTGGAAAGAAAGTGGCTCTCTCTTCTTGAGGCCACTATAACTCTGTCATCATAAATCAGGGCAGACAGCATTTCTGCAGTTTCCTCTTCAGTTCAGGAAAAGTAGGTAAGTGAGTAAAGTTTATTTATATAGACAAGGAACAGTCACCAAAGGTTTTGAAGAATGAGCACACCTGAAACAAGTTAGACAACACAAACACGTCTGAATAAGAGTCAAGTGTGAGAAGAAAGAAACAGTACAGCGGTCTACAAACTTTGAGGGGATACAAAAAATTACTTTTATTTTCATTGTATGGAAAGTCCAAAGCATGAAGGTGCAAACAGCGTGCAAACCGCATCAAGGAATCAAAAACTGCATTGTACTGCTAACACGACATCACCTCTTTGAAAGCATCTGTACATACAGCATGCTAACACAAAGCTAGCCAAGATCCCAGAGTGATGATGCAGCTCAGTGTGCAACCCAATCTCAAGACAAAGCGTGCAATAGACATGCTGGTCCACTGTGTCCTCTTCACACTTTGGAGAGGCAAAGCGTAAAATGGATACACATGCAGAAGTTGCAGTACCAGCAGGGTGAGATCACATATTTAAAGCCAAGAAGTCGCTAGCGAGCAAGGAAGGTATGAAGTACGTTCGAAGGTCTTTTGATGCCGAAAATGATTAAGCTAGGTGGCTAATATGTATTTAATGTGAAAGTCTGTTCAACAGCTTTCCTGTGATTATTTTCATGGCTTCAAATAAAATATCTCCCTCTGTTGGTACTGCAGCTTATGCATGTGTGTCCATTTCACGCTTTAGCTCTCCAAACCTTGAAATGGACACAGTGGACCGGTGGTCTGTTATATGGTTTGCTCTGATACTGATTTGGAGTGTATGCTGACCCCAGCTCAGCAGCCAGAGCCTGATCTGCAGCAGCTGTTTAGGCAATGATGAGCAGTCAGGCTTGTAACAGTGTAGCTTTAGTTTCTACTTGCACCTCTTTCCACAGTAGAATTGCAATGGAGATCGCCTGAAGACTCTTTGGGTTGGATTTAATCTGTTTGACTTTGTGTTCAAACTTAAACACTAACAGAAAGACCTTGTGTGTCCTCATTAGGATAGGCATTTGTGTGTAGCCTGTAACTTAAGTTTTACTATTGGTAGTTTTGTGACATAGACACAAACAATAGATTTAAGCCTATGTTACACATTATTGCAAAAGTAGTGTAAATTTCTCCATGGAGTTAAAAACTAGCGTACTGTATCTATCATTCAAAAATAGTAATATGTGTAACATATTTTTATTTTATTTTCCTTCTCTTTTTTGAATAATGAGTGTGTTTGACATCATCTCGTGCACACAGGCATTAGACTTGTTCTTATTTGGTGTTTGTGTTCTTATATAGGTTTTTTTTTCTGGGAAAGACACATTTCATTTTTAGATGCTGACCATGATGTCCCCCTTTGAAAGAACTCACCTCATTAGTGTCTGCAAGTCTAGACTGATTATTCAGTTCAGCCCTTCTGCTCACCTCCCACCAAAAGTCAAACATTTAGTCATGAGCAGGAAATAATTGTCCATGACACAGATAGAATTAGTAACATACATATCTGCTGCAGTCTGTGTCTGTGACTTTTTTCCCCAGAAGAATATAATACTGAAACAAAAGGCAAAGGAAGTGGGTGCCGGGAAGGGAGGGGTGAAGACGGTGAAGAGGA
This sequence comes from Pundamilia nyererei, assembly GCF_000239375.1. Lineage (NCBI taxonomy): Eukaryota > Metazoa > Chordata > Actinopteri > Cichliformes > Cichlidae > Pundamilia > Pundamilia nyererei. The sequence continues at coordinate 1,414,048 of NW_005187533.1, read as the reverse complement.
AGAGGAGGAACTCATTAGTGAAAGAGTTTAAGTGGAATGATGAGAAGAAGCTGGAGGGAAGGACAGGATGAGATAAGAAAGGATTTAAAGTGGGAGAGAGAGCAAGAGAAAGAGAGTAAAAGGAGGGGAGAGGGGGAAGGATTTGGGAGGGAAGTGTCACTTTTAACATTCTTCACAGGGAGGGTTGGGGGTATCATCCAAGCCTTAATCCCGGTTTATATTTAGAATCTAAGATATATAAAGATGAAAATTCTGCTCAGTGCAGGTTTAAAATAATGTACTCTTAATCAGTATATGGTGCTTAACTTCTAGAGTTAATGGAGATCCAGAGTTTGACTTTAGAGGCATCCCTTTTATGAGTAGGAATTGTAACATTGGGCAGAAGTCACTTTGAAGTCTGGAGCCACCAATAAAATATTAATCACTAAGCGATATTTTAATACTTTTGAGAGGCTGCTACTTACACAATTTAACAGTCGCCTGCACACATGACACTGGTCATCCCTTGACTTTTGTACATTTTTATGCGATATGATTCATAAGTCAGTAAGCAAACAAAAAGTATTCCTCTGAAAGGACTGGACTGACAAAACTGAGTGAAAAAGCAACCAATGAACAAAGAAACACTCTGAAAGACCTTGAAAAAAGAACTATTGCTCAAGATCAATAGTAAAAAGAATTACAGGAAAGTCTGGCTCCCTGGAAACAACATAAAAGACATGACTGTTGGCTCAAGAGTTTTGCACGCTGCTGCATCATGGGACACATGCCACTTGATGTATGCTCTTTGTGTTCTCTTGTCATTGCTGTAGACATAAGCTCTTTTCCCTGTTTCTACAGCTGTTAAATTGTGACTTTTATTACTTGGGGCTGTTATATCGTCTTTGAAGCAATGCCTTAGTTGCCAACCAAACAACACTAAATGTTTTATTAAGCTACAAAAGCTGCTTTATATTGGTAGAAGGACTCTTATTTATCCGTGAAGAATTAGCCATTTTCTTATCTTCCCGGCCTCTTGACTTTCTAGTAAAGTTTTGAATGTCATACTCTGGGTGCAAATAAAACTGGGAATGTGTTGGAGTTCAAAGATTTCCTGAGCCTGCACACCTTTTTGTTCTTTCTCCATCTCTCTGTCATACACATGCATATCAACACACACACACACACCTGGGTCCCCGGTGAGTACGCTTGTAAAAGACTTCCTGAAATACCCTGTGATTGTCATCCCATGGGACTTTGCAGCAGAATGATCTGATTTTCTCAGCTTCCCTTTTTTTGTCTCTTTAACACATGCACATAGATTCTCACATACACAAGCAAACACAAGGATGGGTGATCAAGATGGAAGCAGCTTCAGAATATCTCTTGCAGTTGAACAAGTGTGTGCGTCTGTCTGCGAGCGTGCATGTGCGTTCTGCGCATCGAGACTCAGATCTGCAGGCCTTCCCTGTACTATGGGAATCAGTCAGCAGTCTTTCAATGTAAGTACGTCACAGGGCAGTTTGACTGTGTGAATGCGCATGTTCGGTTGTATTTGTCTGTGGTTAGATTGGCCACATTCTACATATGAGTGTATTTGTCCCTCTCACTTATCTCACTAGTCACCTAATGCGAATTCACAGAGAGCGCGCGCTACCAGTTTTCTTTCATAAAACCCCCTTCTTACGCATCTGCCTTAAGCCAGCCACTTGACTTTGATGCTCCATCTAAAACACTCCTACGTCCTCAGAAAACATCATCATGCCTGTGATGTACTGCAGTCATATCACTGCTACTCTGTGCCTGAGGGCCTTGTCAAACACAGATGTAACTGTCATCAAAATCCCACTTCCAAACATGCGTGCCACATGCTGCTGCTGTGTGTTTGTTGCATTTATGCGGGGCTTTAATGCAGTAATTACTCCTCTACACATATTCCTTTTTATTGTGTGATAGGCTACACATTACCATAATTTTGACACCCAAAATTAATATTCATCATAGCAGTGAAAGGGCAGGTTAGTAATAATAAGAATGATTATCACTTATACTGTTTATAGATATTTCATTACCTGTAAGCTTTATCAGTAGCCCAATAACCCACTTCAGTTTACTTGGCCTGTAATTCTTAATGTCTTTGACTTTTTTCTATTTTTATTTCATTCCTCAGCTTTTTTCCAATCATTCCTTAGTCCTACATGAACTGCTAGGCCATAGTAACTCGTGCCACGATGCTGTTTTATGCTTTTGTTAATGCCAGAGGAGGTTTTGAACTCTGCAGTTATTGAGTCAGCAGAGCGTTGGTGACTTTTACGCACTGTGCGCCTCGGCTCTCGACTCGGCTTTGTAATATTACGTGGTCTGAAACTTACCGGCTGAGTTGCTGTGGCTCCTAAACATTTCCAGTTTGTAATGACACCACATACAGTGGAATATCTAGGAGGGAAGAAATTTATTGACTAACTGAAGATAGTGGCATCCTGGATTTTATCACCTGTGACTGAATGTGGCTGAAACGATCTGAATTCAGAGATATAGCCCAAGTATAACCCAATATTGTTGTCTATATAGTGTATTCTGGATGACCTTTGAGAGAAAAGCTTGGAAAATAGGTTTACATGTGGTCAAAATTGCTTCTATGGCTTAGCATTGTGGAAATAAAAGTATACTACTGAGAAGTGAGAAGTGGCTGTATTTTTGTTGAAGCCAGCAACTGGCAGACTGGTGGTGGGAAATGAGGAGAGAGCTGGATTGAGGTAGCTGGACGTTAGCATGTCGAAGCTAGTGATTTGTATGCATAAGATAGCAACTTGGCTCCACACTGTGTAAAATATGGAGGTAGGTAGTCATACGTTGTTAGCCATTGACTTTGTGGTTTCACAATCAGAGCCTCTTCTCCTCCGCAAATCTGTTTTGTTTTGTATTTTTGCAACCGAGATGGTGAAATGCTCAACGTGAGACTTCAAAACGACCCTATAGCGGACGTCATGGTAGCTGTGTCCACCTTTATACTGTCTACAGAGCTGGCTATTCTTGGCTTGTCAATAACATGGAAAGGCTAATTACACTACCTAAAAAAGGTCAATTCAGTTTACAACATCCCAACAACAGTCACCTCAAGGTGCTTTATATTGTAATGTAAGGACCCCATAACAGAGAGTTTAATTTAAAAACATAATTCTTCTATTTCTCTCTTTCTTCTCTGTTTCAGCTAGCATAATTTCTTTCCTTCCCTGACTCTTTGGCTTATCTGCTAAAATTGTGAGGGTACAATTAAAAATTCAGAGATCTTTATTTGTTCTGGAAACACAAGTGATAGCTGCCGGCAGTAATATGCTGTCTTTGGCTTTAATGTGCCAGTGGAATGCAAACAAAGAACAGAAACAGTCACTTTTTAGCTAATTCAATTTAGCCTCTTCATGCTAATGATGAGTGAAGTCAATAATTTGTCAGCTCCGGCTTCCTAGCCCATCAGTTACCAGTGCTTCTCAATGGTCAAAGTCTCCTCAGACTTCTCAGTAGTATCGTTTTTTGTCCATAATGCTGCACTGTACCTTTGTTAAGTTAATACAGCAGATATTTGAAGGTGTCATCATTTTTAGCATCTTATATCTGTTAAGAACGAGTAGCTTAAAAAATACTCCTACAACCGTTATTCTCTAAAAATACATTTACATTGGAAACAAAACACTCACAGTGTCTTAAAGACAGTGCGCCAGTTAAATAAAATCACACCAAAACAATCAGGTGAATAAGGAGGAAAGTGTGTTTGCACGTTGTGTAACAAATTGTGTCAGAATAGTTTAAGTTGCAGACCAAACTTGCCACAAGCAGGACAAGTTATACATAAGGAGAAAAGTTTTGTGTTCTAGTTACTACAGCCTGGCCATTTTCAGGTAGCTGTTATCCACACACACTCACACATTGTCCACCCAGGGTGAGTCTCAGTATCCCTCTATAATGATGTTGAGCTGTTGCCCAAATACTTATTGATTGCCACTGAGCGTCTAGTGAACCTGACAGCCCATGCACAGACACACAAAATGCGCACACACACACACACACACACACAGTCCTGTGTGCAGACATCACTGCAGTGGGTGGGAAGGACTGTGGAATGGATATAACGAAGGGGGCAAGAAAATAAAAAAGAAAGGAGGACAATGTAGAAATTAGTAAAGGAGGTTTATAATAATGATCAATGAGAGGTTTATTAAAAACTTTGATGCAAAGTAGACAGTAATCATTTCTCATCAATTTAATGTATTTCGAATTACAGGAAAAAACTTGTAACAACTGTTCTCATGGCTATCTTGTACTGAAAAGAATCAGCTGTATTGTAATTGGAATAATTGGAATATCAACCCTCACCAGTGAATTAATAACATTTAGAAATTCATTTAAAGTACAAAAAACAAAAAAACATTACTGAACAATTGTCTAGAATGGGATTCACACTTCTGTTGCTTTACTTTATTGTTTTAACATTATTAAAAGTTCAAGGCTGGGTCGCCTGAACAGATTACTGTGACAAAAGCAGAGGGAGTGTGTGAGGAAGTGCAATAGGGTGAAACAAGGGTAATGTACTGGAGATATTGGAGAGAGGAGAGGACGCGTTTGGTGGCAAAGCACTCTTTGGGGGTTATTCTGCAGTCATCCCGCTATCTTTTCCACATACGAATGCACACACAAAACCATCGCAACACATATTCCCACAGTTACAGCCGTAGCTGTAGCGGTACTCCTGCAAAGCTGCTTAATAGCATAGTGACGAGGGCGAATTGGCTTATAGAGTGGAGGGAGGGAGAAAAGACATAATGGTGTCAATCTGGCTACTGCACACGCACATATAAAGGAACACTGATAGATATGCCGTTTAACTCTGTGTTATACATAAATAGGTTGAATCAAAGAACAATTTGGCAACAAAATGTGTCTTATGATTGCTTATCAGTTGGTGTGGGGAGACTATAGCATAGCACACATCAAAGAAATTTATGTTTTTACTATATATATAACAGGAAAACAAAAATCTATTGCTTTTTCTTTAGCAAGTCAGGACTGTCTCTGGGGTGGCTCGTGTTGTGTGTATGCGGTTTGCAGTTGGTTGTACCAGCGGGGTTGTTCAACAGTCATCGGTCTATCCCTCATCGATTCTTGGCAGGCAGTCCCGGGCAACAGCAACTGCCCTCGCCCCCACCCGCCTCGTTTCTCTCTCTCTGCCTCGCTCGCTTGCTCGCTCTGCTGCCACTGTGTTTTGGGTATCGCTTGTTTGATGGGGTCCGTGTGGTGCTTCAGAAATTGAACCCGGTGCTGCCTCAGCAGTTCTCTGGCCAGCAGTTGGTGCTTTGAAAACAAGTGGACAAAAAAAAAGAGAAAAGAAAGACAGAAAGAAAGAAAGGGATTAAAGGGAAATGACAGAAGAATAGAGCTGAGAGAGAAAGCAAAAACAAAACTGCACTTTCTGGCAAAATTACAGTATCAGATATCTTAAATGAAATACAATTTGTTTCCTTGTACCAGAGAAATTGTTTTTTTGTGACCTTCTGAATTATAACAGTTGTCTTCCAGAAGCAAAAGTGGGAAAGTGCTGCTGCCAAAGCACTGCAAAAGTTTCTGTTAGAGGAGGTAATAGGCGCCAGTTTGATGTACAAAGGGTGCAAGTCGGTGCTGGCATCTTTTAGTCATGTAAGCAACAATTACGCAATCTTAACCAAGTAGCTTGGCATCAGTTTTGTAAAACCTATTTTAACAGTCATACTTGACCATGCTACAAAATTGTCACATGAGTCATTTTGGAAAAAAATCACCCACGCCTCATTTTGTTGTTCACATAAGGAAAATCAGTTGTGTGAGAGACACTGACAAGCGGACAGTGAGTGAAAACGTGTGGCAATGTGTGGAGGGGGGCAGCAACGGGGGGTGAAGAGGGGACAGAGACAGTAAGTAAGGTAAAGAGAGGGCTAGACGGAGTGTGCAGCTTAGTAAAAGCTGTTCTCATCCTTTGAATAGAGGGTGTGATGGGAGGTGATACTCTAATAGGATACAGGACGGACAGATAAAGAGATCAGCTCCGTCTCCCTGAGAGCATTCCAGTCGGCCATCAGGTCTCCATGCAGGGCTTGTCAAATAAAACCGCTGCTTCATTCAAAGCCCTTCCCATCAGCAGGGATCCCATCCTGCCAAGCTAGCGGGTTGGAATGCATTGATGATATAAATGTAGAAGCAGTATACATCTATCAGCTCCATTTTAGTTTATCGTCTGAAGCATAAAAGAAGTAAAAATCAGTAAAAAAAGACATCAAATATTTGTTTTATAAGTCTGGAAATTCTAATTGCCAAAACCACTGTTAGTTTATTTGAAAGAAACCGATATGTTTTGCTGACAGTCAGGAAACTTTTGCTTGTTTCACTGGAAAAAGTAAAAAACCACACAGTTGAACATTATGTGATATAAATTGTTGTTCGTAAATGATGAAATTAAAAAAAAAGAAACATGCTTTTTGCAGACTTATAAATGTATATATAATACATAAAGGTTCAAGTGTATAATGATCAGGCTGTCAGTTACATCAACACACAGAGTTAGCCTACAGAATGAGTGGTCTGCTAATTTATGTGACTACAGCGGCCTGGGGTGACATCAGACTGGATGAATTATTGTTTCAGGCCGCCCATGAGCATACCTACCTGCTATTAGAGCAACTTCAATACTCAGCTTTTGCAGTTGCTGACTATAAGCTTATATTACTGTAAGCACAGTGCATCCACCTGTGACCCTTTCATCTCTCTCAGATGTTAAAAGAGGCTAAAGAGCCACTTTTACTCATTCAGATGGAGTTTTGCTGTGCTTGAAAATCTTATCTCCAGCAATTCCACCTTTACAGCGCCTCTTCTTTGTTTCCATTTTTCTTAACTTGAGCTCATCAGTTACAATCCGACTGTGTTTTCCTCTGCAAAAGCATTTTTCTACGTGTCGAAGACAGAATAATGTCAAAAATGGTTTGTAATCTTCGGTTTTGGTAGCGAGAGAAAAGCATGACAGCAACAGCTCATTCATTAGCAGGGAGGTGCATGCTGTAGTACGAAAAGGAAGTGAAGCTGCACACAGAAAACTAAACAAATTGAAGCAAGATAAAATGAGAGAAATCCAAAGGAGGGGGGAAAATAACAGCATGATGAAAAAATGTATTCATTGTTGAAAGCTAGAGTGATGAAAAGGAGGTGAGGGGTGCTGGGGGTGGTGGTGATGGGTAGGAAGAGAGAACCACAAAGGGTGGGAGGAGTATGGTGCTAAGTAATGTATCCTGCCAGTTTTCATTGTGTCTACAAGTGAAACTGCTACACAGAAGCAGGAGGCTGTAATAGGATAAAGACTGTACTGCAGAGGGAGGACGGGGGG
>NW_005187533.1:1394890-1406647 GCF_000239375.1 Pundamilia nyererei | reverse complement strand
GGGGGGGCAGTGTAGGAACACCGAAGGGGAGGGAGAAAGGGAAATTTTAAAAAAGAGGAAAAGGGAGAATGAGACAGTATAAACAAAATCAGTCAAGATTCAATTATTGGTTGTGTAACCAGATTTTAACACTTCAATGATCAGTGAATTTGCCACCTCAGTAGTTTGAGGATGCTCTGAGTTTTCCCTGTAGAGAAGATGCTGTAAGATTTCACTGGATTGTCAAGGTAGAGAGTCAGTGTGGAGAGTGCAGTATTTTTTTTTTTAAATGGAGAAAAATGAAGCACTGCTCGGTGAGTGTGTAACACTATGTCCCCAAATATTTGTGACGGGATGTTGAGTGACACTTTTGTTCGATGCACTGGATTCCACAGCACAACACGCTGTACAAACCTCAGTTTTGGCACACATCTGAATTTTCTCGCTGCAGATTGGACAGTTTCTCTGTGTTACCTGCCAATCCTTTTAGCAATTCAGCGCAAGCTCCACCAGATTAGGTTTTCAACTTCCAGTGCTCGTCCATCTGAGCAGCTAGATATTGTGTACGCCGAGGTTAACAGCTCTTCCTCTGGGGCACTTTAGAAGTTCCTGCAACTGTCAGTCACTTGCAGGGTTCTGAAATATCAGCCTCTCAAGAGCTCAAATGTCCCTTCCAAGTGTCGATTTTTCAGAATTACTGGCTGACTCTAGGACGCCATTATAATCTGAACTCTCCACAGTAGATAGTGTGGATAGAGCTGAAACAGCACGCTTTTCTTTGGCTCCGTTTGCCCACAGATGATAACTCACTGTGCGCAAAAAGTACTTCCTTTCTTTGCAAAGCTTCAACACTTCCACATTTGAATTGGAAGATTTTACAAAACAAGAAATACACTATTGTTTACACAGTGTCATTTATCCTGTAAATAGTCTTTCTCTAGCATGTGAGCCTCATTCCTCATTACGATTGCATGCGCAGCCTCCAGACAAGAGGCTGAGTGGATGCTGTGCATGCATCCATACAAACAGAGATCTGGATGCAGTAATGCTAAAATTGAAGCCTTGTGTAATTGGCTAGAATAGGCACAATGGGATGAATGTACTGTATGTGTATCTGGGTGATGGCCTTAGGGAGGATGCAAAGGGTCTGTTGTTTCCATTTCACCTGTCTTTTCCCTCTGCCTTTTTTTTCTTTTTCTTTTTTACATGTGAGAGATCACACGGACCCACATGCAAACACCTCAGATGGTCTAACATTAACATACAAGCATTTATACACTGAACATAACTAATACTGCACGATTATATATGTTTTTCCTAACAAATGTATGATTTACCTCATGGAGACTTGATCTTTGCCTCCAATATAAAGGAAAATCCTCACACACACACACACACACACACACACACACACACACACACACACACACAAACACACACACACACACACACACACAGTTTTTGGCTTTTAATAGTACAGGTCAGAGATATATTGTTGGGGACAATGTTAGCTAAAATTAGGCAAACCATTATTAGCTATTTGATAACAGTCAGTAAGTGAACATTTTAAAACTAAAGAAGAGGCAGAAGAAACATCTGTCAACCACGTTATGAGTGTTGGCACTCTGCAACTTCCCTATTAGTTGTTGTGCTTGTGGTGTGTTTGGACAACCAGCTGATCCGAGCAGAGTCTGGCAGAGCGCAAAGAGTAATCTGTGACTTTGACATTAAATCAATACAGTTTTTTTAGCTCGTCTTAGTAAGCAATCATAAATAAATAGACATATCAATATATCAGATTTTTAAATCACATATACCGGTACCGATATCAGTCTTCAAAACTGGTCGGATTCCAGACCATGCTAGTCTTCTTTGAAATTAGTATGGCAATCAAAAGAAAGGAAACCTGATATGTCAGAAGTTAAGGTTTAAATTTGCTTTCCTTTTACTGATTTCAAATTTTCCAAACCTTTGAAGTTTCTTTTGTTTCTTTTCTCAATTCCTCTCCAAATTTTAAATAGATGGACGCTCAGAATAAAGACGGAGTTTTTTGTTTATTTTTTGAATAAAAACTGCTATAGAAGATGCATCAGTGAGCATTGAAAGATGGGATGAAAATAATTGGTGAGCTTAGCAAGAGATAACACTTCTTCATCTTTAGAAGAATCTTTTACAAACAAGCAAGTCAGGCGTGAAAAGGGGGGAATGAAAGTGAAGCAAAAAAAAAGGAGGAGGAAGAGGAGAGAAATATTTTCCCCTTTGGCTGATTTGGCTATAAATATGTGACTCATAATGATTTGCAAATTAGGGCAACTGTTTTCCCCCCCCACCACTGTACCCCATCTATCTCCCTCTTTTTTTTCTTAGCTTTCTGTTTCTTTCTCTGATCTCTCTTACTCTAGATCTCTATTCCTCAATCTCTCCCACTGTATTCCCACATGTAAAGTGTGCGCCTGTGTGCATGTAGATGTGTGAATGTTCATTAATTTGACTGCAGTCGGCAGGGGTGTGATGGGAAGAGAAAAAGCTCCCTAAACAAATCACACTCTTATCTGTTATCTGGCCCAGCCAATCACATGGAGATCTTATCAGTGACATCAACAAAATGCTCTGAGAGAGAGAGAGAGAGAAAGAGAGAGAGAGAGGTGAATGGAGGAGATGTACCAACAGAGCCGTGAGGAGAGGGAGAGGAGGGACACGAAAAAGCACCGAAGAAGAAGAAAAAGCAAAGCGAAGATAAAAGAGAGAGACAATGGAAGGAGGATCAGAGAGAGGAGGAATGAGAAAGAGGGTTTTGCAAGACTAAAATAGACCAAGTCAAATGAGAAAACTAACAAACCGTATCGAGCACTACCAGAACTGTGTGCAAGTGTGTGTTAGTGTGGTTCAGTGCTGCCATTATTAGGTGATGTAAAGAGCTAATGCGCTGTCAAATAAAAGCAGCACTTCCTTCATTATTCAAGGTGTCTAAGGTCAAGGGCCTGACAATTATGTTTGTGTCTTTTCACGTTTGTGTGTGTGAATTAATGCATGATATATGATGCGTGCATGTGTGTGTGTGTCTTGCCAAATTCTTGGCCACAACTCAGTCTCTCTTTAAAGAGGATTTGAAACTTTGAGAGCTACAAAGTGGGTCAGCAACTTTGTCTCCTCTCCTCTCATCTAATCTCCTCCCCTTCTCCTCTCTTCTCCTCCCCTCCCCCCTCGTCTCCTCTACCTTCCACTCTTCTCTCCCACTGCAACTTCACATAAAACGCACATGACTTTCAGGGGTAAATTCAGGAGCATCTGCGTCGGTCAGAGTCCCGTTTTAAACACCGCACCAACCAGAAGAAAAGAAAAATCGAGAGAAATACCGAGTCCTTGTGTTTTTTGGGGGTGTGTGTGTGTTTGGGGAGTGGTTGCGGGAAGAGTTCAATGTCTGCTGCCTTTGAAAACGCGTGTTGCTCAAACCTTGCTGTACAAACGTGTTTGTGACCCAGTTGAGTCTCTCCCCCTCTGTTGTGCGAGCACTGATCCACAGATGCTCCCCTCCACTCACGACTCGAGTCGGATAGCATTACTGTCCTCAGTCCTCATACGAGAGATCACAGCGAGGCCGCGTGAGGACGACCCTGATGTTCTTCAAGATGTTCAGCCCCTAACCAGCATCACAGATGACTCATTTTTGTTTTCTATCACACGTGGCTTTTAACTAGCGCACACGGTCTTTGGCACTTCCCGTATGTTCTCTACAAATAAGTGAATGCTTCATATGTTTTAGTTTCATTATTTCTTGATCTGGAGAAAACTATGTGGAAACAGATCTATAATATCTTTTTTTATGTTAGTTTGATACCACATCAATGTGTCAATCAACGTGGTTTAAATTGCTCACACAAATTTTGCAACATCTTTTGCAACAGCTATATGTACTGAAAGTATGTAAAGTTAGAGGTATGAAGCCATATGCACAAACTAAAACCTAACAAAAGCCTCTGAAAGATGACACCAGAGATGTCAAATTAATTTTACACTGAGAGCCACATGCAGCCCACTTTGACTTTAAATGGGCCTTATGAGAGAAACTTCTCTTTCTGTCAGTGTAAAGATGTTTAACCCCACATTTAATCCCTGAGGGGTCACAATATAAGACAAAGAAGTGCAATTTCATCAGTGCAGCTCAGTTTTTCTACATGATAAATGTGTAAAATTACAGAAAAAGTTCTGGTAGCTCGCTGCCTAGACTTCTCCGTATCTGTTGCTTAACTTCTTTGGTGTAGTATGAATGGGTTTGGGTAAGATCTGATCATTATGAAAAGCTGTAAAACTGTATAAAAAAATACTGTTAAAAGTCCAATTCCTATTCTGGCCCCCAGGCTTTATGTTTGACACCCCTAGATTGGGTTGACCAACAAAAAAAAAGATCATCACAATGCAACCTTAGCTCCTTAGATGCTTCACAACCTCCAAATATTTGGTTTGCTTTTATATGAGACAATTCTGAGGCAGTGGATCCTCAATTTTGAGAACATTAGAGCAAATATTTGGTGTTTTTTGCCCAAAATTCCAATCTGAACTTTTGTTGTTGTTTTCATGTTGATTAAAGATGTATAAATGACTAACTGACTAATTGGTGCAAAACTAATGATTATCAGAAAGACAAACATAATTAATTAGCCAGACATTTTCACGCCATTGTAAGTTTAACTTTGTACAAAAGTGAAAACTGTTTAACGCTGTAATATTTATCTCTTCTGCTTATTGAAAAAAACTGAAGTTAAAAGAAAATCACAAAATTGATATACTCTGTGCCTTTTCAGCTGACCCCTCCACTCCAATCTTTCACACTCCACTTTTTTTGTCCAGTCTCATTTCTCTTGTGCCCAGAAATGTAAGTGACCCATCTGTGATGGTAAAAGGTACATTAGGCATTAGGGAGTTCCCCTCTAGCCCTGTTCATGTGTATGTCTGTGTGTGTGTTTGTGTGAAACTCTGTGCATGTTGTTAACAGATATCGCCTGATGGAGTCCTCCCAGGAGTGCTGTCCATCTGCTTGGCCAATGAAATGAAGCCAATTACGCTGCAGGCCTCGCTGGCAGCCAATCAAACAGAAATAGGACAGCTTAGTGATGACAATAGGGTTCGGGGCATAGCGCTTATATAGTACTTTGCTAACATAAAAGGAAGTGTCTGAATGAAAATGCATGTATTTATTGGAGATAACGTACCCTACAGTCTCTCACTATTCTCTTTCCTACTTCTTTGATGGTGGACGCATTGTACTCATATATGGCTCCATGTTATTATTGTTGGATTTAAAGCTTATCAATTTGCCCCTGTCTGAGACAGGGTTTTGGCTACTGTTTGTCACGGCCAGCGGGGGCACACCGTGTGGAGAGTGTGGACCCAGGCGCGAACACAGGCGAGGAGATGGGAGTGAACTTAAACTGAAAGCGAGCCTTTATTTGGGCTGATGCAGAGGGGAGTGGACAAAACATAACAGGGACAGAGACTGCAACTAACCAAAAACCTAAACTGGAAAAACACTAACCTGACTGAAAGGAATAACTATGATCACTGTGAACAGAATGCTATGCAGATGCATGGAAACTATGAACCAAATGGCATGACAAAACAGACATGAACATGACCTGCACCGAACCTCATCGTGCGGCTGCATGAAAAACAACATAAACCAAATGGCAAACATGAACTGCACAGAATCCTGAAAAACACTTAACTTGACCAGAGGGGAGGTACACAGACAACACGACAACGAACAAAGGAAGACTGAGGACTTAAATACACACATGAGGTGATCAGGGGAAGTGGAGACACATGAGAACACAGTTGACTAGAATGAAACATAATGACAATACAGGGGAGAGTAACACTAACTACAATGAACAAAGAACACCAGACTCTTCCAAGATAAAACAGGAAACACAGAGACATAGACATGGAGATAAAACATGACATGAACTTAACATAACTGCATAGACGCGAAACGTAGACGCAGGAAGGAACCAGGGAGACTGAGTACAGGGGGAGACGACAGAAACAACTAAGAAATAAGGACTAAACAGCAACCTAGAAATTAACTAGATCGAAAATGAATGCAAAAATACATAAAACTCAAACACTGGGTCACACGACCCAGTACCGTGACACGGTTGCTTTAAGACCTTCCTTCCTTTAAGCCAAGATCTGTCTATTTTCTCCCAAACAGAAGCACTGCCTCCTTCACTTGTCATTGTGGAGCTTCTAAAAACAAACCATAAACCTATCATTTCTCATTCTTAATTGGAAATGGCATATTCTGAAATCCAGTCCACACAGTATAAGACCAAACACCACACATGCTGGAGCACAAGGTTTATTTGGTAAACTGCCTGCTTATTGTGGGACGTACATGTAATCAGGGATTTAGCCTTACTAATACAAGCTGTGTGAAACACGCCTTGTTAACAAAGCTACAGGAAGTGAAGGAAAGGCTTTTGGTGTTCTGAAACCAGGTATGAAGAGCATGAGGCCTAAAAAGTGTGAATGAGCACATAAATTTATCAGGAAGGCTTTTACTTAGATCTGTCTTTATTCAAAACGGGCCAGTGTCTGACAGTGTTTAATATAAGTAGAAGTCTTTTTGCAGCCAGCTATGTCGCATAAAAAATACATTAAAAAGTGCACATTTAAGGCACTTCTATGGAAGCCCATTTCCGCCACAAAAAAACGATATCCATAACTCAAAATTTTGAGTTCTATTTCTTGAAATTTTGATGTAGATTACTCAAGATTTTGAGAAAAGTAACTCAAAATTTTGAGTTAGCACTGCCAATCAGTAATCTTCGTGAATGACATCATTTCCTTGTTACCAGGAAGCTGAAGTCCTCAGCTACAAATGATACAGCTAAGCTACAGTTGTGAATGCACACATTGCTGAGTATTTTCAGCGTGGCTTCACAAATGATGAAATCCTTGTGTTATTAGCTGAATCATGGCGTTACTATCGGCAAACGCACTCTCGAAAGGGCCAATTTGTTGCTATACATTGGTAGCTTATGATACGGTTTTGAGTGAGCATTCCTCTGAGCCAAATCCTTCCGGATAACAAGAAAATCAAGTCATTCATGTAGATCACAGACTGGCAATGCTAAGAGTTACTTTTCTCAAATTTTTGAGTTAATAAGTCAAAATTCCGAGTTGTTTTTGTCAAAATTTTGAGTTAATAAGAATAACTGTGTGTGCGTGTGTGTGTGTTAAGAATATAACTCAAAATATTGTGAAAGATAACTCGAAATTTCAAGTTATAGATATTTTGTGGCGGAAATGGGCTTCAATACACTCCCATGTTGGCCATGTTAAAAAAAAATAATGTTGAAGATTTTACGACTGCCAAGTTTTCTGGACTGTTTCCCCTGTTTGTAAAATGGCTTGCAACAGTAGATAGAATGATAAAGAACATCTTAGCTACATTGCCCGTTTTCTTCACCAAAACTAGTTAAAATCCATTTGGTGTTATTTGTGGGACAGGAAGCTGCATTTACTGTGTCTTGTGCTGCTCAGAGTAGCGTTGGGTCCTACCTGAGATCATATTGATGGAAACCATATTAAGGTGCTCTTCTCTCTGTGACATCAAACATAGCCACGAGCTCATTATTCAAAACTTCGGTCACATGCACGATATGGATCCATATGTATATGTGAGAGAAAATAAGAAAAAACATATTTCTACTTTAAAGACAAATGTGTGGGTGGAAGAGGAGTTGAACAGTGCTCCTGTGAAAGATGAAAGAGAAACATTTCCTTCATTGCAAACCAAGTTTTTCCTGGCTGGTCAATGACAGGATGTGATTAAGGACGATGATCAACATTTCTGAAAAAGCTCTTTTTTTTTGTATTGGGATGAGGGGAGCAATATAACTTTAATGGCTGTCATAACAAATTATCATCTCTATTTCTCTTGGTATATGGTCTAGAAAACTTGTTGATTACTATATTTTAGATCTGATAGTAGCTGTTCCTGCTGCTTCCTTTCATTAGATCAAACACCGCTGTGTCATTAGAACACATACAAGTGACTGATGTAGATATTTCATCTCTCTCTCGGAAGAAATAACAGAAAAAAACATTCAATGCCTAACTGTCACTGTACCACCTTCAACACTGTATATAGAACTATGTCTATATATATGTCTCCCTGCTTCATCCCATTATCTTTCTTACTTCATCATCACCTTTTAATTTTTCTGCTTGTTTTCTCTTTTTTCCCCCTCTTGCTCTCTGCCATTGTTGCTGCCTTCCCCTCATCTGTCTTTCTGCCACTCATTCCATCCATTCCTCCTGCCCTCCCTGCTCTGTGTCATCCTCTTCAAAGTAGGTCTCTTGGTGTCAGTAGCTGTCGGTGGCAGCGGTGATGAATCACTGATACTGCCAGCATAGTTAGCAGTGACCATGGCAGCTGACTGATGCATCTCTGTGGGGGAAACTATCAGCACATTATGCGGTATTGATTTGCCTCCATATAGTTGTATGTCAAAGTAGGAGGAGGTTATGTGATGGGGGATGAGGCATGCTCTTTTTCACTATCTTATGTTTTAGCATATAGGTTTTGTGATTAAAGTGTGAGAAAATCTTTTATAAATGATGATGATGATGATGATGGCGATTTTGTGTAGATCAATTTTTCACACATTAATTGTCTTTCAAGCACCATTTATACCTGTTTCGCTGTTGTAGCTACACACTGTGTCTCTAGTGTGTAGTTACAATATCTAGCAAGATGCACATCAGATTACAGCAGATGCTTTCAGAATGTGTGTGTTTTTTTCTAACAACACAAATAACAATCCCATATAGATAGTCATTTAATTATTAGCAAGTACCCAATAGTCTCATTAGCCATCTTTTAAGTTATTTGGATAGTGGCTAGTGGCTAAGGCTAATGATGAAACGATAATGTTAATGTTGCTAGGCGGCAAATATTGTCACTACATTATCACTTTAACAGAATAACGCAAATATTTGTGTCTAAAATGTGTTATGATTCTCTTAAAATACCAGATTTAAGCAGAGAAAATGCTAGCATTAACTAAACAGAAACAGTGGCAGACTGAAAAAACAATTCCATCTGATGGAATCAATGAAAATCAGATGGAGAAGCACAGAATGACCCCAGCCAGCATAAAAATATTATTGGCTTTTTTGGTTTTTAGCTTTTTTGCACTACATTAGAGAACCTAAAATTATGTTGTCATAAATATTACTTTTTGGACCGTTCTAATCTAATGTGGTATTGAAAGTAGTAATGAGTTTGAAATTCAAGTATCCTGAAAACAATAGTATAGATTAAAGTATGTCCAAAGTACCAAAACTTCAGCAACTAAGCCTTTATAGAACTTAAAAATGTGAATAATTTTTTATAACACAGTTGTTATGAATGAACATTTTTAAATTTCTGCTCTAATTTTGATCATTTCAGCATATGAATCTGTGAGGAGTGACATATTTTTGGAGTCAGTCCCAAGTGGCTGTGCAAGAAATTGCTGTTTGGGGCACATTTTCTTCATTTCTCAGCCCTGGAGGTGGCTGCTTTCATAAAACCCTCAACCAGAAAGCAAAAAACACGAGATTTAATCTGTGAGGTTTACCACCAAATGTAAGTTACAGTATACAGAATGTGATCAGTTCCATTTGACAGCTGCACGACTATGCTCTTTATGACTTGCCTCACTTGAATGTAAAAAAAATATCTGCACACATTAAAACAAGTGTTGGAAGAGATGCAATTGGATTCAGCTACCAATGAACTGTGGGTAAAAAACATCCTAATCCAAATTTTTAGGTATTGGTTTAGACAGTCTTAGGCTATCCGTTTTGAGCCAGCTATGCTAATTTGCACTGGCTGATTTGTCCCTATTTATCAGAGCTTGCATTTCTTCAACTCCAGCTGAAAGATCAAACTTTCTGTTATATACCTAAAGGTAAATGTGAGGTATCCTAATGTTGTTCCTGAAAACATGCCATTAAACTAAAAATGATTTCACACCAGTTACGTATTCATGCTCCCCCAAGTCATCTCAGCCTTTCTTCTGGGCTGTTTTATGACTCCATAAATGTAGGTCTAGGGTGTTTTGTTCCTGTGTAAATCTGGCCTTTGAGGCCTTTGATTTCCTTGTTTTTCCTGGGTAGTGGGTGTTCTTCCATTCAGTTTGAGCTGAGGTTTATATTATGTTGTTTGTGTCTTTGGAATAAACTCAGCATGATACACAGCCCTCTGGCACAGATACACGCACACACAAACAAGACTTATCTCCTTACCTTGAGTAGACGGTGTGCAAGATGCTCATGCTTGCGTGCACAAACATCGTAATGCGACCACACAATGTGTGCCATTTGTGAGTTATGTGTTTGCGTGCAGCTTTCTTGTGCATTATAATTTCCTAATAAACAGCTCTTAAACTTTACAGTTTTATATCTCCCTCTTTTTTATTTTCTTTGCATTGTACCAGACTCTCGTGTTAAACGCTTCCTGTTCTTTAAAACTCTTTAAGGCGACTGCACACTAAGTGCTTCCACACAGGATTACTTTATTCAGTACTTGGAAAGAAAACATGTTTCAACAAGTAATCCTTACAAAGAGGTTTCTTGTCAAAATATTACTTATGTGTTCAATAAGGGCGTGCAGCGACTTCCTAATTCAAAATTCCTATTTTATTGTGATTAGCACCACAGCTCATGTGGTGGGAATTTTTTGGTGTTATGTTTGTTTTCATTTAAAAGAACGAGGTAAGACGTAAGCCAAGAAACTAAGGATTTATTTTAAAAAAATAAAAAGATAACTGAAGGGTGCAAAACTAGGAAGGAGAAGAAGAAAACGAAAACCTAAAATAGTAAGAAAATAATGGAGGGAAAGACGGAAATTAGGCAACTAGGTACACAGCAAAAATACCGGGACTAATTATGATGGTTATGGCTGCTGATTTTGGCAATTTTCGATAGTGATGATAATTTTCATAATGATCTCCACATTTTCTGTCTGTGTGGCAGGTGTGAAAATGCACAGTCTGTCAAAGCAGAGTGAGAGCAGAGATAATAGTGCTGAGATAAATAACAAGCCGGGCTGTGGTGGGGGAAGATGCCACTGTAATCAGATTACTACATTTTTGCGTGATTCCTCTCCCCACTTGCAAACATCTGTCACATCAGACTTTTTCTTTTATGCCTTATTTTAAGGACACTCAGCAAGGTCCAAAAAAAAGTTTACAGAAATAACAAGGTTTTTCTTTTTCAGTGACATCTTATGCGGCTGTTCATTTTTAATAAGAGGATTTTTAAGGTAAAATGTTAAATTACCCTCCAAGAATTGAGGATGGCTGTTTCTGCTTAGGTGTAAGATTTGGTTCCCAGAGGAGGGTAGCAGCATATTGGCTTTATTAGAAGAGATAGGGAGTGAGTGGGAGAGGGCAAGATGGATAGAGGGAGGTGAGAACAGA
Source organism: Pundamilia nyererei (assembly GCF_000239375.1). Classification (NCBI taxonomy): domain Eukaryota; kingdom Metazoa; phylum Chordata; class Actinopteri; order Cichliformes; family Cichlidae; genus Pundamilia; species Pundamilia nyererei. The sequence goes on along the minus strand of NW_005187533.1, from coordinate 1,395,194 downwards.
CAGGGCCTCTGGATGGAGCGCTAACGAAAAAGAAAGGAAGACATAGAGAGGAAGATATTGGACTTATTAGAGAAGAGAGTGAGTGGGAGAAGAGGGCAAGCACAGGGAGACAAATGGAAAGAGAAAGAGGAAGGGAGAGAGAGGATGGGGAGAGAGAGGATGGGAGGGATGATGTTATTTTGTCAGTGTTTCCCCGTGGGGACTCGATTGCTTGTTAAAAAGTCCTGACAGAGGAACCACAGCAATAATACACACGTACACAAACATACACGCGTGCACACGGGCAGTGTTCCTGTGTGCTAAA
>NW_005187533.1:1374300-1394826 GCF_000239375.1 Pundamilia nyererei | reverse complement strand
GTGTGTGTGTGTGTGTGTGTTATCTGCTAAACCGGACTGCATTCAAGCCAAAAATATTCCTCTGTGACGTCAAATACAGCCTCGCTCTCTGTCTGTGTGTGTAGCCGCTATTGCAGTTGAAGGCTACTGTTTCCCTACAATTATTATCCAACACAAACAAAGGATGTATGCCTCCCCCCACTCGTTCACACCACAGCACATCGACAGCCTTTAAAAGCGTACTTTCTTATTCAGAGTGCCTCTCAGAGATCTGCTTATTGTTTTAAAATACTGTGATCGTGTAAATCCCAAAGAAACGTTTGCATATTTGTTAGCCAGTTTCGGTAGAACAATGTGCCGTGTGTAGAAAGACATTTCTAAAGTTCAATGTTCAATTTGAGACTATAAGGAAACCCTGAAGAGTCTTACTTTGTAGAATCTCATATAGGTTTATGTGCAGCTTTGATTCTACTAAAGAACGTTTTTAAAATATCATCTGTAATGGCTGTACATTCAGCAGCCACTTTGTTAGTTACACATTGCTAGTAACAGGTTGAACCCCTTTTGCCTTCAGAACGTATTTAATTCTTTTTGGCACAGATTCAACAAAGTGGTGGAAATATTTCTCAGAGATTTTGGTTTACATTGACATGACATAACCAGATCCCAAGAGTGATCTGTTGGAGAGATCTGGTGACTGAAGAGGACATTTGAGAGGACTTCAAACTGTTCAAGAAATCATTTCCAAGTGAGCTGAGCTTTTTTGACATGGAGGATTACCCAGCTGAAACCAGCGATTACTAGTGGGTACAATTGTCCAATTTTTGTGAACTCATGTGCATTAAACCCTCAGTTTTCTGTTTCAAATGACAGGAGTTGCACCTGGTCTCTTTCAAGGTTCGACTTGTTGTGCATTCAGCGACATTTTTCTCCATGCCTTGGTTGCAATAAGTGGTTATTTGATTTACTGTTGCTTTCTTACAAACTTGAAGCAGTCTAGCCATTCTTCTCTGACATCAACAAAGCATTTTCACCCATTGACTTGCTGCTCAATGGATATTTTTCTTTTTCAGACCGTTCTCTGTAAACCCTAGAGATGGATGTGTGTAAAAATTCCAGCAGATCAAACCAGGCCATCTGGCATCAACAACCACACGAGGTTCACGGTCACTTAAATCACCTTTCATCCCTATTTAGATGCTCAATTTGAACTTTATTACTTTGTTTTATCAGTGTCTACCTACATGCTTTGAGTTGTTGTCATTCTCTGATTAGATTTGAATTAACAAGCAGTTGAACAGGTGTAACTAACAAAGTGACTAGTGGGTGTAAGTTTAACCTTTGGCAATGCCTTAATATCATTAGCTTTCAGATGATGACACAAATGGGCATATGATTATGATATGGTTCCTATATGTCTACGTGACATTGTTTTGGCTTGATCATGCTATCCACATGTTGTTAAAGGGTATCATAATCTACATAATACAAGAGGCTTTTTTAAACCACACAGAGGCTTTAGTTGGAGCTAAAACATAATTATCCATTTATGAGGTTTCGTCACAAAGGAATGAAGTGTCAGCTTGTATAATGCACCAGTCTGTGAATATTTGACTGTTACAAATATAACCATATGGAAAGGCAGCATAACATTTTGCCCACATTTGTTAGAATTAAGCCATGTTTAACCTCGCTGCCTTCCTCTCACATCTTCTCCTATATACATATATTAGCAATGGCGACACTGTTCACAGTTCATCAAAGGCACAACAGTGGCAACCATTCAAATGGTTAGCTCTCTATTCTTTACTGAAAAAACAATACAGTGTTTGTTATGCTAATTTTTTTTCCTATTAGAAGACAAAAACAGTTTACATAAAATACGTAAAAATATAGTTTTTGAAGCAGTGCAACAGAAAATGAAGAGCTTGGCGTTTTTTTTTGTTTGATATGCTCATTTTGCCAGTGACTCAAAGACGTTGGGCGTGGGATTTAATGAAAAGTTACCTTAGCAACTTGAAAAGAAATATTTGATTTTATATTGCTGAAAAAATTAATTCATTTTTTTATAAAGTTTAAAAATAAAGTAAATAGTGATACCAGATAATTGGGGTAGGGAGTTGACAAAGAAAACAATTTAAAAACCATTAGCAGGTGGACAGACGGACATTGATGATCTTGTTAGGGAAAAGCATCTGTAATTGGGTGAGATGTATTAAGCAGGTACTACAGTCTCCTAAATGGCTTAAATTCTATAACATTGGACTCCATATTAATTTTAAAGCATACAGTTAGACATTACTATAGCCCTGTGGTGTTATTGCTGTTGTTTACAGACAGGCTGGTAAAAGACTTACATTTACATTTATGCAATAATCAGATATACTCTGTTCTTAGTAAAGTGATGGTATATACTGTTTGTGAATGTTCAAGCGGTCAGTGGTCAGCGCTGCCTGCTCAGTTTTTCCTCCTTTGTTTTTCGACAGCTATTTTTGTGCCTGTTTATATTTAGCAAGTGGCCACTGAGGAATTTTTGTCATATCAGTGTGTTTCTCCTCCCATGAACCCAGCAGATAGCTGGCTATCTATGGTTAATATGTGATATAAAGATAGGTATGACACCCCCTTTATGATAAATGCAGATTTTGGTGTGCTTGTTTTCTACGTTATCAGGCCTTTTGTCTAGGTGAGCCTCACAATCTCAACTCACAATACACACTTATCTCTGTGTGTGCATTTCTGAGCGTTATATGTATCTGTATGTGTGTATGTGTGTATGTCATAAGACTAGACAGTGCAAGATGCTATCAGCAGTAGAGGATATGAGGACTACTATTTATAACTCCCCTCTCAGTCTCAATAGACACACTGTCCTGCCCCGTGGGGTAGGTGCATGTTTGTTGTGTGCATCGCTGTTGTCGTGTTTGAGTGCATGCAACAGAGTGCGAAATTTAAGAGTGGATGGAGACCAGGAATGTGGCAGACAGGGGTGAAAGGGAACGAGCTGTGAGTGACAGCCTGTGCGTTAATTTGCGTGCACGCACGGGTGTTTTTGTGTGTGCGGACACCACAAGCTCAAGGTTTGAGTGGAAAGCAAAGACATGTCACACTTGACAAGGGTGAAATGAGAGGAAATGATTGGCTGTTTTCTGATGTCACGGATTGTGAGCTGTCCTAATTAGAAACAGTCATACACTGCTTATTCACTTCAACAGCCTTCTCTCCACTGCTCTGCCCATTCCCTCTGTAGTGTATTCTTCTCTCTGCCCTCTAGCTTTTCTTTCTGTTTGTGTCTGACTGATTTCATGTATGTGGGAGTTTTTCTGCCTGCAGTCTCCAGTGGTGCTTTAAACATAAACTTTCTTTTTCTTCAAGATCTCTTTTATTAAAATACCAATTTTTAAGACTACCAAAGTCTGGTTCGCAATGTTCTCATTGCACTTGTTTCTGTTTATGCTCGTAAAATGATATGAAGCCCAGCCTAAACCCAGTCAGTTCCTATGTGCAGTTGGCTTCTGCTGGGATTGTAAAATATCATTTCCCTGAATCTGCTATTATGAGATTCAGGGAAATTAAAGAGACACGATTTGGCTTACATGAATGAATACAGGCACAAGCCTCACTTGACACCAGCAAGGAGTAATTATTTTAGGGAAAAGGGAGATTTTTGGGTACTTTCCTCTCCTGGGAAGCCTTAAAGCTTGAATTCCTTCAGATGGGCAGAAACAAGCAAAAAAAAAAGCACACTCTTAAAGTGCAGACACGCATGTATACACAACATATCAGTGGATCAGAGGTCTTGGGAGATTATTCATAACCAGTGTTAGCTTTTGCCAAATTAATTTTGCATAAATGTCGCCTTTGGCATCATTATACTTTTCCTGTCTAGAAAAAAAATGCATTTTGAAATTTGATGTTTTTCCAAGGAGTTAAATTGCTCCTTTATGGGTGAGAAAGTTCCTGGAAATCTATTATGCTGAAAAATGCATTGTCCTCAACAAAAGTTACTGTGGAACAAAAAGTATGAGAGCAGCATGATTACCATTAGCAGTGTATGGCACAGTAGCTCAAAAACACACTGCCGGCAAATATGTTGACAGATGGTTTCCACTAGTTGTATGTCTAAGCCAAAACAAGTCACAAAAGCAAAAACACTGTTCCTTATCTAATTTATCCATATTCACCAACACATAACTACCAGTACCAGGCCTTTATATGTTTACATCCTTTTGTATAATGCAGGAAAGCGTGGGAGCATCGGCTGCTGCCGTGATGAAGACAGGGAGTGACAAGTCTTATAGCATGATCTCCCTTCTGTCCCACCATGCTCGAGCATCGCTTCAGTTTCTACCCCATTAGAACATACAATAGAGCGCCGAGCTGCATAGAGAGTCTCTGAAGAACACTCAAATCTGAGTATAGTGAGCCAGCCCCACATACAGATACAATACCATTAAAAAGCACTCAAGCGTCTCGATATAGGGAGAAGAGTCTCACTCGTTTTCTCATTCTCCAACACTGACCCAAATAATGCAAACAGTGAATTCCCGCATTATTTGGAGGCTATCAAGACAGTAGAAAAGAAAACGATAGATTGTGCAGAGGCGATGAAATTACATGCAGTGCTCGATATGGTTACAAAAGCCATCCAGTGCTTTCTGCTGGTGTCTCTTTTTATTCTCACAATGCGTTTTCAATATATTGTACAAAACCTACCCTGTAGAGAAATGCAACTTTACCTGCAGGAAATTGGTGATACGCCAATACCCTGTAACCTAATAGAAGAGAGGCTTATAGGAATAGAAAGTACTTGATATGTTTAATTGATGCAGCTGACTAGTTCCATACATTTAGTTATTAAAATCTCACATAATCAATCCGTGTTCCTGATAGGGGGGAAAAACGTGAGTACTAATTACATCTAAACCTGCTGCAGCTTATCAGTCATTGTAGTTAAAGTGTCTGACTACTTGACCCTTTTAAATATTATTAAATGAAGCCAAATGTAGTATACTTATTCTTGGGAAAGTGTGATCAGAGCCTACAGGTGGATGCTATTTGTTAAAATAAATATTAAAATGGTAAATATATGAATATGAATATGGCTGTGTAGTGTATATCTGAGCCAGAAAAGTGTACAGTAGTGTGTGAGTACTTTCCACAGCTGTGTATTTTCACTCATTGTAGCAAAACACAAAGTGAGTCGAGATCAGGTTGAACAAAGTGTAGATCTGACTGTGATGGATTTCTAGTAACAGCACAAAATGAAATTTGGACCTTTACATTACCCTTTCATACATGTCATGGCTGAAATACAGAATAAGATAAGTGGTGCGGTGCAACAGTAATCAGTGTCCCAACCTGAGAATATAGAGAAATTTTATGGTAAGCTAGTGAGTAGCATAAGCATCTAAGTGAGTTTTACGGTGGCCCTGAGGGGTCAAACTCACTCCAAAACTAAGGGAAAAAAAAACCAAAACGTACAAAACGCAACAGAAGTATTTTTGGGGGACAACAACATGTTGGAAGAGTTGCCAAAGTGACAAGCTAACAGCAAGTGGCTAATAGCAAACATATGTTTACAGTGTTATATGAATTATGCAATTAAAACACACATTACCTGCATTTTTTTCTCCCTAACAACACAGATGAATCCTCTGCTTCTATTAAGCCTGTCTCAGTGCAGTACTTATATTAATAGTTTGGTTTTCTGTCACTTCCACATCTTGTCCGTCACAATATTGTCTCCCCCGAAAACACGTTTTTTCAGATTTTTTTTCTACTTCCTTTTGTGTTTTAATTAACTTTTTTTTTCAAGTGCTTTTGTAGCATTTTTCTTTTGCTGGTGTTTTCTTATGTTGCGGTTCAGTTTGACTTCTCAGGGCCACCGTAAGTTTTCCATTCACAATGCATTTGGGAGTAATGAAATGGAATAACAGTACAGCGTCTGAAGAAGTTACTCAACAGCTTCTGCTTGAGTATGGTAGAACCCGATTGAGAAGCCATCATCACTACCAAAGGCCACCATAAACCCAGTAATAATAACAATAATGGCAGTTTGTTTAGTTAAAATGATAATTACATGTTGTAATGATAGTCACCTCTTTGGGCACAGCAAATTGCCCATCCGTATATAGTTTTTTATGGGTGCAGGGTTTGGAATGATTTTTGACCTTTTTTAGGTCTCTCTAAAGGTCTCTTCAAAACTGATTAGACTTGACTGTTGCAGCATATGGGATTGAGGCTAATGTTCAGCCCTATTACAATATGCAGTGACTCAGAGCATTATGGTTGCTGTTTCACTTTTTTTTTTTCAACTTTAGCCACACTGTGGATAAATTACGGTAGAAGCAGGCCGCGGGCAGTGTGTACTAGCAAAGTGTGCCTTTATGTGTCAGTTTGTGTAACCGTGTGCAGCGCATTTATTAATTTTGAGGTGTGAGCCCAGTGTTTTGTTCTGTTTCTTAGCCTTTATGGTTTTTAGGTTGTTTTTTTTCCCCAAGCTGTCAGGTTGCAGCTTTACAAACACACACACAGACAGAGGAGACCTCCACACAACCCTGCCTCAATCATAATAAGAGAACCAAGTGACACAGAACAAGTGGTGTCAAGATAAGGTATGTGTGAACTCTCTGACATTTCAAGGTAACAGAAAAGCACGAAGATCGTGCAATACTCAGCCAAAGACAAGGTAACACATTTGCTCGTCCACACTTTTTGCAATGCTACACTCTTTTTAATTCTTCGCTGCTTTCTCTAATTTCACATCATTTAATAGTCCACTATAATGAGTCATTTTAAATACAGCATAAATGAATAGAGGTAATTTGTCCATCTATAATTGTGCTTGTCTGCGCTGTCCAAGCTAATGTCTGAGTTTGGCTGAATTAAATGGCAAATGGTTCTCAGTCAGGTTTAATGGAGTGAATATGAGCGACTTGGAGTGAATGCAACCCTTGTTCCTCAGAACCATGCCCACAGAGTTCTGCAGCCTGGTCTGTACCGCACCAATCCAATCTGGTCTTAATTGAATTGTTCTGAGGCCCTCATCCATATATTTCCTCTGCAAGAAACTTATTACTCTCAATCTCTGTATGCATGTTTGAGTGTGTATGTGTGTGGGTGAGCAACTGAGAGAGTCTGTCTACTCATATTGTGCCAAGATTTAAATGCCTTGTTGCTGATTGATGTTTCCGAGATGCATCACCTATTCCAAGTTCGAATAGGTGGTGGACTAATCTGAAAAGTGCAACCGCCCCCCCAAAATAACAAAACAAAAACCCCCAGTACAGATAGTCTAATGAATATTCAGCTAATCTTGTGTCTCTGTGTTTCTCTTTGTTCCTAGGATGTGAAGTCAACGTTCTTCCAGTTTGGTGCCTCCATCCAACAGGAGGCTCTGCTCATGCTGAACATCATGGAGGAGTATGACTGGCACATCTTTTCCATTGTCACATCAAAGTTCCCAGGCTACCAGGAATTCATCAACATCTTGAAAACTACTGTGGACAACAGGTTAGAACAATACTGTGGTGTGTTCTCAGTTCAATTCAATTCAATTTTATTTTATTTATACAGCGCCAAATCACATATTGTTAGATAGACCCTACAATTAATCAACAGAGAAAGCCCCAGCAATCATATGACCCCCTATGAGCAAGCGCTTTGGCGATAGTAGGAAAAACTCCCTTTTAACAGGAAGAAACCTCCAGCAAACCAGGCTCAGGTTGGGGCAGCCTACACCTATTGCAGTGTAACTAAGGGAGGATTCAGGGTCATGTGATCCAGCCCTATATGCTCTAGCAAAAATGATAGTTTTAAGCCTGATCTTAAAAGTAAAGAGCGTGTCAAACTTTCTCTCACGCATACACAATGTTTTTCTAAAAACATTTGTTAAAAGAAGTGATGCAGTTTCTGATTTTGATTGCATTTTAGATCAGTAACTTGATTAAATGTTTTTCGGGGGAGTTTCTGGAGGTGTTGAGTTGACCCAGAAACCCCTCATTTGCAATAAAGTAGCCTAGACTTTAACTTTATGCAGATTAGAAGCCAACCACTCAGTGTGCATTCCCTCAGAACACAACACACTGCAGTGCTACCAGAATGCAGGGCATTAAAAAAAAATACCTGACCGTTTTTTCAACCTGTTTCTCTCTAAAAGAGTGAGCAGGTGGGTTTCCACTGCTAATCATTTAAGTGTCCCCAATCCTCACACAGCATGTTACAGGATTATCAAAGCATTAACCAACCCTGCCAACTCAGTCTTTTAACTAGAAACACTTTCAATGTATTAAAATTAACAACATCAAAATTACATTACACCAGTAGAAGACTAGATGAATTGAAGTACATCCATTGTGCTCTTCAAAAATATCCAGCCTAAAAGAATTTCGTAAGCATCCTTTCAGTGAATGGGGATGATAAGTAGGTTTACTGCGCGTGCAGGTTGGCTGTTTGCCACACCTTTAGGTCATTCTGACTGATGGTGCTTGTTTCAGCGGAGAGAAAGAGGAAAGTACAGCACGCCATAATTTTGGGCAAAAATGGTCATATTAATGATACATGTTCAGCACTGTGGAGATGTAGGCAAGGACTGGTGCCTGTACCTGTGATATATTCAAGCTCACCTGAGGTCTTTCTCATCAACAGTTACTCTTAATGTCAGACGCAGCAGGGATTCAACAGCTTCTCCTACTCTATGCTTTGTTGATGATAACTAAAGCAGTTTAATTACAGGCAGCAGGTGACAGACATGTTTAATACATTCATATGGAGAGAAAGGAAACTTAAAATCCCAGTGTCTGTATTTGTGCCTTTGAGAAGTGATCTTGACTTCAGTGCTACTTTTAGCTGCCCCCTTGTCACGAGGGGTTACCACAGCAAGCAGCTCTACACGTTTGATTTGGCAGAGTTTTATGCCAAATGCCCTTTTTTGACACCATCCCATGTCTACAGCTATATTACACAAAACCTGTCTGTTTGGTTGTCTCCAAATTCCTCCTACATGATCAGGAGTTAGGCAAGCTAACTTGGCATACAGGTACATTTCAGAGCTCAGAAAGTTTTTATCTTCAATAGAGATTATGATGTCATCGTGCTGCTTAGCAGCAACCTACCAACAGGTTAAATGAGGACACGTAACATATTACAAGAGAGTTGTATCATTTTAACTTCATGATAACAACATCTAATTTAGCAAATATTGACTGCTGAGATCACCAAATGTTTATACTATCAATATTACATTAAATCATTTGACACCTTAACTTATGACATCAGGTTTAATGTATTTAGGGTCTATATTAACAGTTTAATGTTGGATAAATGACTGGATAAGCATGCTTAAAGGCAAGGGGCTTTGAAGCCATTTGATTTAGTCCAGGCTATAAAATTCATTTAATGCACTTTTATCAGGTCCATTTTATTAAGATGTAAATTAAACAATGAGACATATGAAGGTGTAATCAGAATGGAAGTTCAGTTATTAGGTGATCTTTTACTACGTAGATCTATATTCAGTTTTAAAAACATGTGTATATCATTTTTTCATTATATGTTTAATGGAAGTGAACAGATGAGTGGTGTATCACAGTTATTTTGACCATGGATAGTAGACGTGGTCCCTTAATCATACACACAGAAGATATAAACACATTTTAATTTCAACAAACCCCATGTTTATCTTTAAAACAACCTCTTTTGCCTCTTTTTACTTTTTTCAAAGTGTTAAACAGTTGAAACCAGGGCATGTATTTTCTCATCTCAGCTGAGTGCAGGTGGGCAGGTGGTCTCTCTGTGTAATCTGCAGATTAAAGGAGTTTGCATTGAGTTTTTGGATGGGAATGTAAATGAGCTGGACCAATAGAGACCGGTGTGTTCTCCATCGTCTCAAACACAGAATATGGTGTTATCTATTTCAATTAAGGAGACCGATGCATAACTAAAGAGCATCCTGAAGAAACCCCCCCAAAATTAAATGTGACTATCAACTTCTATTTACTGTTTACTTATAATATAGCATTCAGCAGCATGTACTGTATCGTTTTCCTTGGGTGTGTATGTGTGTACTTGTCTGCATGTGGATCGTTTTCTCTCTATTAGCTTTGTCATCTGGGACAAGTAACCTGTCATCACTTTGAAAAGCAAGAAGAGGCCAGGAAGTCCCAAATCACTCTCATGTTACACCACCTGTCCGCTGAAGGGTCCTACACAATGGTTAACTGCCATCTTTGCCCTATCGTGTGTCACACTTTGTATTCCTCACTCTCTCTTGTGTATGTGTGTGTTTTTGTGCGTGTGTGTGTGAATGCGAGCATCACTCCCTAATCCTCACTCTGCCTGTTCATAACTGCTGTCAACTTGTGATACCGCAGAAAATCGCCAGTTTATCGCACAATTATGTTCTTTAATTGCGATCATAAGTGCCGTTTCCCTCTGTTTCTGCTGGTCTTTAGCCGCATGTACTGGGACCTTCTGATTATTATTACTCGTGACATTATGAAAAAAAGCAGCCAGTCCCACTGGATGAGAGAGATGCTCTATAAATTCATAATCTTTTTTAATGAGCACTTGCTATTTCTAACTCTGACCACTTTAGCTAACTGGCTACTGAATTACAAGGAAAAAAAATCTTTGGAAATTTTACATGATTGTTTTCCTTTGCTGCAGTTTCGACACTATAAAGTAGCAGCCCCATGATTGCGCTGTGGGAAATCAATACGTATTACCCTTTTTTGTGTAAAAGGTGACAGAAGTTGCATTATGTTTTGATCACTTCGCTGTTATGTTATCACCAGTGTCACCAATTAGCCCAACGGCCACAGGCGTTGCTTTGGATATTTATTATCAGGGCGATGTTTTTTCACCTTGTCCTTTAACTGTGTGTAGGCTGGAACCAGCTGAGAATCATTACTGGACCAGCTTCATTCAATTTATTGTGCTTAATGTGCTCTCCCTCTGACAATAAGCACTTTACATCTATTAGAATTCACGTCGCACTTAACAGTGATATTAATTATAATGGATAATTGTAACTGCCCTTGCCAGCACCTGAGCAAAGTTAATAGTCTATTAGTTAAATATTAACATTTCACTCCTCTTCTTGTTATCCTTGCTTTAGTTTTGTGGGTTGGGACCTGCAGAATATCATCACTCTGGATGCCGTGGAGGAAGACAGCCGTTCTCAGATCATGCTGAAGAAGGTCCAGTCTCCAGTGGTCCTGCTGTACTGCTCCAAAGATGAGGCGGTGTACATCCTGGATGAGGCTCGCTCTCTGGGCCTCACCGGATTCGGATACATCTGGATTGTGCCATCCCTCACCACCGGCAACCCAGAAATAACGCCAGACGCGTTCCCGTCGGGAATGATCTCGGTGTCGTACGATGACTGGGACTACCCGCTGGAGGCCCGTGTTCGCGACGGTATAGGCATCATAACGTCAGCGGCGGCAGCCATGTTGGACGAGTATGGCGACATCCCTGAAGCCAAGACGTCCTGTTACGGCCAGATGGAGAAGACAACCAAGCTGCCTCCCAGTGCACTTCATAAGTAAGCAAAGAGTTTATATCTTTGTTGTTGTTCTTTTGTCTCTAATGATTATTAAAAAATAAAGTACGTGTGAGTCTGAGGAGCACTAATAGAACAGAAAGAGGAGCATAATAATATTGGTGTTTTTTTGATTTGTGTAATTTAAAAGCATCTGAAAAGTCCCCGAGTTAGCATGCGCGATTTTTTATGGATGACTCTTTCCCTCCAACTTCTGTTTTCACCCTTATCCTCGCTAATTAGAGAGAAGCTTTCACCGAGTTGCTGCTGAAGATTGCCATTCGAGAAAAGATGCAATTATTGGATACGAGAGCAAGGGATGGAGAGATAGAGGAAGAAGCACGGAGGAAGTGTAGGAGTTAAAAACAGAGAGGAAAAACAGGTGAATGGAAGTCGAGAGGGGAGCTTGTGATGTAGGCAGTGAAAAAACAGGGGCAGGCAAGAAATCGAGACTGGGGGGAACAGCGGGAGGCCGCTACAAATGAGTGCTCTCCAAAATTGAAGAGCTCCTTGATGAGTCCTTCTGTTCTTTTCTCATTTATTCCACCATCTCTCATTCACTCTCTTCTACTCCCCCTTCTCATGAGCTCAACCCTGCAGCAGCCAGTGGGAGATGGTGCAGGTCTTGCCAGCTCTGTCTGGCTTTCCATCTGGCAGAGGAAGGAGGGACACACACAGTTGCGCAACCTGTGTTTACATCCCAATATTGTAAAAAGATTTTTAAGATAATGATGTGTGAAATTAAAATTTGCATGTCTAAAGGGTAAAACTTGATTCTACGACGTATTTCCAGGGAGGAAAAATCTCGCCTCTCTGTGTCTACTGTTACTTATCTTGCAACTAAAACGGTTAGTCTGGGGAGCGATTTAGAAACAATTTAGCTACACATGAAGCCATATGGATGTGTTTGATATTTAGCAGTGTGCAGAACATTTTGCCAAACACAGTAAATCAATATAATATTTCATCTGATGTAAGTGATCCAGCGTTTGAGTCGACACAGAAATCACGCCGCTGCTCTTTATCTTGGATGAATTCTTAAAACCCAACAAGAATAAGAATTTTTTGAAACAGCTGATTTAACCATCATGTCCTTATGTGCTGATGATGGCATTGGAGCAAAAGTTTGAATATTTGGCTTTGACAGAATCTCAGAGAAGGTTGCATGGCTTAGTGCAAAAACAGAATGAGGAAAAGAGCCCAGCAGCTGCTCAGCTGTAACACGGTGATGGGTTTTTTCCCTTCGTGTAACATCAGCTTTTAGAATTAAAGTTCCAATTTTCTTTCTCTTCTGGGATAATACTGGTTTAGTGCTTTGAGTTTGAAGTCTGAGATTTTTTTTATTCCCTTTGGTCAGTTCACTCTGCCATATGATGCATTTTAATTGGCTCTTTGTGGCTAGGTCACAGCAGAGCTTTCTTCTCTGCGCACCTACATCTCTACCAGCTTTTCATCATTATTGATGATGTTTCTGTCTGAATCTTCCCACACCTTCCAAATGCCACCCCGAATTTCATCTGGAGCCATAACAACCCCAAAGTCACAGAGGTAACAGGGTAGTTACTGGTGCTGACTGGCACCAATTAGTGAGCTTCCGCTCAAAACAGCGGTCATTTGCAGAAGGAGTCATTAAAGTAGGACGGATTGCATCTTAACTTACAACCTGATCTATGTCTCATTTTGTCTGGAAACACAGACGCATCAAACAGAATCACCAAACATCAAGAGCCAGCTGACGTTGTTCCCAGCGTGCTCTGCTGCCTAAGGTTGTTACCCAGGTGATCAGTGTCCACAGATGGCACTGTAGTGGGTGAGAGAACTCAGCCAATAGGGCTCTGAGGCCAGAACAAGAGAAAACACGATTGGTTAAAGGTAGGTCAGGGCAATGGCAAGTGTGGGTTGTTGGACCATCATCAGCTGTCAGGGAAGACATGAAGACACGGTCAGCTCACAGACATGCAAGTACACAGATGCACGCACAGAGAGGTGAGCAGATGGGATGTAAGTGCAAATATACAGTATGTGGGACATATTGCAGTATTTTCCTTTAGGCACAGTATTTATCCCAGTCTTTCAGGAGGTGTGTTTTTGTAAGCAAGATGTCAATAATGGTATTATTATCTTATGAGCATCTGGCTAGTGTTCAACTTGAGATTTATTGTTTGTTTGCTTGAGCACCTCTCAGACTCCACTGTGGTTTGTCACAACAATTAGATTTAAAGCAGATGCTCCTTCCAGCCCTAAGTGTGCCAGAAACCATTTCATAATTGAAAGTAACTTGTTTTGATGGGAATATTATTAATAGTTATTGCTGAATTTACAAATAAATAAATAAATAAATAAATAAATCCTTCACTCAATGGCTACTACTATAGCTACTATACTATACTACTATAGCTTCGGGCCTTTAGTGAAGTTTTACCTCAGTCACTTTGCTCGTGTCAGCTGTGATGATAAATCCACAGTGACATATCCAAGATGAATATGGTGTGCCAAGTAATAAAAAATAAAATTAAATAAAAACAGGAGACAAATGACCAACTAAGAGCGCTGGCCAGTGCAGCAATCAGACCGAGTGACAACCTGTACTCCATATAAAATGCAGCGCGTGGACCTGTGCTCGTGCGCGTGCACGCGCATGTTAGAAACAAGAGAAATATCCCCCCTTAAGAGAATGTTCTGTCATGACAGATTTACAGTGTGCTGCTCACCTTCCTGTGGAGAACAGTGTGCCTTAAAAGACTTTAGCACTTATTTATCAGTGTGTGTGTGTGTGTGTGTGTGTGTGTGTGTGTGTGTGTGTGTGTGTGTAAAAGGCGTGGTGCCGGTAGTTTGTTCTGACAGGTAATTTCGGGCTCTAGCCGTGATATATGGGGGTCAAAATTCAGAAAACACATTTTTTTTCGTAGATGCACATTACACACACAAACTTAGTCCTGGGGCAGCTGTCATTTCAGTGGTGCAAAGACAAACGCTTGCTCAACAGCGCTACACAATGCGATTTTTTGTAGCCTGTCCTTTCTGGCATTTTTCTGTACAACACTTACAGACACATAAAATGAGGCATTTTTTCTTAAAATATGTACATTTTCATAATTATAAATCTGAGAACTGGATAAAAACTGGTTTAAAAGTTTAAAGTGTTTAAAAGGTTTTGAATATTGAATATTTCTTAATCACTCTATACATATTCCAAAATAAAACAAAAAAACAAACAAACAACATTTTTAAAAAACATTTTCCAGACATTTAAACTCAGGAACAAACAAATAAATTTATGTCCTTCAGATATTCTTGGTTTTTATTTATTTATTTTTTTTACATGCAAAAAATGCAACATCACTGATTAACTTGGACATTTTATCTATTTATTTAGATTTTTTAGGATTTAGCTTCATATTTGCACTAATTTCCATAAATGTCCACTAGGAGAACTATTTTAAAATAACGTCAGTGTGCATGGAAAAAATGGCAACAGAAAAAATGGTTTTGCCTGTAGTTCTTCTTCATGCGTGCTGTACAAAACCGTTTAGTGTATTTATCATTTTAGAGCGTTAGAGATCTAACATGTTTTTTGTCTTTTTAGAGAATGGAGACCGTCATGCCCCAGAGTCTCAACATGCCCGTCAATCCACAGCTCATACATAATACATTACCGCATAATCACTTGCTAACGACACCTATGGGCGTTTGTGTATTAATAAATGTAAATGTAAATGTTTGCAGGTCCCTTGTGGGATGTGAAATGCACCAAGTGATCTCAGAACTAATCGTGTATTTAGGG
The DNA here is from genome assembly GCF_000239375.1 of Pundamilia nyererei. Lineage (NCBI taxonomy): Eukaryota > Metazoa > Chordata > Actinopteri > Cichliformes > Cichlidae > Pundamilia > Pundamilia nyererei. The sequence continues at coordinate 1,379,518 of NW_005187533.1, read as the reverse complement.
GTAAGATTCCTAAACAATGAGTAAAACAGTACAGTGGATTTGATTCTATAATGAAACTGCTCTTATACTATTACTGTATAAGCAGGCAAAACATTAAAAAATGAAACCTGTTTTATTTAGTCAGCTATTCTAGTGACTTCACACTATGTAAAAAAATGAATGTAGTTGAATTTGTTCCTCAAAAAAGCTGTTGTTACTACATTTACATGTGGATGATGTACGTATAATTAAGCATTTTCACATTCACAAAAACGGCTGTTTTAGGCCTCGCACCACTGTTATCAGCTTTCAAATAGGCAAATAAACCTTCACACAAAGGTAGAAGATGTGTGTCTGTGTGTGAGTACAGTGGTTATGGCTTAAACATTGATGGTGTGAGGTGACTATGAAGCGTCTCTCCATTTCGATCTAAAACAACAGACTGATTGTAGGTCGAGTGCCTGATACTTCAAATGAAGTGTTCATTAAGCAGCGGTGGGTGTGCACTTCAAACGAGCTGTGAGAAAATCAGCTTTCCAACAGGCTGATCGTGGAGCTCAGATAGTTATCATCTTTTTCTGTTTTTGTTTTGGAGAATTAAAGCGAACAGTCTAGTCGTCCCAACTTTCAACATTAAAGAAGTACTTAAAGCTGAGGACATAAAAGAGGTTTTAAGTTTAACTTTTAACTGAAAGGCTAATCGACTTAGCTTCAGCTAAACGACTGCCCTGTCATTTGTTGCTCTAAGAAATATAAATGTTTCCTTGGCACTGAATTTTTAAAATGTTTTAGATGTTTTCACATATCTTAACAGGACATCTGGCTTCTTCTTTGTAGAGCAGAACAGTTGTTTGACACAAGGAACAAAATCAGTTTTACTTACTACCCATGTTTTTCCGTTGCTCATTCACACAACTCTCAGCCAATCACGTGGCAGCTTGTTGCATTTAAGCATGTAGACATTGTCAAGATGACCTGCTGAAGTTTAACCCGAGCATCAGAATGGGGAAGAAAGGTAATTTAAGGATCTGAATGTGGCTTGGTTGTTGACAGCAATGGGAAGAAACCAAGTACAAATACTTTGTTACTGTATTCAGAGGTCAGAGGTGAGGAGCCTTGAGCTGACAAAGAGCAACTCACATAACAAAAAAGTAACTTAAATAATCACGTGTCACAACCAAGGATGCAGAAGAGCATCTCTAAATGCACAGCACACGAAACTTTGAAGCAGCAGCTACAGCGGATGTTGCTAGTATATGAACACGTATATTTTGTTTTGCGGAGCAAAAGAAACCATTTCATGATGCAGGTATTATTGTTTACATTATAATATTATTTTATGCCACCTAAACTCATGCAGCCGAAATTCACACACATACAAACCCATCTTGGCACAAGGGAGTGGATGCTAAATAGCATGTACTTCCCCTCCTGTAGCTATTCTTCATGTCAGACTTAACACCTGCCACCTGAGGCTGAGTGTGTGTTTTCAAATGACTACCCACCCTTGGGTCCTTTTAAAAGCCCTCAATCATCAGCCCTTATCTTTTTTTCAGATTTCCTCCGCTGTCTCTTACAGGGCATATCTCTTGTGTGTGCACTTCACAGGTCACAAGTACCCTGACAGTATACATCCTTGCTCTGACTGGTCCCTGTCTCTATCTTGAACACGTTCAGTGTTTTATAGTTCATCATACCATCTTTGTATAGCCTACTCGTTCCAGTATTAAAGCTAAAATAGATAAAAGTTAATGTCTTATCACACGGGAGACAATCCAGAACCACTCAAAAGACATTTGTTTTTGAGTGTTTTAGTCCTTGTCAAGAGAACTTTGGCAGTTCAGGGCACAGTGCTGTCATCGGAAAATCCAGACGACCTGGACGGTGGGCTTGGAACAATGTTACCATTTTACTTAGAACGTCGTCGTTGTTGTTGTTAATGGTGACACAATTAATGTTCTTTTTCTCCCTGATTAACCAAACGGTTAAGAAAAACAGCAGTAGGAGTGTTGAGAATATTAAACACTTGCAGCTTTAATGCAGTGTGTGCTCTTATTTTTCTCTTGCAGAGTACTTATAGTCTTGTTAACTCTGCTGCAGTAACAGCAGAAAAAAACACCCTCACCTCCACTCATGACAACACCCCTCCATTCCAAAAGAAGCTTAAAAGTAACTCTATACATTTTTCATGAGAGTCTATCAAGGGTTACTCCTCTTCCTCTCTCTTAGTTCTCTGATAATGATTTTCCTCAGTCTCATATTTAAAGTCTTTTTTGTTTTGAGGAGTGGGAGTTGGGGGGGATTGCATCATCCCTGCTGTTTCTCCACTTCCTCGCCCTATTCTGCCCCCTTTGGCCAGGTAATTGCCTGTGTTCCTGAGTGTCTGCAGGGATGTTTACTCTGGGGGAGGGGGTGTTGTTGAGGGTCATTTTGCAGCATACACAAGTCTGTGTCCGTATCCTAGCAACGCACTATCAGGTCCACCTGTTCGATGGCCGTCAGCCCAAATATACTTGCAAACATACACACACAATCCCGTCCTTCCTTCTTTTCATCCTGTTTAGCATGTTCACATTTGTCTATATATAACATAACAGCTTGGCTAATTTTACATATGACTCTTACAGCAGAGCCACACACACAGCTGTTGTGTCTTGCTTTTTTAAATTGCTAGCATTAGAGGTTCAGAGTTATGATGAAGTGCTGACACATCACGTTGAAAACAGCCTACAAGATTCCCAGTAAAAAGCTTTTGTGAGAATCACAAAAATGAGCTTCATTTTAGCTTCACCTTTAAGAGAAAGTTTAGCCGGGGTAGAGGAGCCATTCTTTAAACACGTGAGAGTGCTTCCTTTTTTCACACAGATGGTTTCAAAGTGTAGAATGGACTGGTATCTAAAAAAAGCAGCCTGGGCTCTGGTATTGCTCCCAGCACCTCATTCTCTCCTGGTAGTCGCGCATAATTGGGTCGAGCGCAGCGCTGTGTGTCCAATCAAATGGCTTAATACTACTCACCTGGTTGCTTGCAGGCCAATCAGATAATTTTAATCACAAAGCCCACTCAATCCCCTTATCTCTGGCTGATTTCATCTGGGCATTGAGTTGTGTTTGTGTGCGTGCGTGTATGCGTGTGTGTGTCATCAGCAGCAATTTAAGGGGGCATGTTGGATCAGGAAATGTCACCACCAAAGCACAGATATTAAACTACCTCTTAACAATTACTTTTGTCATCCTTGTGACGTATTGATTTTTTTTCTTAGTTGCTAGCCTCTGAAATAGATTAGTATAGTAGTGAGTACATAAATAATAAAAATCTATTTAATTAACTAAAAGCTAAGCTGTAAATTGGCAGTCACAGTCATATCTGGCAGATTATGTGGTGGTTGCTGTTATCTGCAGCATGAAAGCTGCATGGTGGAGGCCTCCTGATACTACATGAGCTTAGATGTCTTGAGCAGCAAGTCCCTGGTTCAATTACTGGCTTGCTAAACCGTCTTCTTGCTTCTTCCCCACATATGTTACTCCCCTGATAGCTGATGTCTACTAGTCCATAAAGTAATAAATGCTTTTCTTTTTTCTTTTGTTTTTTTGTTTGTTTTTTGTTTTTTGTTTTACATAAAATAGGTATTGCACAACATTAATGACACAAGATTTTATGTAAATAAAAAAAGACATTGTTTAATACTAGAATTTTAAACTTAGAAAATAAGTGCCATTTTTGAGCTAATGGAAAAAATTGAAATGTATTATTCTTTTTTATTTTTTATAAAGACAAAAAAAAGGACAATACTTTACCCTATATTTTGACAGGAGTTGGTAAGATAGATTCCCACTTCATCCTGGGACTTCCTGGGCAAACATACAGGCACTGTGTACTGGAAACAGTCTTTGGTGATTGTTTTGGTGGTTTCAGGTGTGTCTTAGTGAACTGGATGGATGAGATTAAAATTTGATAAACTGTGCATTTCGTTGCCCTGTACCTGTGACATGTGCAATGACAATAAAGTTTAATTCTATTCTATTCTATTCTATTCTATTCTACTCTAGCCGTCTACTAATGTTACAGATGAATAGGACTGATCATATTTGTTGCCTAGCAACAACATTAATTTAAATTATTTTATTATTAACATACCTCCTACATTATTGGTAACATAATAGACAGGTAATTTAGCTGTCAGATAATTGTTAACACCCATCCATTAACCTATCTTCCATTTATCCGAACAGATCTGAGATTGACAACAGTCAACACAACAATGCTAACCATTGCGCCGCCATGCTGCCTATATTTCAGTGGCTAATGTTAACGTGCCCCTCAGACAATTTAATATTTGTTACAAATGTTGGTACTACAACCCAAAATTAGTGACCGAGCCCATAGGAAGTCTTTTTGCAATGACACCTCATATCATCTTGGGGCCTTCAGAGGTTTTAATGCAGGTTTTTAGGCACTTCTGGATTGGCTTCATTTTTCTGATCCAGAAGCTGCATCTGTGTTTTACACTCCCTATCTGCAAAGGTGTTGTGTGGAGTTGTGTGTTAACCGGATGGAGCAAATATGTCACCGCTGGTGTCGATACTATTGCAAATCTGTAGCTAATCCAACAATTCAGTTGAACCTAAATAAATAAACAATCACTTTCCAATAAAAGATTGTAAAATAAACGGTTTTACACATGCAGGTTGTTAAAAAGATTTCTTCATTTATTTATTTTTTGGTCCAACTCACACAAATACTTGTTTTAATAGTTTTCTGGCCGTTTTTACCCTTCAGCACGTCACTGCACAATGCCCTACACAGCTTGAAAGAGCTCACCTGCAGCAATCCACTGTGAGTTTTCAACTACACATCAAGTGGGTCCGTGCTCCATTTAGGAGTTCTTTCACCCGCCTGGCCCCCCAGAATGGAATAAAGGTGAAAGAAAAGAGCAGCCATCTCTGTCGTGTTGTACCAGAGCGCTGACAGAAGGAGTGAGGGAGACAGAGTGAGGAAGGACAGCCATGATTAATGTAGAGGCTGTGTGGACCCAAGAATATCTTCCCACTGCCCTCCATCTTAGCTAATGTGACCTGCCATATAGGTCACTCATTACAGTGTATGTGTACGTGTGTGGTGTGTTAGAATGGACCGACTAAGGCTTTAGGTGCTGCAACTTCTCACTTTTTCTTTGCTATCTCCCTACTCATATATCTCTATTTATACACACACACACACACACACACATATATATATATA
>NW_005187533.1:1372703-1374202 GCF_000239375.1 Pundamilia nyererei | reverse complement strand
ATAAACTGTTTGTAGCTGAACTAAATAATGCCCAGCCATCTGCACTAATAGATGCATCTACCTAGCTGAGGAAGATGATTGTGGCCAAACTCAAGGCAGCCACACAACCGAGTGCACGACTTCTCCTTTCTCACCACAGGAAATGCTTGCAAATGTGAACACACCCGTACTCAACATCCCCACTACCAGTATCAATAAAAGCAATAATCTTGTATATGCCACTGCCACAGAAATACTTGGGTCCAAAAATGACAAATACATATAGAGAAAGCCCCCCCCCCGTGTGGAAAAGAAGGCTGTAACGGAAATTAGGGAGATCTGGAATGATGTTTGGGCACTAACAAAAGTCCAGAAGATTTTGTGAGAGACAGACAAGAGCTCTCTAGGGTGTACTCTTAGCTGCAAAGGAACCATACTATGATGGCAGACACTGAGCAATCCTGGAAGACAATCTTAGAGAATGAGATGGCACAGAGCACCAACACCAAGTGGATGGTGCACCTAAGAGCAGACCACAGCAATCTCCCAGACACAGCCCCCTCTCTTACATGGATGATATTAAGGTATATGCTGGGAGAGAGCGAGACTTCATTGATGCACCTCACCAGGCTCTACAGTGAGGACATCAGGCTGTTAAATGAACTGGAATAACATCCCAATGTGGAGAAAGAGACTTTATTGGAGGCTTTGCAAAGATGCCTTGGAGACAGTCCAGTATATAGTACCAAGATGGAAGATGGAACAACATAAACCGAGAGACACTACCAAGTGGCTGGGATAGCATACAGGAACATCTGGGCCACATATGGATTAGAACTGCCCAATTCCCGATGGGAGACACCACTGAAGATAGTTGAGAACAACAAGGCTAAGGTCCCGTGGGATTTTGAGTTCCAGAAAGACAAGCAGCTGCTGGCCAACCAACCAGACATAGTGGTGGTTGAAAAGGAGCAGAAGATGTAGCAGCCCCGGCAGACAGCAACATCACAGAGAAGGAGCACAAGGAAATAGAGAAGGGCCAGGGGCTGAGGGAACAACTGGAGCAAAAGTGGAGGTCAAAAGTGGAGCTTTAGGAGCTGTAAACCAGAGAGTGGCTTCAGCAGATTCCAGGCACAACATCAGGGATCTCTATTTAAAAGAGTGCAGTCCTGGGAAAAGCACACAACCCTCAAATTCCCAGGACACCAAGTTTGAGGAACACGCACACATACCGTCCCGCCATACACACACACACACATATATATATATATATGTGTGTGTGTGTGTGTGTGTGTGTGTGTATGACATATGGTTCTCCTTTATGCTTCGACTGTTCAGTTTCTTTAGTTCTAAAATACAATCATAATCCAGTCCATAATGATCAAATGTGACTTTATAACTTTCACTACAAGAGCCTGAATATTGCAGAAAGGTAATAATAATAATAGTAGATTGCAAATGGAATATTTCACATGCTAATGTAATTCAATTTCCTTTTCTCTTTTTCTCACAAAATCACT
>NW_005187533.1:1365111-1372683 GCF_000239375.1 Pundamilia nyererei | reverse complement strand
CCCCCCCCCATCTCTTTGACCACCCTTTGCCCCACTATATCTCATCCTCTGCTCCTTTCATTCTCAGATACATGATGAATGTGACGTGGGATGGCAGAGACTTGTCCTTCACAGAAGACGGCTACCAGGAAAACCCAAAGCTGGTGGTCATTGTTCTTAACAAGGAGAGAGAGTGGGAGAAGGTAGGATCTATATCTTAAGAATCCTGCACTGAAAAGCTTTCACTTCTTTGAAAAAGAATATGAGTTTGGAGGGAAAAAAATGTCTCTAGGGACATTTTAGCGGTGCTCCAGATGCCAGGCAGCCAGCCCGATTCCTTATTTAATAACCACCATAGTTTTCAGCTTTGCTGAGCATTTCAATATGATAAACTTGCATTAGGTAAAACGGTGCGCCATCAGATTGTCATGGTTGCTGAAAACAGGTAGGCTTGATTTATAATGATTTGTTCCACATGTTCAATAAATATGCATTTCCAAGTGTCCTTATTTTCTCCTTGACTAAAAGCTTAAAAGGTCATTATTAAAAGAAGAAGAAGCTTGTTTTTGTTGCTCCCCTGTTTGTGGGAGGGTCACAACAGTGGATGGATCTAAATATTGGATCAGAGTCCTTCTAAGAATTTGTACCTGTTTCGGGTCTCAAACTCGGGATCTTTGGCAAACATGTTAATTGCTTGACTAAAGTCACTCAGTAGGACTTAAATCAAAATGAAAGAAAATGACATTCAACCACCATCTTTGACTTAGAGGTCACCGCTGAGACATGCAACACAAAAACAAAACCAGCCACGAGCACAGTATTGAAAATGCCACCTATGTGTCATCATACAGCACTCAGTTGATCAATGAGCTCATTTACTGAGGAGGTTATGAATTGCTGTAACTGGTTAATGTTAGGTGGCTTCTATAAAGAATGGCCACTATGAAAGGGTGAGCATTCGTGCCATTTTAATGGACTTTAAATGGCAGTCATGTATCTTTATACCTACATCTGACTCCCTGGTACTTACTTAAATACCTCATATTTAATGCCCCCATAGCTCATACGTTAGAATGGGTGAGACTGAGAGGACAAGTTTGGGAGAAGGACGGGGAAACAAGAGAGGAATTGGAGGGAATTGTAAAGGGAAGATGGATAATTTTGAGTTTTATGGTCATTTTCTTTTCTTTGCATTGATTTGATTTTGTCACTCCCTGTGCATGTGTCTCCTCACACTCTTCATTCTCCTCTTTACGGCTGTTTGCCACCTTTGATCTTCTTTCCCTTCTTCTTTACCTCATCTGTCCTCTTCCATCTTCTCTTACCTCCCCTCCTTTCCTTTCATCACCAGTTCAGATCATTTGTAGACTCTGGTGTTGTTTTTCTCCCCTCTGATAGGGCCTCAAAACACAGCTGAGACCTCTGATACCGGAGGGTGGCGCGGGTTCACGTGCATGCACGTGTGTAATTTGACTCGTCAACACTGGCTACTGACAGAAACACTTTTCGGGAGACTTGTGCAGCAACGAATGCAATTGTTATTCAAGTCAGACCCATGCGTATATGTGTGTGTCTGTGACTTACAGTTTGCAGTTCAGTTTGCCGCAATCTGCAGAGTCTCCACCCGATCTTTCAGACTAGCTGTTTCATATTTCATATCTACACACACACAAACACAGAGGCATGCATGCAAAAGACCTTTTGTTGATGTGCAGAGGAGAGGCAGAGTGTGGTGTTTTTAATACAGAGACTGGGAAATTGATCAGGACCACATGGTACTGTGGTTCAGAGAAAGCAACAGAAAGCAAGAGACACACCGAGACCCAAAGTGGAAACATAATTGGGAGCTTCTCTCTTTCTTTCTCTTTCTGTCTCCCTCTCTTTCTCACACACACACACACACACACACACACTTTCTCTCTCTGGTGCTGCTGTCCCACCCATGCGCCAGAAAGCAGCGGCACACAGAGAGAGACCTGCGATGATCAAGAGGTAAAAATTCAGTAACTGCACTAAAATATGGATATGCACTAAAAATATAAAATGTGTCCCCCTGAGGCACAGGAGAGACAGGGAGAGGAGTGCTGTATGGAACGGTATCAAGACGAACAAGAGACAGAGACAGATGGGAGGGAATATTGAGAGCAAATGATTGCAAGAAATGGAGACCCAAAGAGAGAGAAAGAGAAAAGGAAAGAAGCAAAAGGAGGAAAGGAAAGGTATAAATGAGCCACCAGCATGTGTATGAGTTCCCTTTTTTTGAGCACACCTGCTCCTCGCTGCAGCGCACAGCCACATTGGTTAGATGATGTGTCTTTTCCTTTTTTTTCTTTAAGTTTTGAGAAGAGCTACCTTTAAAGTCATTGCACTTGTGTGGTTAGATGTGCGTGTGGTGTTTGGGTTTATTTATTTACTAAGGGTTATGTAACTAATTCAAATGAAGCACATTTTGCAGGAAGTCATGGGGGTATATTTGCCTAGATAATGAGGATGGAGCTTATATGGAGTTTTTGGGGGGGATTTGTGTCAGAGCTTTAGACAACGAAAAAACAAAGTCTTGGTTGACTAAAATGGTTCCAATTTTTCAACTAATCAGTTTGTCCTAAGGGGAAAAAAAATCATTAAAAAAGTGTACTCAGTGCAGTTTACCCACTAGCAATATTAGGCTAAATTAATTACAAGTAAAACATAAAAGCTAGTGTTTTCTGCATATTAAGTAATCTTAAACTGGTTCTTTTAGTCTGAAATGATATCAGCAAACTTGGGACCAACCAGAAAGGACTTGCCATATTCATATACAGTAGTACAGTTTGTGCAGTACTGTCTTGTGTCACCCCTCATTTTGCTTCCAAGGAGCCAGACTCGGATCATGTGATCTGGAGCAATCCGGTTGTTAAGTGATGATGTATTAACCCTGCTTCCAGGTCCAAACTATGCTGCGTTAATTAATGCTGTTGTCGTTTTAGCACGTTTTAATGCTTTGTATCTTTTTCTATTTAATCTAAACGAGCCCCTAAAAATAGTCAGTGATCACTTATTGCCTCTCTGGGTTTTTATTACGACTATTCAAAGCTCTTTAAGGTTTTTAAAACCCTACGATGTAACTACAGCCCATCAGCGAACAGTTTGCCAGGCGACAAATATTTGAATGGGACAGAAAAGAATCACTCTGAGGCTAAAAAAAGATTTGAATGGGTACATGGACATTATTTGGACATTTGCTGTTTCTTCTCTCATTTTCAGTCCAGTACCTGATCAATTTGAGAGGAGTTGTGTGTTTGTGTTTTTGTTGATTTATGAATAATTCAAGCATGAAAAGCCACCTAATTCAAGGGATGAATGAGAGCTGTGTTTAAAGAGCTTATATGTCATTATTTGGTATCAGCACATTTATTCTTCCTCATAGTTTGAACTCTTAGGCAACTGTCTTGTAATTTCTTTAAGTAGCCTTCAGGAATGGTCCTCCAGGCTTATTAAAGGACACTCAAAGCTCTTCTTTAGATGATCCCACACTGCTTCAATAATGTTGATGTCCGGTCTCTGAGGAGGTATTTTCTGCATATTCTTCTGCATATCCCAAACACCACTGGCTGAAATGAAGCCCCAAATGATGACACGACCTCCACTATGCTTTATAGATGGCTGTAGATACTCAGTGTTTTGTGCCTGTCACTGTTGTTCTCCACTTTTCCAGTTTCCTCCAATTTTATTTATTCATTGAATTTTTTAATTTTTATTTTTTAAGAACAAGTTACACTAATTGTTCTTTAAGAATCACCTTGTTGGTGTAAAAATACTACTTAATGCCCGTCAACCTGTGTTATCTTTGACATTCATGGACTCAACTAAATAAATGACAAATTATTTGCTTTCGTGACAGGCTACAAGTAACAAAGTGCTTAAAGCTAAAATGTAAAATTCTTAATGTAGACACAAAATTGGTTCATCCCTGGAGTTAGGTGCCTTTACTTGAATAATTCATAGGGCAAAAACAAAAGCACATTGTTCTGAAAATGGTCAAGTAAAAAGTCTGGACTGAAAATGAGTGGAAAAAGTCTGGAGAACTGTTGGTGTAGAGCACTTTAAAAATGTCCAGAATGTCTGGCCCCTTGAATACTAGTGTATAACTTTATAATTGCTTCATAACTAGTTTAACACATATAAGTAACGCGATTCATCACAGGGTGTTAAAATATTTATTTCACTTAATATGAATTTGAAAAAATGTCTAAAACACAACATCTATAAAGAGATATTTTACATTTCATTCTACAAATATGAATCTGAATTTATAACCTTATTACTCTTGCTAAGCAGGTTCTTTGTGAATGACTTTCACTTTTTCATGTTCTGCCTGATGCGATTTGATCAAATAAAACTAGGCATTCATCACAAATTAGCTAAAATCACAGTAAATAGAACATTTAAATAATCAAAGTTACCATTTACTAGTTAAATTTTTTCCTAATTGTTTAATTTTGAAACAATGAAAGTCTAAAAATATTAACTGCTTCAAACTACTGTTCATTCAACAGATGCAACAAATGTACAAGGAAACATAATCCTTACTTACTACATATCCAAATCTAGATCCATGAACCTCTTATTTGATCAAAATATATTACATTTTCTGTTTGTATATTGCCCTTTTCTTATTTATGAAAGTCTACAGCATTGTAATTGTTTGCTGTATTAAAGCATGACTTCATCAACAGCACGAGAAAAGTGTATTTACCGATCAGAACCAGGATGTTATATTTTATTCCTGCTGAGTCGATGGAGTGCGTAAACTGCTTCAGGAACTGCTGTGGCGTTAGCAGCCAGTTCACAAAATAATTATTACAGACAGCATGGGATTTGTGCTTGGAGAATCACAATATGGAGAGCAGACGCACAGAAAAGCCCACGTGCATGCACCCACACTTGCAAGTCGACACACAAACACGCACATGCGTCTTCAATTCAGGCGTCGCTATTCTCTGAGCCTTTGTGAAAGAGCTTCACTTTAAAGAAATATGTCTAAATTAATGGATTCCGTTTCTTTTCGATTTTCCACTCTTTCATCCTCTTTCTCTATGCCCTCATTTTTCGCGCACAAACGGCGGCGTGCACGTGCACCCGCACGCATGCACACATTCGGAGCAAGCGTAGGGTGTAGGAGAGGGAGAGCAGAATCCATTTTCCTGACATAATTTTGTCTGACAGGAGTGACAGATACTATTTTATGACTGAATGGGTTTCTCCATGCTATTAGGAACTCATTCTCCCATAATGCAACTTGCCACAACGATAACTCTCCCCGTGAGACTGGCACAGAGAATGTGCTTGGTGTAAAAGCCATGACCCCGGTTTTACTTTATTCTTTTATCATACTCTATCTGTTATTCATCCAGGTACTGGTTTATTATAGCCCTTGAATATGTGTGTGTGTGTGTGTGTGTGTGTGTGTGTGTGTGTAGGTTTGCGTGGGCAGAAAAAGCGTAATACAAAGAGACAAATATGAAATGAATGAAATGAAGAAAAAGACATGTTGGTACAAAGAGCAAGACCTTTAAAGAAACAAAGATAAAGAAAGATGATGATGGAATAGAAAGAACAATAAAGCGGAACAAGTGTGAAATGACAAAAGAAGGAGTGGTAGATGAAACAAGTGCTTTAAGAAAAAATTATATAAAAAAGTAGACACCGCACTTCAGGGACAGAGTGTCATCCCGCCACCAAGTGGCTCTAAATCTATTTCAGAGTGATGATGCGATAGGATTGCCGGCGTGGATTGTTATAATGCTGTAATCCCACAGGCTTTAAGATTGTAACCACACACATACACAAACATGTGCACTGCTTTCCATGAACAGCATGTGCACAATATTTGGTATTAGATGTGGGTAGATTCAGCATTTTGTTCTCTGACCAGTCGATAGAGAGTATCTTCCTACCTCTATGGGAATTAATTTATAGCCCCTCTTTCTTTAATTGGAAAGAAAGAGCGATTGGGAGGAAGAGGGAAGAGGAGAACAGCAGGACAGGAAATCAGAGGAGTTGCTGAAGTCAGCTTCTTCTTTCCCTCCTCCTCCTCCTTTCCCTCTTATTTTCTGAGCAGTGCATTTATCACGCTTCTTAGTTTATTGAGTCATCCAACCAAATCAGGACTACTCTTCAAAGATGATATTAATGGCCGTACGGGTCAAAAAGGGATTTAGTTGTACAAACAGGAGAGAGGATAAGAAAATGAACTCGGTAGGAGGGATCTCCATCCATCCATCCAACCATCTATCCATCTGGGCCCATGTTCTAGTAATTCAATGCATTTCAATTTTATTTTTGTAGTGCGAAATCACAACAACAGTTGCCTCAAGACGTTAGCAGTAGGCAGTAGTCGAAGCAGAAATGCCTAAACCTCCCCTTTCAAATCAGGACCACCTACTTCAACTCTTCTAGCAGGACATCAAGGTGCTCCCAAACCCACCAAGAGATTTAATCCATCCAGGGTGTCCTGGGTCGGCCCCAGGGCCACTTCTTGGTGGGACATGCGCAGAACACCCCACCTAGGAGGTGCCCAGGAGGCATCCTGGTTAAATGCTTGAACTACCTCAACTGACTCATTTGATGATGAGGAGCAGTGGCTCTACTCTAACATCCAACCGAATGACTGAGTTCGACAACCAGTCTTTATTGTCTGATCATAATTATGATACAGGAATTACATTTTTACTTTCCCATTAAAATGTTCTATTATCTCCACCCCTTTAATGCATAAACACTCACACAGACACAAAGGCACATATGTGGATGGGCGCATACACATGCACTCACTCGATTGAGAAATGCAAAACAGCTGGGCTAAGACAGACAGGAAAATGTGGCCGATCCCTTGAGACTAACGATTACACGCAAGAAGCATGGGTGCCACCTCAGTGTACCGTCCGGCTTTGCTTTCCTCAACACATATGCCTACGCAAACACAAACACACACACACATGCACACACACACGCACAGTTTGAGGAATGTAGCCGACAGCAGAGTGAGCTGTTGACAGCGGTGCCGACTAAGAGTGGAGAAGAGACTCTAATCCCTGTCAGAGGATAGAAAACCACTCAAAGCAAAACAATTAAAATGCTAATTTCACTTCCTCCTCTCTGCTCGGCTGTTAATGACTTAGCCAGGCGTGCAGGCGAACCAACAACATGTGTGTGTGTGCGTGTGGTTGTGTGCGGATAACAAACACTGTCTCATGACTTCGAGGTCAAGTGGCTGACATATTAGCATTGCTATGATATGTGTGTCGGGTGCAACTGCGTTAAGATATTAGGGTTTTTTTCCCCCACACACCTAAAACAAAGAAACTATGTTTAGCTTAACCTTTTGCAACCCTGCTCGCAATCTTGTCACTAACGTCTACGAATGAAAATATATCAATACCTCTGTCTGCATGTGTGCAGTACTAGGATAGATGGAAACACACGAGACGTCAGAAAGATTTCTTAGATGGAGGAAAAGAGTTAGAGCAGTGTTTTGCCATTTTCTGCCCCGATGCCTGTTGCTGTTTATGATATTCCACTCTGCCTTCCCGGACATAAACATGCATATATATA
>NW_005187533.1:1349649-1365091 GCF_000239375.1 Pundamilia nyererei | reverse complement strand
AACAGCTAAGATACTGCGCAGGACCCTCAAGCTCCCAGGCCTCTGGTAGAGGACCCGAGCTTGAAGGATAAACCGCCCGCAGGGGCGTGCTGGGTGTTATATATATATATATATATGTGTGTGTGTGTGTATACTTTATGTACGAACACACACACACATAGATCTACAGAGAGATGTCAGTAGGTAAAGATAAAAATAGCCCATAGGGGAAACTGTGACATCACAGCTCTGAAAACTTTTTGAATTATCAACAGAGTCCCAACTGTCATACTGTCACACTAAATCTCTGTTTCTGTATGGGTTTGCATGCATAGCAATATCACTGTGTGCATTTTGTGATCCAACCCTGCAGGCCATGCATTTAATATGCCGTGCTTTACCTTACATTCAAACAGGCATTTACTGTGGCCAAAGAGCAACATACAGTATATGCTGGCTGCAGCTTTTCCACAAAATCCTTTGTTTTATTTTGTTTTTTCTCATTTCTGCTGTATGTTATTAGGAAAGTTAAGTATATAATGGTCACTAAATCGCAACTGCAATTTCTTCACTGCTTTCACTTCATTTGTACTTATAACCATCTCCAACAGAACAGCGTGATAGTTTAGAGGTAAATGTGAGGCCATGAGTGTGACCCAAACAACAATCAGTCTATTGACTTCCAGCCTACTCAGTAATTGAAAAGCAATACATTGTAGCCCATTGGAAATGTGCCAGGTGTTCTATTTTTAGCCACCAGTTATTATATCTTGTTTCCTACTTTCCTCTTCTCTCACCAGATGGGGAAACTGGACAATCGTAGTCTGACACTGAAGTACCCCGTGTGGCCACGTTTCAACTCCTTTGGTGACGCTGAGCTTGATGACAACCACCTGTCCATCGTCACCTTAGAGGAGAAACCCTTTGTCATTGTGGAGGACGTGGAAAGACTCACTGGTACCTGCATGAGGAACTCTGTGCCATGTAGGAAGCATATCAAAGAGTAAGTGGGATATCTGTCCATCTATCATGCTGCAGTGTTAGCTAGATAGCTAAGTAAGCAAATGCAGTAAAGCTGCTTCACTGCGAATCACCAAATATTACTGGTGTAAAAATGTTTGATTAAATTTTGTGTTAACAGAATGAACAGACATCTGAAATGCAGTTATGTTCACAAGTATCTGTACAAGGATACAGTTTGTGTAGTTTTTTGGATCTGTGACTTAGTTTGATTGTGTGTTTTTTTTTAATTTGTTAAAGTTCAGATTTTTTTAACTAAAGAAAAACATTCTGCAGTCATTCACCTTAGTTGTCCTCCATAGTCGCCCAGAATATTGGTGTTGTTTCATTTTAAGAACTCTTATTAAGCATTCCAACAATCAGCTAACCAAAACGCAAGTTAAACACTTGGAATATCTACCTCAGCTGTCATGGAATAATGAGGGAACAGGCCTCACTTGGCAATGGAACTGCCTGTCAGTCAATTGTCCAATTATTTTTGAGCCTCTGGAAATAGGGCATTATGTATAAAAAATATCCCAAACAGTTAATGTACTGCTTTTGTTAAATCCCTTAAATCCCTTGAATGAAAGCAGAAAGTCTGCACTTCAGTCACGTCTTGATCTTTTGATTTAAAATCCACTATTTTGGTGCACAGAAGCAAAACTACACCAAAGAAATTAGTCATTGTCTTCAAATTTATGGTCCTAACTTACAAAATACAAAACATTTGGGTCTCATCAACAAGTAGCCACTCTGAACATCTAATTTTTGAGATATGTTATACCTACAGTATATATCACACCTCAAAAAACTCGATACCTGCTCCTACTAGGGACACACCCATCATGCAAGTGTAAATGCAGCCGTAATAAGCAAAACAAGGAAATGAGAACGAGATACAGTATTACCGCCTATGTCAATGATATATATTCAAGTATACAAGAAAGTTAAAAGAAAATGCATCCATTAAAATCATCTAAACCTAAGGCACAAAAATGTAAGTGTGTGTTACAGCTAGTCTTAATCTAACAAAGCGGTCCTGTAATGGCACACATGCTTATTATTGCAACACAATAAGCTGCACTTAAGTCATCTCACCCACTCTCTTCCTCCTTACCTTGTCTTGTGGAAAAGCACAACACAGTGAAATGGTCTGAAATACACTCTACTCGCAGTCTAACTGATTTACACGTAATGTTGTTGTATGAGAAGAAAAACTAAGGACTGCATAAAAGAAAGTTTCATAAGAGTGTATTGGATAATCAGAAGGTAATAAATTTACATCATCCGTATTTCATTTTCCACAGCGTCTCTGCGCTCCTCTGTCAGTGCATGCTGTCTCGCTCTCCCCTTTCTCTCACGAACACGGAAAGCGATGCAGTGTGCAGGCTTTGCAGCAGCTTCTTTCCTCCTGAAAATGGAGGTGGCTGCTGAACTCAGCATTTTACTTCCTTCCATACCATTTCTTGCTTCTTCTTTTTTTTCACTAACGCCAAAATACCTCTAGCCCCTTGTTATATTATATTCCTGGAGCGCAAACACACACTGTGGGTGTATGTCACAGAGTGACTTGAGTGGTGCTGAATCAGCGTAATAATAAATGATGTCTGGATCACGTACATTTTCATGGATATTTATTATAGATATTCATTTTTTCCACATGGAAATACCAGAAAATGTTAGGAGATCAAGTCTGGGCATTTTTCAGAGTTGCCCTTTCTCACATGTAGCAATCAGCAATGTTCTTGTTGCTAAATACTGGATCAATTTGGGCAAAGGAAACAGATCTGCGATGTCACATGTCACATGTCACACAGAGTCTAGAACAGTTCAGGGCTTTAATGTATGTGTGAAAAAAAAGGTCTACACACTTTGTGTCACTCGTTCAATGCGTAATGTCTGCAGCTCTTTTTGCGTCACACAAACAGAGTTGATTAAGCGGCGATAGTTTTAGGGAAGTGGCTGACAGTGATTTACATCCAGAAAACACTGTGAAGTGGGGCGGAGAGCAAAGCATCTCCAAGGAGGAACACAAACACACATTTACGAGCTCGTACGCTCTCTGTGGCCACATGTCCACTCACTCACAGGCCAATGCTGCTTTTTAGCCTCCCACAGCGCAATTCCCACTCAAGCATCCGAAGCGCCCATTTGGAGAAAGTGGGATAGATGGAGGGAAGGAGAGAGGCAGACCCGGAGTGGTGAACGGGGGTTGGATTGGGGTTGAAGGAGTACCCATGCATGCAGAACCAGAAATTCACTCATCCAGGCCTGGCTTAAGAGCAAGCCATACTTACACTAACGCTCTCATAGTCATACACAGACCCACACTTTCCTCCCTGGAGACCCCTCGGGCCCTGTAGTGTTTCTATATCAAGTTGGCCTGCCAAGTTCACAAACAGCCTCCATAACATCACATGCTCTTACTGCCTGATCTGTACAGTGGCCTGCCTAAATGGGAACGCCGTGTTTGTGAATGCAGCTAAGTTCTGGCCTATATGCTTACTCTGTCAGCTCCCACCATTCCCCACCAGCTGAATCTGCCAGAAACTTGGGTTATTTGTCCTTGTTTCGGCTAACATCAACCTGTTCCTTGTAGTTGCATTACATTTACCACAATTTCATTCTTACTTCAACATCACAAGAATATATTGCATATTGTGCTTAAAGCGGCCATGCTTGGAATAAAGACAAGAAATTTACATATCAAAGAGTACAGTGCAGCCGCTGCCTAGTGTGACCTCTTCTGTGGAGAAGACTAAGTTAATTAGCGCTTCTAAGCTCATACCACATTACCCACAGAACCTCAAGCCAGTATCTCTTTTTCTCCGTCCATCCACTCTGTGATTTTATTCCATTGCCACTGGTGTCCAAACTGTTGAGCTACTGTTGAAATGTGTGGATCAGGAAAGCAAAATAAAAAGTTACATTGCATTCGACAGAGCTGCAAATGCAATTAGGAAAAGACATTATTTTACACTAAAAAGGAGTCAAGCCCATTATTTTATTTCTTCTGTGATGGATTAAAGGTTGTTTAGTGTTTCAGTGTGGTGTTCAAAAGTTGCAGGTTTCATAGAATGACATTCATAACTGCTGACATATCGGCACTTGGCTCTTTTTCCCCCTTTCTTGTGTGAAACTGTTAGACTGTGAAAGTAAATGCCTTTCCAGTTCAAAGACAGGAAAGAATTCCACTTGGGGAGACATTTGTTTGACAGATCGATGGCGACTAGTGAGGGAGTTTGCGAAAAACTGGCAAATGTTATCTCTTTTTTCCTGGTGCTGCAGAATAACTTAAAAGTGACAAAGTTTCATCTCTGAAGGGTACTGCAGAGTCACAGCCTGATGCGCGGGGGTCCCCTCCTTACTTTCCGTCAAGTTTTTGCCCAGGTTGTTGTTACGGTAAAGGACGAGGTTATCGTCTTCTAATTAGCACACATCTAAAAGTTAAATGAGACTCCCAGGTGGCTCAAAGTTGATGTGCTCTTGTGTGTGAACTCTTCTGCTCTCAAATTCATATACACAGATGGTACAAGGCTTGCAGATGCAGCGCCGTCAAAATTTCCTTCTCCAGAGAGGTGTTGGGAGAAAAGGGAGCATATTTTTCTAATCTTCAGTCATTCCTGAATAGATTGACCTGAACTTAAAGGTGAAAAAGACCCAGGGTGATATTTGTTCACTGGTGCAATCACAAATTTAACAAACATGATGGAAAAAATGAAGCAAACAATGTTCCTTTTGTTTTTTAATGAATGAATGAATGAGGGTTCCCTACCTAAACGTGGATGTAAAAATGGATTTGCAGGCTATGCAAAGAGCTGGTATTTGTTCTGTCAATGTTTACTTCAATCATAGCGTTGATGCCATTTGTTTTTTTCCCACCGCTGACACCGAGCGAAAGACTAATCATCTGCTGATGGTCTTTGTGTTTTGTGCTTCTGCAGCAACACGACTGAGGCTGGTGGGACGTATATCAAGAAGTGCTGTAAAGGTTTCTGCATCGACATTCTGAAAAAGATAGCCAAGTATGTGAAGTTCACCTATGACCTGTACCTGGTTACCAATGGCAAGCATGGCAAGAAGATCAACAACGTCTGGAATGGGATGGTGGGAGAGGTAAAAAGAGCCTTTTTGTGTGTGTATATATAAGTGTGCCTGTGTTATTCAACTACCGTATTACTCATCTTGTTGGAAACTAAGATCATCACACATTGTGGAGATGTGCTTTGATGGAGCAGCACTTTGCTAATACAAAGTGATACATTTCAGATGAAAACATGTATTAAGGTTAAAGTTCATCCTCGTTCTTCTAAGTGGGGTACCTGCTGACCCCACAGGTATACCTTTTATGATATCATACAGGTGTTTCATTCTTTTATTCCAAATTTCCTTTCAGTTACTTGTTGCATGTTGGATGTTGCAGATCATCAAACAAATTTCAATTAGACAAAGATAACCCGAGTAAATCCAAAAGGCAGATTGATGATTAATGATGATTTGAATGAAGTGAAAACAGCTATCCAAACCTACCTGGCCCTGTGTGAAAACGTAATTGGATCGATCTCCAGTTGGCGTGTCAACTTATTCTTGGGCAAGATACTGAGCCATGAGTTGCCCTGATGCATCCGTTGGCGTATAACTGGTGTAAATAAAGTTCTTGAATCTCACATTTGCAAAAAATATCTTGCTGATCAGATGAACTTTTTTGAGTTTGAGTCCCGTTAAATCTAACACAACATTTAAACATGCAAGCCCCTGAACTAGCGATTCGCCAACAATGACCCCTATGTGTGATCAGGAGGTAAATATTGCAGGGCAACAAATGTGTGAGCAACCAAACCTCAGAACTGATGCCCACTGGAAAGTTTGATCTTAAGTAATCTGTAATCAAAGGCAGATTTAACTAAAAAAGGTGACCAACAATTTAAAATGTGCTTTTTTTTAAAGCAGACTGTTAGAATGATCATTTAGTTTTTCCAATTTTTTTATGTTTCAAAATAAATTTAAATATCGCCAGAGCAAATGTTCACAGAGTGTAAAAAACAAAAACAAAAAACAACTGTTACTATAGCAACTCAGACCTGAAGACCCAAGTTTCAGAGTTAATTTTAAGACTATAAACTTTGCATTTTTTAATGCTTAATTAATTCATTTTCTGGGTTGAATGTTATTTGTATTTGTTTTAATCCTATTTTGCACTACTGCTTACATATTGGCTACATTGATTAAATTTCAGTATGAGATTAAAAACTTTATTTATGTGCAATCAGTAATCTTTACATTCTTGTGCACAGATTTGTCAACATTTACTTTGGGTGGAAGAGACAACATGTAGTTAGCCTAATGAAGACATTTGTTCTACTCTGTGATAGCTATTGAGGGTGTACTCCACCTTTTGACCCTGTGACAGCTGGGGTGGAAATGGATCCAGATGGATGAATGGATGAGTAGATTGTAACTTTCTCTTCCTTTCTCCCCAATCATTCCTCTTATGTCCCTGCTCTCCTCCCTCCTCCTCCCCCTACCCTGAAAAGGTGGTCTATAAGAAAGCCGTCATGGCCGTCGGATCTCTGACGATCAATGAGGAGCGTTCTGAGGTCATCGATTTCTCCGTCCCGTTCGTGGAAACTGGGATCAGTGTCATGGTGTCCCGTAGCAATGGAACTGTGTCCCCATCAGCCTTCCTTGGTAATTGTCACCAAATAGCTGCTCTTCTCTTGTTAGACTGAGGAGAGAACAAGAAGAAAACCTGTCTTGTTTGCTTCTCTGGTTTGTGTTAGTATAGAACGGTGTTTGTTTTGAGTGTGTGTGTGTGTGTGTTCCCTCAGATACAGCACTGACAACATAATTCACTTCTGTTACACAGCTGTCAATACTTGCTCTTTCATCTGAGGGATTTAGCTGAATGCCCGCTTCCTGCCACAGCGACTCTCACTTACCTGAGAGGCACTTAACCGCAGGATTTTAACCTAAGAGACCACGGATATCCCCGTTATGGTTCCTCAGTCACGTTCATTTGATGCAGAGTGCTTTAACATTGACATCCACAACAGTTCGCGATGCCACTGACCCAATGCACACACAAGCTTACATGCAAATTGGCTGCAGGAATTTCCACGAAAAAGAGAAACTCTAACACACACAGCAAGGACGCACACGCAAGTACACATGCTGACATGCGTGGAAGCATGCAGTTAGTGGTGTGAAAATGGAAATTATAAGGGCTTAGCAGGAAAACCTCATAATGGCTGCTTGCCACTCTGCACATGCACACTCAAATGCACACATCCCGGTGTGCGGCCCTATGCCAGCAGTGCTCTCCCATACATTAGAGCAGAGTTTAATCTCTGCAGTAATGTTAAGGGCTCAGAGGGAGGACAGGAGTGCTGACACCAGGGCTTTCTATACTGTACCCCTTATTCCACAGCCAAATAGGAGGAACGCCAGTATATATGCAAGTGGTTTGGGGTAGGTGGGTGGGGTGAGATCTGTAGGGCTTCTGAACTTAGAATGGTCTGCTTGGACATGGAGTTCTTCCCTCAGTATGTGTGTGTGTGTGCATACGGTATTTCTGACCTGTTTATTCCTTCAGTTTGTGGAAAGACGAGGAGTGTGCAAATGATAAGAAAAAGTGACGGATAAGCTATAAAAAGTGCAGTATTAGCTAAGCATTAGCACGACCTCTGTTCTCTTGACTTTCTCTCTTTCTTTCACAGAGCCATTCAGTGCATCAGTGTGGGTGATGATGTTTGTGATGCTCCTGCTGGTGACTGCAATGGCTGTTTTCATGTTCGAATACATCAGTCCTCTTGGCTTCAACAGAAACTTGGCACAGGGAAAAGGTGAGTACGGACACTAAAGCTTAATTTAGACTTCTGCACTGATTCTAGCCTATGCCAACATTTATGCCTGTGTTGCTGTGGTGCTGCTGCGTGTAGTCACATTTCTAAGGAGGTACACGTCAAGTTATGCCGTAGGGTTTCAGGAGGGTTACAATATACCTAAGACATAAATTTAACACAGAAGCACAAGTCCACTGCTCTAATATTGGGTAGTTTAAATTGCATGTCACTTGTTCTACAAATAGATTTTGAAATATTTGTTTTCTTTCTTTCTAATTTTATACCATCCATCTCGCTTTCCCACACACACTCTCTTTCCTCGTTTTCAGACCCTCACGGCCCTTCCTTCACCATGGGCAAGGCAGTGTGGTTGCTGTGGGGTCTGGTCTTCAACAACTCTGTGCCGGTGCAAAACCCAAAAGGAACCACCAGCAAGTTCATAGTGTCAGTATGGGCCTTCTTCGCTGTCATCTTCTTGGCCTCCTACACTGCCAACTTGGCCGCCTTCATGATTCAGGAGGAGTTTGTCGACCAAGTCACCGGGCTTTCAGACAACAAGGTAACGAAGAACGAATGAGGTAGTTTTATGATATGTTTTTTGCAGGCCTTCAGTTTTATATCATACAACAGGATTAGAAAATCATCATAGGATGAAGGGGAAAATTAAGCATAGTACCTGTTTTTGTTGCGTGTGGCACTACCGTTCCTCTCACAAAGTTCCAGTCACCTGAATTCAAATGTACAAGTTTTACCGTTTTAAATCCAGCTGGAAATTGTGTTCTGTTGCTCCAGAATGAATTAACATGGGCTCTGTTTTATGCACTCAGAATCAAAATGACATGCATATAGAAAAATGCAGCAACAAACAGAAAGACTGGGATATTAAAAGAAAAGGTCAAGCCAAATGTAGTGAAACAGATTGGAGGGTTGGAGAAGGCTAGACAAAAGAGCAGAGTGCTTCCAAGGACAGAAATACAGATGTATTAGAGGCGATACTATCAAGAGAAGGCTGACATAGAGGGTTTTGACAACAAACAGACGGAGAGAGGGAGGGAGGGATGGTGTAAGAGGTACATCAATTGGCAGGAGAGAGACTGAGGACTAGCAAAAGGCCAAGACACACAAGATGGTACAAGACAACAGGCAGACAGATATGGGCCAGTTTGAAGGCTGAGGTAAGGGAAGAAAGGCATTAGGAGGGAGAAAATAGAATATGTGGAAAGACAGGGAGGGTTGGGAACGAAAGGAAACAGACAAGAAGGGCAAATGGCCGTTTAGACAGTTATGCTGAGAGAGGCTGGCCATCGAGCCAAATGCGACCGACAAAATGATGAAAAGCATTCCTCGTGCGGGGCCATGTTTTGTGTAGTTTACTTAAGGTGGGTTTAGACTGTTAGCAGGCACAAACAGATGCACTCTACTGTACCTATCAACCTGAGGGAAGGATGTAACACCACTAGTGTAAATTCTTATACTTTGGTACAACCATTTCCTTTAATATGCAATTATAATCATTTTATATGATGAGGCAAACACATTTTTTTCTAAAAGTAACATTTTTTTCTTCCAAAAGTTGTAGGACCAAAGTGCTTCACAAAAGTGCACACACATACACACAACACTCTGGTGCATCAGTGCTCAACGAGATGAAGTTTAAGATTGCATCACTGCCCTCAATGCATTTGGGAAATATAGGCATAGTTTCCAAAGCAGGCTTTTGCCGTTGTTAGTTACCATCCCTAAGTTTGGTGCTTTACCTTTAGCTTTCTGGCTAGCTTGCTGTAGCTGTGATAGCATACATTCCTGTTGAATATTAGTAATGGACAGCGGTGTGAATCAGATAGCTCCCCTTCGCTGTCTTGTTATATCAGTGCGTGTAGGTGTGGTTACAGCTAATATGTATTTAAGCTAATGATGATGACAGATCTTTAAAGGCAGCAAATAGTTTACTACCACTCAGTCTGAAATGTTAGTACTGATAGTAGTGATATATGTACAGGCTCATCTCTACCATATACTTATGGTGCTCACAAACTATGTGCAGTGGACAAGATTTTGCACTTTCTAATGAAAAGTGGCAGCAGTGTAGAATAGGCTGGGTATCGTCACTGATTTCTAGAATCGTTTTGATTTTTCTATCTATAAAAAGAAAGAAGATTTTCCTGGCAAATGAATAATGCAGAAAACAGAGATTTTTAGATTGGAAACTGTTCTTGAAGTACAGAGACAGAGAGGTCTGCATGAAGTGTGATTTTATCGTGGTGGAAGCAAAACAGGAAAGGTCAGAGGGAATTCATGACGATGTTTATGTGAAGCAAAGTTTGGATCTTCTTTTGCTGCTGGTTCGGTCAATATTTTTTGGAGAGAGATAAAAACCTGCAGCTTCAGAATCAGCTCAAAAAGGGCGTAAACACAAAGCGCAGACCCACAGAAACATCAGAATCAGCGAGCTGTCGGCTTTCAGCCCCGCCTGTGTCCGTGCCGTCGGGTGAGAAAAGCGACATCTCACTGATTCTGATCCGTCGGCGGGTCCACGCTTTGCTTTTACGTCTTTGTGCAGAATCCGTGTACCTGCTCTCATTTACTGTTTTAGCTGTTTGGTGGTTGTTGAAAGTTTGTGAGGTTTAACCTGAGATTCTGGCGTTTCGTGCAAAATACATTCATATTTAAAAATCGATTCTGGATTTTATTGAGTCAATATCACGTTATCCAAGCTAGAATCGATTTTAATCGATAAATCGATAATCAAAACCCACCCCTAGTGTAGAAGCTAGTTTAACCAGTGATTGTTTTAGCATCGCTGTTAGCATTGCTCAAAGATCATAATAAGTTATACAGGCATTATTTTACAGACTTTGTAGATTACATTTGGTGGATGTTTGTGCCAAATCTAGGAATAGAGAGCTTTAAGAATTGTATGCAAGTATAAATTTAAGTTGATTACATTAGTCACTAACAGAATTCTTAGAATGGTCTGTGAGACACCTGTGGGGAAGTACAATAGAATAAATTACTGGTAAATACATGTAAGTGTTTCTCCTAAAATTACACATTAACTGCACGACTGGTCGATCGCTGTGTCACATTGTTTTAATTTTAAATTCCTACTAACTGAAGCCTTCAAAAAACGTTTTGTTTTTGTTTTTAAAAAAGTGTCTTTTACATATCACTTTCTTAAAGCTGCAGTATTTGTGCATTGTGTCCATTTCAGTCAATGGTGACAGGAAGAGCTGTTTTTATTTGTTTTAATAATTGATGAAGAGAAAGCAATGGATGTTTACTGAGCTGTTAAACTTGTTCTCTAAGCAGCCTGCTTCATGCACAAGTGGAGAGCAGTCAGTTAACAGGTCTTTGGTGTTTTATGGTGCATGGGGATTTGTCTTTGCAAATCTGGCTGCTCTTTCTCTGCTTTTCGGTTTTGTTTCGGTTTCTCAGCATTATAAAATTGCTTTTTGTGAAGCCTACAGACTTTAAATTTCAAATGTAAACAATCTGCTGCTGTTGTTGGAGCTGTAGTAGCTTTCAGCGGCATTATGATGAAAGAAATAACTAGGTTCTGGCACTTTCCACATGCATCTACTTAGAAGAGATTTAAAACATCTCAATAATGTTAAAAAAACAGTCACATATGAGCAAAACATGTAGATTTGTAGACATGTAGACAAACGCTGGGAAGCAATGGGACATGAAAATGTAGCATGGAGACCCCTAATGACTCAGTCACTAAAAATAGGATGGCACAATACGACCACTTTTGATCGCATGGCAATTACAGAGGTCACCTGGTGGGAGGCAGCCTTCGTCCAAACATTGACTGTCTGACTGCAATCACTCTCAGACAGACTAGTGACGGTTTGCAAATAATTGCAGTCTAGTTCATAAATGAGTACAACTTTTCTGCAATGTGCCTCACTCTACGTAAAAGCAAGGTTGCACAGTGCCTGCTATAATTCAAACATTTTGTTTCAAATCTACGAGGTTCTGAGTAGACAACAAATGTAAGTTGTTAATGTAAATTTCTGTTTAATATGAACAGAACAGATTTGTGATTTTTGCCAGTTTATCTCAGTTAATTGAAGTCATTCCATTTATTGGCATTTTGATGCACCAAAGTCGCTTTGAAGGCTGGTGTGATCGCAGATCTGCTCTTCAACCATTTTAAAGGCAGCGAGGTTGCAAGTTCATTGCAAATAGTCTGAATAATTTTGTTCATGTCATGATCTCCACTGTTTTATAGCATAATATTTACACACACAGAGAATAAAAAAACATAGTAAGACATGTATCCGTCTGCATGCCAAATATCCTCGGGCAAGATACTAACCCCAAGTTGCTCTCCAATACATCCATCAGAGTGTGAATGTCTCCGACTGTTCGGCAGGAACCACTTAAGCATAGAAAATTGTGAATGAGTGAAGGAAGCATGTTGCATAAACTCCTTTGAGTGCTCAGGTAAAGTAACAAACCGTTATACAAGAACCAGTCAGTTTATAGTGATTAGGAGATGGAGGGGAAAGCAGAAGCAGAACAGACCAAAGAAGACCTGCAGGACAAAATAGAAGAAAATAAAGGAGTAGGGTGAGTTAATAAACATGGCAAAAGCAATGAGATCGATCAAGGTTTCATGATAACCACAGACATTTGTAAGCAATATATTTATATGTTGCACAGAGTTACTATAATTTTATTGTGTTTTATTTTATTTGTTTTTATTCCATTTAGCTTGCGTAGGTTTGTAGGTTTGCTCCTTTCTGTGGTTTGTGGAGTCAACTGATACTCACATTGCCATCCAGTGTCTGTAAACATGTAACCTGTGCCTTGTTTAAGGTGAAAGTTTTTACGTATTTAATAAAACATATTCCAATTATAGTTATGTAACGTACATGGACATAATGTGTAGACTCTCAGTTTTCATTTGAGAGTATCCACATTCAAATTGGATGAAGGGTTTAGGAGTTTTAGCTCATGTGACATCCTTTTTTTTAAATGAGCAAAAGTAATTGGACAATTGACTCGAAGGCTGTTTCATGGGCAGGTGTGGGCAATTCTTTCATTATGTCATTACCAATTCAACAGATAAAAGGAAGATTTTGCTGTGAACAGACACTATGTGGAGGTCTCCATGCAGGTGAAACAAGCCATCACTAAGCTGCAAAAACAGAAAATAAAACATCTGAAATGAAGAGAATGTGTTAAAAAAATGCTTTACTTCCTCATTTTTATACAGTCTTTTTGTTCAACCCACTGAATTAAAGCTTAAAGTTTGCACTTCAACTGCACCAGAGTTGTTTCTTTTAAAATTCATTGTGGAACAGAAAACAAATATTAGAAAAAAAAGGTCTCTGTCCAAAAATTTATGGACCTGACTGTATATGTTCACAGTTTTATTACAGATTATTTAAGGCTTTTGATGTTGGCGTTTGACATTGAGCTTAGTTAATAAGAATAATTTGTGTGATACCTTTACATATCACTTTGATTTTAATACCTATTATTAGCACCTATACACCCTACATGCACTTACAGTACATAAGGAGAAAAGTGTTCTCAGGCTGCTGAGAGAAATTTCTCCTCTGGGTTTTGAGTCTTTTACCCAGGTAACTGGATTTTGTCCTGTGAGAAACCTTCATATTTTAATTAGATTAGTGATTATTACAGTCATTACACACATTACCAGATTTAGGCCAGATGACTCACTTCACTCAAAGCTCACCTCTTACTGATGCTCTCCTTTCCCCATGGCATTGTATTGAAATGTAGTTTAATGTGCAGGGTTTGCGCAACCCTGCATATATTTGATCCAAACTGTGATCTCTTTTTAAAGCTAATCAAACAGATTTTGGCAGCTAACCTGCAAGTAAAAGTATACTGCTGTATCAAGGAAAAGACGCTAAAGTACATCTTATGGATAATTTGGTAAGACCTGGAGGTTTCTGACAGCATGGCAGTATTTGAAAGTTGAGAATACATGCTTTTTTAAAAATAGTCTTTGGAAACCCTGCATCAGAAAATCGTCCGGAAATCTTGCCAGAAAGCCTTGACGGACAACAATCCCCACGATCTGGTTGTGGCTATGTTGCAGGACGGTGAGTTCTTTTATCTACACCTATCTTAGCCTCAAATCCTCTCCTGCCTCCGCTCCTTCATTTTGTCGTCAGCTCTGCATTAAGCTTTCGTTAGCAGCAGCTGGTGCAGTTCTTAAAAGCCCTTCACTGGTAATTATCAAGCAAGAGAAGAGTGCTTTTCAAGTCTGAATCCCAACCCGCCACTCCACCACACCCCTACCAGCCCCTGTCACCCCCCTCTCACTCCTCCTGGGACATTTACCCTCTCCTGACCTAAAAGCTTCTATTTAACCTTAAGAAAGGCACAAATGAAGAAAAGATGAAGAAGGAGAAGTAAACAATAGCAAGGACTGTGGGAGGAGAGAATGTCTCCTAAGGGCTGTTGCTTGTCATGCTGACAAACACACTGTGTGACATCTCCACTAACATATGAATGCGCACTCGTATGCACAGCGCAGTTTGACTTGTCGACACGCGCTCACGCTCACCCTGACCTGATTACACAGCAGAGACACATATATGTGCCGTCAGATGCAGCATGTATAAACGCTTAGAAATATGCTCAAATATATTATGCAGATTAGTTTTTGATGCAAGCAAACAGTGCATCGTTTTTGCAAACAATCAAGCAGATGAGTTTTGTGTATGTTGAACAGACAGAGAAAACAACAGGAATGCTAATAATCTGCTAATGAAATCCTCCAGTAGCAGCCTACAAGTGGAGTCAATCATGTGTTGTATGAATACGTTAAAGCAAAGTAAAGTAAGCCTGTAAGCGTTTGAGATGACATGCAGTGTTATGTTTCTGAGAACCGCTTTAATAATATGGACTGAAACCGTCGGCGCACAAACTAGCACAGCATGTGGTTAGAGTGAGGCTCATAAATACACACTTGTAATTGATAGGGTTTGTCTGCTTCTGGCACCGAGGGCAGATTGTTACCACAGTGCTGGAGGGTTGGTTTTTACCTCAGCTACAAGCACGCTTGGACAAAACTCTTGACCTGTACTCTGATACACTGATTATACCTGAGAGGGGGTTTGTGGAGGAGGCAGAGAGAAATGATGGGAGAATTTAAAAAGAAAAGAAAATCAGCGAGTGGATGGGAAACTACGGCACCAGTGGTTCCTTCAGTAAGGGTTGCTCTTGAAGTGTTGTGGGTTTTTTTTTTTAGAAATTCAAATGAAGATGTGTAACCTCAGCTTTTCCTTTTCCTTCTCCATTGTTCTTCTCATCACAGTTTCAGAACCCATATGCTTATTCGCCTCCGTTCCGCTTCGGGACCGTTCCAAATGGTTCCACTGAAAGAAACATCAGGAAGAACTATCCCGCCATGCACCAGTATATGGTGAAGTATCACCAAACTGGAGTCCAGGATGCACTCGTCAGCCTCAAAACGGGGTAAAGAGACACTTTGTGTGCATGGGTTTTTGTGAGTTTGTTGGTAAGTGCACTTTTACATCATTCATATGTGTGTAGTTTTTTGTGAAAACCTAGGCCTGTGAAGTGTACCTCTTTCATGCCTGAATGTATCCACGCTTGTGTGTGTGTGT
>NW_005187533.1:1342745-1343662 GCF_000239375.1 Pundamilia nyererei | reverse complement strand
GAGCTCAAAGTTGGCGCGATGATTTGATCTTGGATGTAGTAAGCGAGGTACGAAGAACGGACCCCAGGTGGAACCAGATAGTCTTCCACAGCACACCTGGTTGGGAAATACTGCCATAGTGGACAAAAACAAATGAAGACAACAAGAAATAATTTAAAGGACTCTATGAAAACCAGGAGAGAATGCCAATAACAATATTTTATGTGACTCAAATACTCTTTAGACTTTTGACAAATGGAATTTTTTGGCAAATTATTACAGCTGGTTATTCAAAGGTTAAAACCCCCCTTTGGGCCACAATAAAACAGCCACTTCGGTTTCACAGTGATGTTGTTAATCATTAACATTTCACGGTTTGCCAGATTCTTAGCATTTATGTTGTGAATTCAGCTAATGATACTTGTCTTTGTTGTTTTATGATAGTTTAAACACCTTATGTTATGTAGGCTACACTGCAGAGAGATGTCCTGCAATAGTAAAGGAAAACTCAGAGTGACACTCAGTGTTCATTTAAAGGTGTAGATGTAATCTGGCAAGAAAATGTTTTACAATCTTTCACTGTCATGAACGTGTGGCAGATAAGTGGTGGTTGAATTCCCGTCCAATTCACGTGAGCTACAGCGTGTCTGGCTAGCATCTGCAAACATGCACAAACAAATCCCTGCTTACAGAAATGCACCAGTGCACACTTTCATCTGTTCAATCGCACACACTTGCTGACACACACTCCTGGTTCCCCCACGTTTGGATACACAGCTTGCCTGTGGATGGAGCCAGTGCTGGGTTAAGCTAATTACACAGCTAAACTATCGGCTGTGAGTCTCCGTTAGAGGACTGCATGTGACATTCAGTAAATGCCAACCAGTCACTGCACTATTAGCGGGGCTCTATATGTGTGTGTGTGTGTGTGTGTGTGT
>NW_005187533.1:1329239-1342725 GCF_000239375.1 Pundamilia nyererei | reverse complement strand
GAGAGAGAGCATTTACAGGCAATGAGATGGTAACAGAGCAGTGGATACTAACGGCATCTGTTACATTGAAAATGTCAGTTGAAGTGCGGGAGCTTCAACTTTCCACTTTGCAGCCCACTTATTTATGAGTCCTTGTGTGTGCGAGTGTGAAAAGCGAGACAGTGTAAATGTTTGAGTCTGTCTAAAGTTTGTTTAGGTCGTCCAGGCGCCTCCAAGGTCCTATCATCAGTGAAGCGTGGTGTATTGAACCGCCACCACTCCCCACTGTGTCCTCTGTGTGTTTGGTTATGCTTGGGTTGCAGTCCTATTGGAGATGATTTAACACTTTAAAATTGATCTGCAAGCAACACGTTCTTTAAAAAAAACAAAAAAGCCCATCTTCTGTTTTCTTTTTCATCTCTTCACTTCTCACTGACTCGCTTTAAAAAAAGGCTAAACATCTTACCATTTCCCTTTATTTGTCTGTTTTTTGCCTGTTTTTTTGTTTTTGTTTTGTTTTGTTTTCTCTCTCTCGCCCCACAGCAAGCTGGATGCCTTCATCTATGACGCTGCAGTGCTGAACTACATGGCCGGTAGAGATGAGGGATGTAAGCTGGTGACCATTGGTAGCGGGTAACTATCGCTATAATTCAGTTATTTGTAGAGTAATCCTTCAATGAGTAATCATGATTACTCATTAAAAGCATGTTACTTACTAAACTGAAGCTTCGTATTAGCTTAAGCTAAACATTAGCGGTAGTGGCTGACTCTATCCTCTGTCTCTTAATTTAGAAAACTTTCTTTGTAGCTTAATAGAGTGATGTCACAATTAAACATGTACACAAATAATTGTCTTTAGAGGGGAGTGCAAAATTTTGTTGATCTTGTTGGAAAGTATGACCTCACTTTCCATGTTATGCAACGTGAGAATGATCCCAAAGACACTACCAATGCAGTAAAGCAGACGGGGAGGAGAAAACAGTGGAACATAATGTGGGATCATGCTGACAGAGAACAGAAGAAAAGAAAGTCAACATCCAAAGAGGAACTTTGACCTTCAAGAAGCCTGAAGAACTATTCCTGAAGACAACTTAAAGAAATAGCAAGAAAGTTGCCTAAGAGAGGTCAGGCTGTGTTGAAGAATAAAGGTGGTCGTACCAAATGTTGACTTTGAAGATTATTAGAATTGTACAAACTCTTTTTTGCCCTGTTTCAATAATTGCTGCACCCATTTCCCATTTTACTAGCAAAATGAGGGGTTGCACAGCACTGTATGTTACTGAAGACATTCGTAATTAGAGTTATGCTATACGCTATATTTGTGTATGTGTGCATGTGTATTTCAGGTACATCTTTGCTACCACCGGGTATGGGATTGCTCTACAAAAAGGTTCCTACTGGAAACGACAGGTGGACCTGGCTATCCTAGCAATTATCGGCGATGGTGAGAAACACATACACAGCACTCTCATACAAATTCAAAGTGCATGACACTACCCACAAAGGCAAAAGGTTACACTGCCAGTCCTGTAATTCAGCCACCACACACTCACATGCAAACATCTCTGCTGCCTTGTCTGTGCCTGACAACACAAAGGGAAGGCAGTGAAGTATAAATAGTCCTTTGATGTTATTCTGGAGACAAAGGCTGCTCTAAACAGAGGGCAGAGTGTGTCAGTTATTCTAATGTATTCCTCTCTGCAGCACCAGATGTGTGTGCGTGTATGTACTCTATCTGAATTACCAGATTCCTTTATTACAGTTGCCTCAAAAGTTTTTACTTAAACAAATTTCTTACTGCAAAACAGCGCGAACACGAGACAGCCAGAGCTCTTAGTGACAAGATTCATTTACATTTTGCATCGAAAGCGTTTTGCTGATGCGAGCGTTCACAGCCACTCACAGTAAGTGCACTGAAGTTGATTAAATGAACATTGGTGTCACAATAATCCCCTCTAACTGAATCTTATCAGGGCTTCTGAGCATGCAGGCCACACTCCATCATGTTTCCATAGCTGGATAATTTTGATAGGAATCAGGCTCTGTGTTTTTGTTTTGCCTTATCTTCTCCTGATAATTAATACTTCTTTGCAGTCCAATCTCTTCATACTTCTTTGCACCATGTTAATAGCTTCTGGTATAAACTAGTTGTCGTGCACCCCCACCCACCCACAAACACACACACAAAGAGAAAGACAAATGCCAAAAAGATAAAGATAAAGGTGAACAGAGCAAGTGAGAGGGATAAAAGGAAATGGCACGAGACAAAGACCTAAAAAGAAAGTTTGTGTAACAAGAGGAAATGAATGAAATAGTGATGACAGCGTCAGAAAAGAGGCAGCGTGCACGGAGGTCAGAGAGAGGTAAAAAAAGAAAAGAGGATGAGGCACAGGGCATGGGACAAGAGCAAGACAAGGAAAGCAAGTGTGTCTGGTAGAGATGGGAAGTGACAGAAGGGCAGGTACTTGATAGATGACAGTGACTTGTTGTCTCGGCAGATGCTACATGATCAGATAGACAGAATGTGGGCGGAAAGCATATGGCATTTCATGGGCAAGGAAGAGACAAAGAGAAGATTAATCTGGAGAAAAGTAGAGAGGGAAGGGAGGTGAAGAAGGAAAAGAGACAAAAAAGGAGGTGGCCTGGAAACCAGTGCCACACTTTGTGTAGTGGTTTTTAAAAACAATAACAAATGTTCACATAAAATACATATAATTAGAAAACTCTAACGTCCTGTTGTCTTAGCAGCACCTGTTTGGCAACTTCTCCACACTTGTGCTCTTACCATTTTTTTCCCATTCTACATAAAGCACAGTGCTGAACATATGCATTTCTCATTGCATTTCATATCATCAAGTCACGTTTGGGAATGGTTTAATTTTGATTTATGAGGTAGGCTTATTGTAAAACATAGATACAAATTTTGAAGGAATCTGCTGAACTGGACTGACACATAAAGTCTGAGCTGCTCCATGCTACATGTTTTTTAAACCCGACTTGTAGGGACTTGTGTTCCTGTGTTCCAACCGACTGAACACCAGACTATAGCTTGAGCCGTGTGACTACTGAAACGAGAACAAAATCTGAATTTCAGCAATAGTTTCCCCTCTGGAGAAAAAGCAACAGCATGAGCAGCAGCCTTTCCCTTGAATAGATTAAACAAAAAGTGGAGACAAAGTCACCTGTTGATAACAATGTCATTCACCTTAATTTGCTTTTGAAGCCAGTTCTCGGCATGCCATAATTTCATTTAAAAGGTAGCATGGCTACGTCTAGTCATGTATTTGCAAGTCTGACATGAGATAAATGTTCTTCAATTGTACCAACAGGCTAATGATGTCTTATTGAGTCTGCACCCCAAAGACATCTAGCTGAACACCACCATGATATTTGTCTTTCCCACTAGCAGCCTTAGTTATCCGGCCCTGAATGACACCGATTGGATTAGCCACGCGCCAAATGTCACAGAGGAAGCCGGAAAAAGAGGGGGAACAGAGGGAAAGGAACATAGAGTAAGAAATGAGGAAAGATAAGGTCTTTATTCCTTTGTACCTTTTTTTATCCACATTTACAACATATCTTTGCCCTGTTGGCCAACATAGAGGAGACGGTAAGCCCAGTGACAAGTGACAGAATATAAAGGTGCTACCAGCCATTGAATTTATAGATTGCCTTTCTAGGGTAGAAATGCAGTATCTATATTCTTTATGCTCAATTAGAGTTCATTCAGGACCACTAGTCAAAAGAAAATGATTATTTTTAACTGCAAGAATTTATATTTGGCTGTACTCTGTGACTCTGTTGTAGGAAAATTAGGAGTGTGGGCTACAGTGAGGTCCCAGCGCAGAACACCAAGTATGACATTGATTATGTGCAACACAGAATAGGAAAGTGCAGTTGTTGAAGTAGTGGGCTGCAAAGCGGTTTGCAGAGCATGGCAATACTGCACGCCGTACAATCCTCAGTTTCTGTCTGTATCAAGGATCTCACCATTGGCCTAAAATAAATTTGCAGCAGCTTTTAAGTTAACAGTAAATTTCTGACTTGTCTAAACATGGAAATCCTGTATGCCATTATGTTTTTGAGCTATTTGGTAAAGGATTTGTTGTTTTCCTTTCAGGTGAAATGGAGGAACTAGAAGCCCAGTGGCTCACAGGAATTTGCCACAATGAGAAGAATGAGGTGATGTCCAGTCAGCTGGATATTGACAACATGGCAGGGGTCTTCTACATGCTGGCCACAGCCATGGGGCTTTCCCTCATTACCTTTGTCTCTGAGCATCTCTTCTACTGGAGGCTTAGATACTGCTTCACTGGGGTCTGCTCCGGCAAGCCGGGTCTTCTTTTCAGCATCAGTCGGGTAAGCACCCATTTTTGTAAGTATTTAGGTTGCATAAAAATGAAATTCTCTATGAATCGTTGAGGAGCTTTTTGCATTTCCACTGCAGGAGTCAGCTGGAAAGTAAATTTTTGGTTAAATCATTTTATCCCCCAAAAAGTCCCTCTACTGAAGCGATGATTTTGACTCTGATATATTACTGCTGCTGATTCACTAACCCTAATTGCAAAACAGCCATCCACTTTCAGCCGAAGCACAACTTGAATGAACTTCATGATCACTACTGTTACTGTGTCGTCCATCTCTCACTTTACATACTTCTGCATTACAGCCATCTACTAGCATGGTGGTTTGTTCTATAGCTGCGCACCATAGGGTTAAAAACAGCTTTTGCTGTTTCATGTGATCTTTAGTTTAAGTTGCTTGAAAAACAAACAGACGAAAAAGGTGCTTTTGGTGAAAAAGTAGCAGCTTAGAGGGTTAACAGCGGATGTGTCCAAGGCGATGAGCTGCAGTGAAGACTGCAACTAGACTCGTGGGCTAATAATGTATTATTGGGGTTAGACAGCTCTCTCTTAGTTCTATTTTCTGTCAGCGGAATAAAAGAAAAGAGCAAACATGCACACATACGGGCAGGGAAAGAAAGCTGCTGATAAGCTAAGAAACTGAGTTAAACAAGGGAAAGGCGGGACAGCAATACAAAGGAGGATGAGAGGCAGGAGCGCAGGGGGGAGGGATCACGAGGCGGACCTGAATATCGACAAGATAGATCCTAATAGATCCTAATTGCAACATGTTTTTTGGGGGGGGTAAAATGATGGCAGCTCATGCCAAATCAATGTATTTTCTCTCATTTTTCTAAAAGGTTAGCATTGTCCCTTATTGTGTATATGAACATACAATGGAGACGTGTATCTCTAAAAGCAGCAAGTTTCTTTGTTCTCATTTTAAAGCTGTGTATGTGAAAGTTAAAAGTGATGTTCGTGCACTAGTTACTTCAAAGCCATTCTCAATAATAATTTAAAACAAAATACAACCGTAATTGCCCGTTTTGTCACGATAAGCTTTGCAAAGTGTGTATTGAACCAAAAGGTTGTTTGATTTCGGGACATGATAAATGTTTTCTGAGAATGAATTTGTGAACTAGTAAGTTGTCACAGTGGTGAAAGGATTTTTTGTTCTTTTATAAACAGCTCTTTGGCTGTTTTAGACATTTAACTGTCAGCTGTTGTTTACTCAATACTTGCTCATTCAATAGTTTGTCTTAAGGTTCAAAAGTCAAACTGATGGTAGTTTTTGTTGTTTACTGCTTTGCTTACTGCTTTGCTTACATGAGGCTTATGTCACATTGTGAATACTTCTAAGAGAGATTCTGGAGATATTAGAAATCTAACCTCATTAATGAATTTTCAGCATCTTACTGATTTGGACTGCTGAGAGTTAAAGAATTTGTGAATGTGTGTTTCCCCTTATTGTTGACAGATGCTATTAGAGAATTTTTAATGTAATATTTCTAATTTTTTATTTTGTTTAGAGAAAACCCCAAATGTGTTTTATAATGAAAGAAAGATAAACTGAATATGCTTTCAAACTGTACTTGCATTACAATTACATGGTTACAGTGGGTGACTAATTTTGCATTGGATTCTGTGCATCTCATTCCATTGAATCTCTCCCGCCCTTTTCATTTCTCCTTCCTTTTTCACCTCTCCTTTCCTTCGTCTTCATCCATGTATGTAAATGCAGGGAATCTGGAGTTGCATCCATGGAGTTCACATTGACATGAAGAAAAAGTCAGACCTGGACTTTAGCCCCCAGGACAAAATGCTGAAGCTCATTAAGTCGGCCAAACAGATGACCAACATGTCTAACCTGGGTGGCTCCCGCATGAACTCGCCCAAACGAGAGTTCATGCACTCGGCTGGTCCTATGATCATGGACATGATGGCAGAGAAGGGGAACTTCATCTACGCTGACAACCGAAGCTATGCCCCCAAAGATATGATCTACGGGGATGCTGGCGACCTGCAGTCCTATCTCGCTAACCGCCACAAAGATCATCTTAACAACTATATCTTCCAGGGAGGTCAGCATCCTTTGACCCTGAATGATGCCAATCCCAACACAGTGGAGGTAGCAGTAAGTGCTGACGCAGTCCAGACTAACGCAAAACCGCAACGCACGCTGTGGAAGAAGTCGGTGGACACGGTTCGCTCAGTACCACCCGGGCCCTCGCCGATGCCTGACATGCTGATGCCAGACCCACGAATGTCAATGAAGACTCAGCGGTACCTCCCTGAAGATGCAGCCCATTCTGACATCTCAGACTGTTCTAGTAGAGCAGCCTCCTACAAGGACCCAGAAAACAACAAGCACCTGAAGCCCAAGGACAACTTAAAAAAAAGATCGGTGACGCCAAAATACCCAAGGGATTGCAGTGAGGTGGAGCTGTCCTACTTAAAGACTAAGCAGGTCAGCGGCGGAACCAACCAAACTGGGAGGGGAGGAGGAGGAGAGAAAATCTACACTATCGACTCAGACCGGGAGCTGAGCCTCCACTCAGACCCCATTCACTACCGTGAGAGCCGCGGTCTTGCTGCGGACGATTTGGAATACCCCGAAATCTACTCCGACCACAGTGACAACTATAGGAAGTGTGAGCAGCCCATAATTCATCTGAACTCCTCGCCTTTGCATCATACAGACTCAGATCTTCTACCAGATCCAGCCTACTCAAAACACTACAACCTAAAAGAGAAAAACCTGTCCCCGCATGAATCCATTGATCGCTACAAACAGACACACTGCCGTTCCTGCTTATCCA
Source organism: Pundamilia nyererei (assembly GCF_000239375.1). Lineage (NCBI taxonomy): Eukaryota > Metazoa > Chordata > Actinopteri > Cichliformes > Cichlidae > Pundamilia > Pundamilia nyererei. The sequence continues at coordinate 1,335,584 of NW_005187533.1, read as the reverse complement.
AAGTGACTGCTAGCTACCCACCTGCAGGGCCGTACTCCTCTACTGGTTCTGCCTCAGCTTCGGGCACACGTTCACCTTATAATCGGTGTGAAGCGTGCCTCCACACGGCCAACCTGTATGACATTAGTGAGGACCAGCTCCTTGCAGACCCTTTGGTCAGCCCTACCATGCATCACCAACAGCAGCAGCAACCGGATGAAATGTTTGGTCTGTACTGGCCACAGACAGATGGCCCGCATGTCCAAAAAAGAAATCGCTTGAGGCTGAGTCGTCAGCACTCCTTTGACAACATCATGCTTGAAAAGCCCAAAGATGTAGATCTGGGCCGACCGGCACGCAGTGTCAGCCTCAAGGAGAAGGATCGCTTCTTGGACTCCACGTCTGACTCGCACTATGCGAACCTCTTTGGTATGCGTCCCTACTCTGGCAGACTCTTTGGCACTGGGTCCAAGTCCATGCTGTTTAACCACAACCTAGAGGAGAGCAAGAGGAGCAAGTCCCTGTACCCGGCCCATGGCTCGGAAAACCCTTTTCTCAGTCATTCGCTGAGGGATGACACCAGCAGCAGACTGGTCCATGGGCGTAGCTCCTCTGATATTTACCAACAGCTTTCAGTGGCTCCCATCAATACACGCAACGATGCGAACAATCTCCGCTCTTCTGTTAAATCCACCACTTCATTTTGCTCACGGGACGGGCGGATAGCTAATGACATGTACAATAAAGAGCATGCGATGCCTTACTCAGCCAATAAGACTAGTGCATACCCAGCCCCACGTGGCGTCCTAAACTCAGCCCAGTTCAGCAATAGACGGGTGTATAAAAAAATTCCCAGTCTGGAGTCAGATGTTTAGTTGATATAAGAAATAATGTGTTCTCTCCTTCTTACTCCTCTCTGGGTTTGTATTATAATTTATCAACTATGTTATCCAATAAGGGATGCCATAGCCACACTACGATTTCTTCTCTTCAACATTGTAATCCAAACGAACTTGTGCCCACTTGGGTATGACGGTATTACTACTACTCTCTTGATATCACCATTTCTATCCATTCTCTCCCATGTACCAGTGAGACAGCTATAGGGCCAGCACTCTGCCATAAGGTATCCTTGTGTAAAGAGGAGGGTAATCATTAATCCCTAGGTTTTTAGGAGTAGAAAACGACATAGCCCCATAAGTGGAACCAATATGGTACCGTATACGTTAGAGTAACACAGGGCTCCCTGCAATAGCTTTCAGAAAGGAATCAGTTGATTTGGCATTGAAATGTGCGAGGAGGTGGTGAGGAGGATGAGATGAATTATATGACAGTGGAATTAAAGGAAGCGAGAGGAAGCTCTTTAGCCACTGTCCACCTTCCTTCTCACCGTGTTCCTTTCCACCTTCACTGTCAACCTTAGAGCTCACCAGCTGAAGAGAAAAGGCTTGACAGAAAGACCAGATGGGCAGGCCAGACATGGAGGCATCCCAGGAGGGCAGGGGCGTCACAGAGAGCTAGTCCAACGGTCTGCTGCTTGTTATGCTGACAAATATGGGCACTAAGACACCTGGCAGTGGAAGAGGAGAGAGAGAGTGAGGAAGGAAGTGATTGGCTAACTGGCACATAGTGGAGCATCAAATAGTTTGTGGCTGTTTGATAGCGTGTTCTTGTTCAGAATACAACTTTGTATGTTCAGCCCACGCTGAGGGACGCGACAGTGATGAGAAGCTGAGAGCGATGCAGGTGCTTTTAATGAATATTGTTTACAGACTGACAGATAAAAGGCATGCTGACAAAATGACTGATAGAAAAGGACAGACGAGCAGGGAAACCTAAGGCACTTGATGGGCATTTCATTTGTGGCTCTGCACAAAAAAACAAACAATAATTGCGAAGTATTGCTTTTATTCTCTTGAACTATAAGATTTCTTAGGGATTCTGGCATCCGGATCCCCCTATGTAGGATTTTAGTGTTTGCTTATTTGGTAGCACAATAGCCATTAGTTTAAACCTCCCACATTTGCTTTTGAAAAAAAAAAAACCTAAAAGAAAAAACAACAAAGCTTACTGAAAAATACCTTCATGAGTAGCAGATTATTTTGCATGTGTTGATTTCATTTTGTGTCGGAGAAGAGAAAATACACATATACACTCTAAGACATATTTTACATTTTTCTAAAAGTAGCTGCGTCTTGCCGGATGCGGTGGATGGCTGTGTGCACCATCACGTGGTGATCCTCTACCCTCTTAAATCTGTCATGATTGAGGTAAAGGTGGAAGGGAAGAGAGCAAAGATGAGATAAACAAAATAAAAAAGGTTAAGCGCAGCTGTTTCCACCACCATCATTTTGTTTTTGGTGGGCAATAATGTGTGAGTTTTTTTTATTAATTATTATTTTATTATCCACGCCACTGAGAAACAGGGTATTAGCTATGAAAAACACCAATGATTCCTTCTTTCTTTCATCTTTCCTTCTTCCCTTTCTCCATCAATATGACATCGCTGGAGTGTTTGATGTCTATAGAGCTAATCTGAATCATTTTCTGTACTAAAAATTTAACTTTGGTTGGTTCGTCCAGCCTCTGCAGTTTAGCTTGGGATTACGTTCAGAATTTTCGATGATTTAACTTTGTGTGGAACTGTTGATCTACAACAAACCAGGGCTTTTGAGGATGTGAAGACTGCTTGGGATGGATCCCTTGTTTACCTTCGGAGCGTTGTTTGGGAGGGATGCGGGATGGGATGGGTGTTATGTGGTCATCAATTACGTATCCATCCATTGGCATGGAATAAGTCGTGTGTGCGCGCATGGCAGAACTTGGGTAAGCTTGAAGTTTTTAACCAGAACATTTGGTTCTTAATCTGATTGTGTATTTTTTTTTTCGTTCATTCCTTTTTTTTCTTTGACAACACTAAACTGAAAAAGACTTGCACATGCATAGATTTTTTTTTCCTTGGTAGCATCATGCTTTATAAAATGTACTGTCTAAAGAAAAATGTCATGTAACGATCTTAACTGACTGATTTGCTTGATTGATTAGATTTACAAAAGCCAAAATTGCTTCAAATAATATACCTCAGGATGATTCTGTATGTTTTAGGGGGGCGTTAATAACAGTAGCAAGAGCTGTAGGATGTGCCGCAGAATTTCTTTTTGTTTTGTTTTTTTGTAGGAAAAAAAAAGAAGGGGAAAAAAAGACGAAGAAGAAGCGGCCATAAGGCAGAATCAAACTTTTCTCTTTTTGATGTTTACCAGTCCAAGGTCTTCCAGTTCAGCTCTCTGCCTGAGCTCATGCAACCCAAGCAAAGATAAAAGAGGAAACGAAGGAGGGAGTGAAGGGACAGCGGTAGGGGTGGGGTGAGAGGGGGGCTTAGATTGTTTTCCCAGTGTGTGGGATGTGCTGTATGCAGCTCCACTTCACACTAAGCTGAGCACCCTTCACAGAATGAAGGATGATTCTTAAACATCCAAAATCTGAAATGCTACCCTTATAGTTCCTCCTCTCCATGACTTTGAATGGCAGTTGACTGCATTAGCCACTGTGTTTCGATTGAAGCTCCATTTTTAACCACTGTCATATCGCCCTTTTTGTACTCTTGGAATACCGCAGTGAATCTCCCCCTAGCTTCCCAATCAGCTTACCCAGTGTTGACTGAAGAGCAAGATTTGTCCTTTTCTCTCTCTCTTTTTTTTTTTGCATCTTATCTACATATTTATTACTATCATATTTATCTCCACATGCTGCTTGTGTGAGCTGACAAGTGAACAATATGCACATGTAAAAAAAAAAGAAAAATATCAAATGGCACCCTTGCGTTTTATGAACTCATCGCAATTTGTTCGTTTGTTCTACTTTTACAGAACTGTCATGTATACTGATGATGTTTTCTGTTCAAACATACACAAAGAAACACGCACACACACACACGCACACACACACACACACTCTCAGACACACTCTTGTGATGACAACCCTGCTATTTTTTAATGGCAAAAATGTATTTTAATTACATTTAATGATAACTTATGAGGTGATGGCATGCAACCCCAGATGTAACAACTTTAATGTTTTGTTTCTTTTCTTCGTTTGATATTTTTGTTATGATGTTATGATCACTAATGCGTTGTAACCAGGTGTGATGAGTATATACATATTTGAGAGGAAAAAAATTATCTGTGTTTAACACAATGAAGATGCTGCTGCTGTTTTGGGGGAGAGGTTAAAGACCTGATCCCAGTGCAACTTTCTCATTGGCTGGCTGGTCATTATCAGGCCATGTTTTTGGCTAGTAGAGTGGTTGGTCACCGGTCAGGGCTTGGCTTATTTTGGTGGGACATCTGTGCTCTTCCTCCAATGGCAGGTGAGAATTACTGTATCACCAGCTCTGCTTCTCTCTTCCCTCTCCTTCATGTGTAGTCAGGACTTCAACTGTAATGAAGATAGAAGAAGAAGAAGAAAAAAAAAAGCAACCCTCAACTTTGAGTCTGCTATCCCTCCAAAGATACAAGACCTCTTTCTTTATGGTTTGCTGTAAGAATATAGCTTTTCTTTCTTTTCTTTCATTTTTTTTAAAGAAAAAAAACATACTTCCTCAAAGACTTTTAGGGAACTATTTTGAATATATTTAGAAATGACACCTGTATACATCGCTTGTAAATTCATACTGAAATACATCATCATGGAGAATTATAAATGATAAAGAGTAAAAACAATATTTTTTGTGTGAATTTCACAAGAGCTCTTCTGTACAGTGGCACTGTTTATCTCTCTCTTTCTTTCTCTCTCTCTCTCTCTCTCTCTCTCTCTCTCTGTAGAGCGGCTAGAATAAAATTTCACCATTCACAAGGTTTGTTGTCCTGTCAAAATTCCCGGTAAGCACAACAGGCTTTGCGTCTTCCTCACCTTATATGGAAGTAACCTCTTTTGTCAGTTGAAGATAACAGCTGATTCTACACGAAAGCCATTCCTTTCACAGCTAATGGTATTACCTCTACTTCTGTTAGATAAACAAAAGCGATGCATGCTGGGTTACAAATATATGATTATTTTTATTTTTTTATCAAGAATGTCAGGAATAAGGGTTGCTGCCTACAATATCCATCATTAATTACTTCCTCTGTGCACCTGCCACCTGTGTTTTTACATCTTTAGAAAGTCTCGTATTCATTTCGTAATTCTTGATTTTTAGCAGTAATTTCACTTATCGGTTAATAAAGAATAGCAATTTGCGCTAATACTAAAAGGCCTAAAATTTGAGTATAAAAATAACAGCATGCTAATTTCTATGTAATCTCTGTAAGATGGTGTTTGCAAACAATTGTGCAAACATGAGATAAGAGTTTAGTACAGCTTCCAGTTACTACTGACCAGTCATGGTTAAGCAGACATTCATTGCATCCATATAAACATATAAACTGTTCTTAGGGTGAGTAAAACCATTGTATTTTCCAAAATCCAGTGTCAGAAGCACTGGCTACTGTCTGACAACAGCATCGTTTTATAATATCTGCATTCATTATCAATGACCAGTGGACAGAAGAGGACGTTTTTGCCCAGATATCAATGCAAAAGTTATGCGCGTAAAAAATATTCTTTGGACTCCCCAAAACCAAGCTTTTCAGATTTTTACGGGAATAAATAGAGCTGACCATTTAGATGTCTGTTGGCAACAGATGAGCTCATAGCTGAGAAGCTGCACAGGTATTAAATACACAATGATATGAAAATAATAATACTATTTACCTCAGACCCGTAGCTAGATGCTGCTTCGGGTCAATCTGAAATGATTTCTCTGCCTCCTCAGATGATGTCCCAGCTCTGCCAATAAAAGCTCAAACTGCCTCACTGACATCCTGAAATATGCACGAAAGCAGACGTGATACAGCTTCAGCTTCCTGGATCAAACCATGATTCTCCCCGCTGCTGCCTTCTTTGGATGAACCCAAAATCTCAGTTTCTTCCTTTTCTTGTTTAGAAAGATCAGGATAAGCTCATCAATGCTCGATGTTGACTTGATTTTTGTTAGGATGAAATTGACATGCTACGCTAAAAGTTTGCATCCAAAAAATTTGGAATTTCGTGTTTTTGTCACAAGTGTGAGTAAATGTCTTAAAACTGTAACCACAAAGTCACTGAAAGTCTGCAGATTCACCCAGATTGATTTCAATAAAATAGTTATACTAGTTATTTGTTTTCCATAAAAAGATTATCTTATCTGAATTGCTGCTTTACTAGTTAAACCAGACTAACAGTCTTTAAACATTTCCACTATTTTGTCAATTGTGTACATTTAATGACCAGGCAATTGTCATTAGTAACGGTAACAGCGTTGTAACGATAGAAATAGCAATTAGTTAGATT
>NW_005187533.1:1324164-1328361 GCF_000239375.1 Pundamilia nyererei | reverse complement strand
AAATGTGCGCTGCTTTTCGGTCTGGTTACTACCGTTTATGTCAGAACCGGTGCCATCATGGCACCGGACACCGGTACCCATCCCTAGCCGTTAGTAACACTGTTACTTGTAACGCCGTTATTCCCATCACTGACATGCAGATGATAAATAATACACAAAACTACACAGATCATATCATCTATATCCAGAACACAATCATTGCTCACATCTTAAAATAAATCCTTGTGTATTCGCAAATTGCATAATGCTTTTAGATATCCCAAAGAGCTTCAGCAGATACTGTAGCCCTAAAATAAAAAATGTAAAGTAAATAACATCAGTTTATTTTGAAGCAAATCTCCAAAGTTGGAAACTCAAAGCAAGATAATTCAGTTGTGTTCTTACCACTAGGGAAATTCATGCTGAAAACCATCCCTTTACAGTGTACAGAATTTTTGTTGAACTGGAGTGTGTGTCTAATACACTTATACTTAGAGTATAACCCTTTAACAGCTCACTTTGTATTAAGTTTTAAAATGATTACGTTAAAAGATTACAAAAAAGACATACAAAGACATACAAAGACTTATTAAAAAATTCAACAAAAGTAAGTACATTTTATTTGTATAGGAGATTTAGAACCACAGTGCTTAAGAGAAAAGATAAATAAAAAAGTAAAAGGATTCCTAAAAGTTCCTAAATAGGCTTCAACTGCTGGATGGACCTCTTATGAAGCAGATCTTAATAATCTGAGGGAGTGTATGGACACAGCGTGTCTACCACAATTTCAGGCTGTCATTGGAACTGGTGCCACTCTATACTAGAATCTCTATTGCATGGTGAGTCACAAGATCATAAAAATGATCTCAGTCATTCAGTATACATGGTACTACAGTAGTCCAGACCAGATGCTCTAAAAGCATGCATAGCCCTTTCAAAATAAGATGATTTTCGAATTTGTGTCAAAGATGATCCCAAAGACAGCTGCTCAAATATTCAGTTACACAAGTCTGATATTGATATCAGTTATATTAAGTGATTAGTGAAGACCTAGAACTCACGTTTCTCTTTGCAGTCCTCATCTGACCTCGTCCATACGTTCTCTCTTGTAAGACTAAAAAGTAGAGCTCAGTCTTTGGCATTTTACTGAGGTTTTAGTGCAGCGACATTGCCTGCCTGTCACAAGCATGGACACTTCACTAGATTTGGTTCAAGAGGCTGGTTTGAAGATGAGGAACATGTGAGAGGCAGCCTCAAAGACAGCCAGAAGCACAGAGGAGGGGCAGTAATTGAAATGGGGGTGTCATTCATCAGATCGCACAGAGGCAGCCACAGTGTGGTCCAAACAGAGTGCTGCAGAGGATGTCTGAGAGGGAGTATATGTGTGTGTGAGTGGTTGTGTCAGCCGGCACAACAAAAAGACCGTGGCGCATCATTCTTCTTTGGCGGAAGGGCAGATGAAAGAAAGAGAAGAGAGAGAAAAGTGCACTCGTTTATTTTGTCATTTTCTATTCTCCCCCTTGGTGCTCAGAAAATCACCTCCCGTTTGATTTAGGGAGACAAACAATTGGCGTGACGTGGAACTCTCATCCTCACCATGTGTGTGTCCACTGTTTTTTTTTCAAAGCTCTTCTGTGCCATATACTGTACATCCAGTAGGAATCTGTATTATTACCTCTACAAATATATGCATACTCTCCCATTTAAGTTCCCTCGCGGCAACAAAAGGGTGAAATAGCTCAGAGGTAAAAGGGATCCGAGTACTATGGTTTAAGTAACTATACCTTCCCATCACTCAGCCATTCACACAAAGGGATTCATGCTAAGGGCAGCCTTTGAAGAATGAATGATTCTTTAGATTTTTTAATGGCATATTACTTCAGCATGTGAGAAATGCATATTTTGAAAGACGCTAAATTTTGCAGTACTCAGAGGATAGTCAAATAGGTGCAGCATTTTATTGAAATATGTGCAAACATACACTGAAAACAGACCACAACTCAAAAAGTCAATATTTGGTTCTCCAACACAGCCTGAGCTCTCTTATTCAACCTGTCTTGTGATTTCTTTAAATAGGCTTCAGGAATAGTTCTTCAGGCTTGATGAAGGATATTCAAATCTCTTCTTTAGATGTTCGCTGCACTTTGTTTGCCTCTCTGTCGAGATAATGCTACGATATGCCTTTCCTTTATGATGGACAGATTTTCAGTCCAGCTCTTGTATGATTTGGCATACCTCAGCCTTTTCGCAGTGTTTCTCTTCCTTAAGCATGGCTGCCTGACAGCCACCCTTCCACTGAGACCTGTGTCAGGTTTTTCCTGAATTTTCTCCTATTTCTTAAGGACATGACTTATAGATTCGTTTCATTTGCTGTAGATATTTTTAGGCCTTCTATCCATCTATCTACAATGATCTCTGCATACACGCGTATATACTATGTGGATAGTTAACAGCTACCAAAATGAAGTAGGTACCTCTAAAAAGAAGCAAAACTATGTGCAAGGAATGCAGTTTGTTTTTTTCATTTTTTAGGAAAATTTAATTGTTATCTCGCTAATGTTTACATTTTAACTGTCAGATGCAATCATTTATTGTTTTACTGTTGTATTACTTTTACATTTTACTAGTGCTACATTTTACTAGCACTATATTTTACTCGATAACGTGCATGGTTCTCATAGCTTCAAAGATAAAAGGAAAGAAAGGCAAATTCAATCTGGTATGTACTGGAGTGTAACTGTGTTTCTCAGCTGGTAGCAACTGCTGTCTGGTTGAAATGGGAAAAAAATGGGGCAAAAGAATTCCAGTTAAGCATATAATAATGTCGTAACATACTTATTAAGCCAATGCTGCCCTCGTTTAGGTGCACCTGGTGTCTGTGCAGTAAGATTAAGTTCTTTCATAGCTCAGTTTTAGGGTTATCTTAACCTTTTATGGCAAATATCATCGAAGTAAAACCCACAAGAATGATTTGGTACTGCATATTGCAGGGGTAGGCAACTCCAGGCCTCGAGCGCCGGTGTCCTGGAGGCTTTAGATGTGTCCATGATCCATCTCAGCTGATTTAAAGGGCTAAATGACTCCTCAGCATTTCTTGACGTTCTCTAGAGGCCTGGTAATGAACTAATCATTTGATTCAGGTGTGTTAACCCAGGGTGCGATCTAAAACCTGCAGGACACCGGCACTCGAGGCCTGGAGTTGCCTACCCCTGGCATATTGTATCATCAGGTTTTTTTAATGTGATTTTTCTCACATGCACTTTACTCCAGAAAAATGCTTTAGAACATATGTTTGGACAAAAAAAAAAGAAAAAAGAAATGCCCCAACATGCTGTTTTCATGTGGGGATTTTCTCCAATTTCAATTATAATTTCTGGCATGTAAAGCTTCGCATACTTCGCAAACTAACATGACAGCCCTGGGAAATATTTGCACATATCATAAAAATGTTATTGAAATGATTATACAAAAAAGCTATTTTCTAAAGTGTCAGAGTATTACTAACTATAAAGTCATTTTTAAGGTACTGCCACAGTTTGAGGTACTGCTGTAGTACGTAGATGGTATGGGGTCATTGAGTAGGGTGGGTGGTTATGATGACCACTGATTGCTTGGACTTTGTCAGTCCGAATCTGATTAAGAGCAACACAGACAATTAGAAGCAAGTCTGATTATAAAGTGAATATCAGCATGTACTTAATGCGTGGCTTGGGTGCTGCAACTGATGAAGAAATGCTTTTGTGTGAGCACGTCTGAGCTAATGTTTCATATTTGTAATGACCTCTGAAAATGTGCGTGTGTGTGTGTGTGTATGTGTGTGTGTGTGTGTGTTGTGTAATATGTCTTCACGCTGTCTCGGGCTTTAAATTTAGTAATAAAGTTAATTGGACCTTTGGTCTCCACTGCACATAACAGTTTGACTTGTACTTTTGTGTGATGTCGGCTGGTTTGTTAATGCTGAGACTTGTATTCATCTCGGGGGGAATCTTGATTGAGAAGGAAAGAAAAAGCTTAGTTTGTGATTTATCTTTATTGGGACGGCGAATGTTTATGTGCAAATTCAATCAATCAATTTGAAATCTTCATATCTTTCTAGCCAAGATGTTGTATTTATGAAGCACCAACATCTAAGAGTTTTGAACTTTTCTTAAATATTAGACTAACTTAGCTGATAATATGGATGATGGAGACATGGAGAAATACGATTTTTAGGGTGGG
>NW_005187533.1:1312215-1321374 GCF_000239375.1 Pundamilia nyererei | reverse complement strand
TTACATCAACTAAAACCTAAAAGCTGAAATGTTGTTATATGGACCACAATTTTTTTCTCAAGTAGTCAATAAATTTTATATGGACTACATGAGAAATACTCCCTAATATCATGGCTGGCAGGATGATATCAGCCCAGGGAAGCGTGTATTGGCTGACAGAAGAAAGCTTGTACTCCAGGATCCTCTGTTTTCACAAGCAGCCCGCTGTCCCGCTTTATGTGTCCTTCAGCAGCACACAGAAGCAACGATGCTTGCTCCAGTTTTCTTGTACAAGCCAAATGAATACATGTATTTGAACTTTTTTTTTTTGCACTTACACTGTTTGACAGATGAAATCTCTCACGCAGGCATAATAGATAAAGTGACATTCTGTGCAACATGAAAATAATGAAGATGAGTTTTTTCCTCTCTTTCTCTCTGATGAAAAGAACAGAGGGAGAAAAGAGCCCATGGGCACAAGCAACAAAACATGCAAATACAGCCCAATGTAGGCTAGCATCTGTGTGTGTGTGAGTACTTTTAATGCAGATTTTTGTGGGAGATGAACTGCAGCTGTGTCTAACGCTAAGTAAAAATGTCCTTATTTCTTTTAAGTGAGTTGTCTTTAGTGTTGATGCATGATTTTGCCCTGTTCCTCCTTTATATTCCTAATGTGACTTATCAGTGCTGTGCATCACCATGAAAGACTTCATAAATCAGGGGTCTGTAGTAGGCCTGCAGGTAATTAATTGCTGTGGTTTGTCAGCCAGGCTTGAGCTGAGTGGCCAGGGATGAGAGACTAAAAACTTGCATTGGTTTTTGTTTTGTCTTTCTATTCTATTGCTGTTTTTGTCTCTTTTATCTGGTATCTCTTTAATTAGTTTGTTTCTGAAAGCAATTAAAAAATCTTACATTTATAATTCATCTTTAAGGATTCTGGTCAAATATCACAAATAAAAAAAAGCAGGATGAGGTTCAAACTTGTCTGAAATCACAGTAATAAAGAGCACGCCGTTCTCATTACAATATAGTGCTTTAAGATGACAGAATTAACTTAGCCCCGTTTGGCCAGCTGTGCCACATAACTGCAATATTTGATATGAAATGTCAAAATGCTTTCAGTTCAAGATGCTCTACAGTAACAGTTAAAAAAATCTACCACTTGACAATATTCCTAAGAAAACAGTTTGCTTTGATGAGAGCCTTTTTCTGCTTTCCTGCTGTGTGTCATATGCAGGGTGACACCCTCTTTTTCCCCACATCGATAAATCTCTGTACAGAAAAGAGGGAAACCCTGTTTCTTTACTAAGATCGACAGCAGACGTTCGCATTTTGAGAGTCAATGACCACAGATTCTAACTGTGAATGAAGCAGTAAATGCTGATAAGAGAAGAGTTGATTTTTCCACACAAGAGTGAAGCTACAGCTGCTTCTCTGTCAGGTGAAAACCCAAAATACCGTGTGTGCAACATTTCTTCAGAGATGGCCTTTGCAGCAAAAGTTTGCAACTGCAAGCTGTTGCAGAAAGCAGCTCTGCCTCATAACTTCAGTCCCACAAGTTAAAATAAGAAGTAGGGATTCTGATGTGAATGATCAGACAAGTGGTTGGCATTCAGTACAAAAATGCATATGATTTGCTTTTTGTGAGCCTCCTTGAAAATCTGATGTTCTGAATCCTTTTTATTTCTCTTTTATTTAGTAAGGAGTAGTTTTCACTTTGAAACAGTAGTGATGTAACATTTGCATGAAGAAAAGATTATCATGTTTGCATTGTTGAGCGCTTGAAGATGCTGTACTAAAAGTCAGAGGAGGGGATACGTTATCATCCCCACAGGACATAAAATGTAGAGTAGGAAAAAGCTCTCCATTCTCTCCTGCAAAATTCCTATTCCTCTCTGGGTAATTGGGAATATTTTCAGGGTGCAGGGTTAACGTTGTTACTCTTGTACAGGACTAAAATCTAAATCAGACTTTTCTTTAGTAACAGTTTTATTTTCTTACTTTGTAACTAATGAAAATGAAGGTAAAATGTTATTAATAACCATCCAAATCAGTGATCAATTCTCCCAACTGAGACACTCGCTGCAGTGTCATGTTTTCACAGGAGTCATAGTTACACTGTACAAGTGCAGTCCTAGACTATACTGAAAGTAAGCTAATCAAATTGACTTTTGTCTTGTTGAATTAAATGCTAAATGAGAGGCTGCAGTGAGTTACAGAAGCCATAATGGAACAGCTGGAGACTTTATCTCTCTGTCAGCATCAAAATGCACAAGTTGTTACTGTGCATTTGACTGCCAAGCATAAGTTTCATCTGTATCTTTAAGCGACTCAGTTAGACTCTAAAATGCAATTAACAGAGAGCAGGTGTCCTTGTCTAAATTCACCCATAATTATACCTAACTTAGTGCTCCTATCGCATCACACTGCCCTTTCAAATGGTGATAAACAAGCATGCTATTGCTGGAAGCTAATTGTGTATCAGGCTAATCACTAACACAGGCTAATTACTTGTTGCTAAACTAGCTCATATGACTTAGGAACCCCGAAACTCTCTCTCGCTCTCTCTGTGTGTGTGTGTGTGTGTGTGTGTGTGTGTGTGTGTGTGTGTGTGTGTGTGTGTGTGAGTGTGTGTGCGTGCGTCCTTCAGTTTTAAATGGGTACAGGTGTGCAGCTATGTGAGCACTCGTGTTTGATTAAAAATATGAAGCTTGATTGTAGAATACCAGAGGGAGACTGAGGTGTTAATTGCCTGTGTCTACATGTGTGCATGTTTACGTGTGTAATGTGTGTGTGTTTGAAATGTTTGTACATCAAGAATTGCAGCAGTTAAATAATACAATAAAAGAACGCCTGTTGTGACTCAATTTACCCTGACAGCATAAGCGATGCCAGCACACACAAATAGCACAAACATAAAACAAAAATCTGGAAATCTTATTAAATACTGTGATCTTTAACTTCCTAATGTGTGGATGGATTCAGATAGTTATCTTTCTTTGGTAGTGTGTGTGTGTGTGTGTGTCAATATGAAAGTGGCAGATGAGGAAGCTGAGATTATCAGGCCCGTGTATGTGCACCTCATCCCTGCTCCCTAAAGCGATTGTAATGTAGAATTATGTGATGGGACTTATTTGGGTATGTGGGACAGCAATTCAGATGTCTTACTTTGCACACAAACGCACATACTCATTTTTCAACTATTGTGGGGCCCAATTTATTTTTGTACTGTTGTGGGGTCCACCCTTTCCAGTGGTACCATAGCTGTGCAAAAAAAAAAAAGAATGCAGTGTGATCAGCGGACATCTTTAAGACGACGCGGGCTGTTGTGCTAAATCTTGTTTGTTTATACATAGTCCATATTCATATGTATGTATGTTGATAAAAACAATATTAATATGTGTAAAGTAAAAAATATTACCTTTGTTTTGTCCACATGATGTCCCAAAGAGCTACCCAGTCCAAGGTCATATTGACGTCCAAATCGTGGAACGAGTTTGGACATTGTTTAGATCTCCAGAATTTGTCATTGACCCAAAAAAAGGCATGATAGGCACATCTATCCTATGTCCAATGTTTAGTAGGTAGTGAAAACTCTTTTTATTTTTGGGCTTTTTCAGCCTTACTTGACTGGCACAGTGAAGAAAGGAAAGGAGAACAGCGGCAGAGAGAGAAGGGGCCGACATGCGGCAAAGGGCTGCGGGCCAGACTCGAACCGGCCGCTCTCAGCAGTATGGCATGTGGTTGCCCACTCAATGCACTGAGCTAAACCAGCGCCCCCAAAACCGCTCAGTATTTTGAGGACACATATGTACATTTAATTAGAAGAATCATTGAACTATGCTAAGCGTTCAAACACAGCATGACTACACACATTTGAAAAAGTAGCATTATCACAATAAAGTGACATTGTAGCTTGCTACCTCTAAAAACAGCAAAGAGACCCAGTGTCCAATAACACAGTGTGTCAGCTTGTATAACCCTTGCAGAATTTTACAGTACCAGTCAACTCTTTGGAGTCTGTCCAAAATGGTACTGTACAATTTTGATTTGATACAAGCAGTATGCCATTTGGAGCACTTCAGCCAATTTCTGATGTCTGTTAACATACAAACCAAACATAACTGTATTGGATTTTTGCTATCAGGAAACTGTTCCTGACATATTTGATGTATTGATTTATTTTTATGTGTATGTAAATGACTAGTACTGTGAAATCCACTGGTGTGACATGCTGCCCCTGAAATGACCCCACATCCCCATACCATTTCAGTCTTCAGTATAATTTTCCAACAAAGCGTGGCTTATCCTTCATGACAGAATGAATGATATTGCATCACCAACAGGCCATAAGCTTGACTTCCATTTAAACATTATAGCTCTGTGAAATTTTTTTTAAATCAATTATGTATTATGGAGCATGGGAAAACTACACTGTTGATATCTAGACTTGATTTTTATAATATCCCTCAAGAAATTATACATTTATACATTATACAGCCAGTATCATCATCCCACAGTACTGCGAGTTGGGCTCCATATTGACCACTCCACCTCAAAACTCTTCTTTCTTATCATCTCTACTCCATCCTTTCTCCTCTTATCTTCT
The DNA here is from genome assembly GCF_000239375.1 of Pundamilia nyererei. Classification (NCBI taxonomy): domain Eukaryota; kingdom Metazoa; phylum Chordata; class Actinopteri; order Cichliformes; family Cichlidae; genus Pundamilia; species Pundamilia nyererei. The sequence goes on along the minus strand of NW_005187533.1, from coordinate 1,316,786 downwards.
CATCTGTGTTTTTTACTCTTCTCCAATATCTCTGCAATGTTACATGATAAACAAGGACCATCTGGGTAGAGTCAAATCTCCAGTGGTACTACCAGACATATCTCCTGCCTGTTTTCTGTATAAATAATTAATCAGCTCTGACCATTTTGCAGCTTTCTGACAGAAGAGACAGTCAAATACCCAAATGTCACAGATTTTCCAATGAGCTAAAACTCAAATTTTGTTGACATGTAAAGGCTGTTAGCCTTACGAGACACTGGCGACCTGTCCAGCGTGTACCCCGCCTCTCGCCCTAAGACCGCTGGGATAGGCTCCACCCCTGCCCCATTCAGAAGAAAGATGGATATGTATGCTGTAGTTTGAAATGAGAAGGTTGATGCATTTCATCCCTTATCTAAGTGATCACAGTTCAGCATATTGAAATTTGATTTCAAAGTGTCTTCTGCATTGCTCACAAAGTAACAGCCAGTAACAACTACAAATCCAGACAAACAGAGGTGTTGCATCCTGCAGAGGAACCCATGCTGAAAAAACTAAACTGCTTTGGAGGACAACACTCCATGGACAGACGCTGAAAGCAAGGAAAGGCAGTAAGTCATGTACAGCGGTGCACTTGTTCCACATTTTGTTATGTTACAGCATTATTCCAAAATGAATTAAAATAAATGTTCAAGTCAGAATTCAGTTTAGGAGCACCCTGTATTGGAACCACATGTAGCACATAAGACCTGCTGCTCACAGAATTTTGCAGTTGAGGAAATTGAGGATGTCTAGACACACAAATCTGATCTCATCACTTGCAGATGCTAATGCACACGATCTCTCCTAATGATCTGAATTGAACAGCAAATCTGATTTGCCTGCATGCTGAACAAACCCAGAATCACTTTGCTGTGTAATCCAGTTCAGATGGATGTGAATTTATTTACTCATTATGTTAAAAGTTTACTCAGTACTGTTTTATACTAAAAACAACATACCACATACATGCCTAACAAACTATTTTAAAACGCAATTGATTCGAGTGCAGACAGACATGAACCTTTGCGATCCAGCCTTTATAGCAGCAGAGTATTTTACATGCACACGCTAAATGTTCTGGTGCACTGTTTTTGGTTTTCTCTCAGCCTGTGTCATCTTCCTTCGTGCTCATGTTTCGCTTAACTAAAAATTCCAGTTTTTCCCCCATGTAGCTAATTTCATAACACCCCTTTCTCTTCTTCTTTTTCACACACACATACACATATTGCACTCCAAATAGAGTTGTTGTTAGCCCACATAAAAAAATGCTTAGCTGTGCCTGGTCAGCCTGTTATATAACACCAGTGCATTGCCCTAACTCAGGCTTGCCTCACAGTGATAGCACCCCTAGATGTGGATTTATCTGTGTATGTACAAACATGCCTCTGTGTCTGTGTGTTTGTAGGTTTGTGTGTGTCCACGCAGTGATATTGCCAACTGTGTAACTTTGCTCCCCGTGTGTAACAGCCAGTTTTTGTGTGACTACTCTTGCTGCATTTGTTTCTCGTGTGTTTTGCTATTGTCCTTCTTGTATACACTATATACATATCTGTTAGCAAAAACTACATTTTCCATTTTGCAAACACTTTAGGTGAAGCTGGGCTACACATCCAAAGACCAAGCATCTGGTGATACTGAATATTACTTAAAGAAAGCTATAGTGGAAACAACATCCATCCAGCTGAAGTGACCCTTATCAAAATACTCTTCTTTATTACAGCTCGAGGCAGCGTTCTGTAACTTATGCTGACCTCTCACTTCCACTACGAACGAGAAAGTAAACATACAAATTCCCTCTGAGCGTCAACAGAGAGTCCCATCATCAAGCAAATTGCCAAGTTGTACATATGCTTTTCAGAACTACTGCACTGCGTAAAATATGCATGTTTCACAATACAAAAACATTTTCTCACTTAATTCCTAAAAGCCTGTTTTTAGAGAAAGTGGATTTGAGTGAGGAGGATGAACCAGTTATGCCACACACAATATCTGCAAAACTCTTAAAAATGCACAAAAGCATGAACTTGCATGACAATGTGAGTATGTGCGTGTGGTTGCACGCTACATGTGTGTAGGTCTATCTGTTTTTTAAACAGGGTCCCCGCCTGCAGGATGTGTCTAAGTGCCTTAGTCTCCACCGTCGCCCACTCTCATAAATAGATCAGGTACATGAATTCCATCTGACACACAGTAAGAAAGGAACACAGAGGGAGAGAATGAGAGAGCAAAACAAGTTGTGAAAGTGAAATGAGTTTCATGTAGCCACCTTTGTCTTCTTTTATGTCTTCTTCGTCTCAGTGGAGCTTTGGAAAATCATTAAAGAGCACTATAAGAGTGATGGAGGGACATCGGCAGCTGTTATAAGTATATAAGGAGTTAATACAGAATAAATGGGAATCCTCTGTAATGACTACGAAGGTAGGCAGGAATGAATCTTCACTACCTGTTAAAAATCTAATTTGTTGCCTCATCGTCTTTACAGGGGGATTTAAAAGGAACCCAATCTGATTTCTCACTGTTTAAATAGCAATGAAGAGATAAGGTCTGTGTCATGCAAGTGGAAAAATCTGATTTGAGCAGTCACTGCAAATCCTGCCAGTGAGATGAGTTTCATTACAGATTCCCTTCGGCGTTTTTACCATGGATGACACATCTGTTTTTTGACAGTCCCATACTTCCGCCTCTATTTTTTTTAAATGCAGAAGCACGAGGGAAAGAACAGGACTCTGGCGGGGAGAAATCGAATCATCTATTATGTTGTGTGCACCCTTAATTTTGCTCTCCATGTGTTTGCTTTTCAAGAAGCCTTTTGTGTGCTCAGTAAAGTTGTTTATGTCATTGTGTGAGTGGTGGATCTTAATAATCACTTTCTCTCATTGTGTCTCCACAGATTGATGTTACATATGTATCATCACACATCTTCCAACCTTTTTTCACTGTTTCTGTTTACAGTGTTTGTCAGCCTCTGATCTGGAATGATTTAAAAAGCAGTTTTTAAGAATGTCATTAGTAATACATTTCTAAATTCTTCTAGCTAATGGCGTTCATGGGCGCTTAATTTTTATCATCTTACAAAGATGGGGCAATGATGCAATGACAAGATACACAAAGACATTATCTGCCTGGAAGAAGATTTCCTGGGCTCTGCTACAAGATTTCTTTTGGAAAAACTGTCCAAAAAACATATAATATAATATCTCATGACACTGATTTCCTTGACATACTAGTAAAAACTATGTGTTGTTGGCATTTTAGAGTGTCAGACTGTTCACTTTGTGACATTTACAGGTGTCTGCGAACTCAAAAGTTTTAAATGAAATTCATAGCCAATGACCCTGATGGATGAATGGATGGCTGGCTGGATGGATGGACGGACGGATGGATGGATGGATGGACGGACAGATGGATGGATGGATGTATTGGGACATATTCATTGGCCAGTAGGAATGTTTGAGGAGATGCCAAATTTCAGGCCCCCCATCACACAGACCTAGTCTGACCAGTTGATGAATCCCTGGCATCCAACCAGTTGGTGATTGATTCCTAGGAACTGCCATGACTGCATTCGATTGCTACAGCCCCAGTCAGGCCTAGAGACTGGTCAGTGAACTCATGCAATATGTCTTCCCCAGCTGTGTGGCAGGTGGTTGCTAGAGGTCACAAAGAGGTATACCATGCTGCACTGAAAATCCTTTTGGTTTGGTTGCTTGCAGACTCCATCGCTCACCTGTAGTTTGAATGGAAGTCTGTGACTTCTCTGCAAACACAATCTAACAGCGGGTCAAATAGTAGTGAAGCTGTGACAAAGTTTCTAACTTGTGTCACACTTTTTCAAGTTTCACAATCCCTTGGTGAGTAGTCAGCAAGTCAGCATCTTCCATGCAAAATCCAGGCAACAGCATCATAATAAATATAACATAATAAAACCCTTGAACCGAAGTTATCATTGATATCCTTCCAAATGTCACATGGGTCATTCATACTGACAGACTGTTCCTTCATTACATTACGTAAATTGAGCAAAATGTGTGTTCATCCGCATTTTTTTAAAACAATAAACCATCTAAAGAATACATGAAACAAGTGTAGCAGATGCTTCCACTAAAAAAGAGGTAACACACAGACTCCAGGTCTGGTCTCAGCGATGTAAAAGAGAGGGAACAGTCTTGGTTTCAGTGCAATAAATTGTTCCAAGGGGCTAGGAGAGGTCCTCTTAGACCCACCATGGAAACCCATGCCCAGAAGTTGCATACAGCTTTTGTTCTGATGTTAATGACAGGAGGTTTGGAGCCATTGAATCAGCAGAGAATTGGCGACTTTTACAGACTATGCACGTTTTATATTTTTTATTCAGGAATTCAGTGAATATACCACTTTATTGATGCTTAATAGTGTGACATTGCTGACATTGTATCATTGATCCTTAGTATGTCATTTATTAATACAGATAATACAGTAATTCATCAATTCAGAGGAATGGCTTATTTGGGGCATTTCAGTCAGGTTTCAGAGCTCATCACAGCACAGAAACAGCTTTAGTGAAGGTTACA